>NW_022196904.1:117235799-117236937 GCF_008632895.1 Mastomys coucha | reverse complement strand
AAGTCCTAGCCAGAACAATTAGACAACAAAAGGAGATCAAAGGGATACGAATTGGAAAGGAAGAAGTCCAGTTATCACTATTTGATGATGATATGATAGTATACTTAATTGACCACAAAAATTCCACCAGAGAACTCTTAAACTTGATAAACAACTTCAACAAAGTAGCTGGATATAAAATTAACTCAAGCAAATCAGTGGCTGTCCTCTACACAAAGGATAAACAGGCAGAGAAAGAAATTATGGAAACAACACCCTTCACAAATAGCAACAAATAATATAAAATACCTTGGTGTAACTCCAACTAAGCAAGTAAAAGATCTGTTTGACAAGAACTTCAAGTCTCTGAAGAAGGAAGTTGAAGAAGAGCTTAGAAGATGGAAAGATCTCCCATGTTCATGGATTGGCAGGATTAATATAGTAAAAATGGCCATCTTGCCAAATGATTCAATGCAATCCCCATCAAAATTCCAATTCAATTCTTCACAGACTTGGAAAGAGCAATTTGCAAATTCATCTGGAATAACAAAAAAACCTAGGATAGCAAAAACTATTCTCAACAATAAAAGAACCTCTGGTGGAATCACCATCTCGGACCTTAAGCTGTACTACAGAGCAATTGAGATAAAAACTGCGTGGTATTGTTACAGTGACAGGCAGGTGGATCAATGGAATAGAATTGAAGACCCAGAAAGGAAACAACACACCTATGGTCACTTGATCTTTGACAAAGGAGCTAAAACCATCCAGTGGAAAAAAAGACAACATTTTCAACAAATGGTGTTGGTTCAACTGGCGGTTAGCATGTAGAAGAATGCAAATCGATCCATTCTTATCTCCTTGTACAAAACTCAAGTCCAAGTGGATCAAGGACCTCCACATAAAACCAGATACACTGAAGCAAATAGAAAAGAAAGTGAGGAAGAGCTCGAGCACAGGGGAAATTTTCCTGAAGATATGCTCTAAGATCAAGAATTGACAAATGGGACCTCATAAAATTACAAAGCTTCTGTAAGGCAAAGGACACTGTCAATAGGATAAAATGGCAACCAACAAATTGGGAAAATATTTTTACCAATCCTATATCTGATACAGGGCTAATATCCAATATATACAAAGAACTCAAGAAGTTAGACTC
>NW_022196904.1:117232156-117234460 GCF_008632895.1 Mastomys coucha | reverse complement strand
AAGAAACATAGACGATTAACTAGGGAGGTGGCTTGTAAGAGAACAACAAAGAATGAGACTGAATGCTTAGCTTGACATTTGTAACTCTTGTATCAAGTTTGAAGAAGAGGACTTTATACATTACTCTTTCTCTGAGATGAATGCTTTTCCAAATTATCACAGCTAATGAACCAAATTTTTACCCTTACCTAATGTCTGTGCCACTCTCCAAGCAGAATCTTTGTTCATTGAAACAGTTGGCGAATGACTTTATGGATAGACCTTAATACCTACACCATTTCTTAAATGAATGTAACCTGTTCTCTGTGTGCTGAGAATAAAGTCAGTCACTCAAGTCAAATAGCTTTGACCATAGCAGGAAGTCTGTACCCAAAAATCAAGCCTACAATTCATTTCTTGGTGCAGCAGAACTATCAACTCTCAGCTTAGCTACGATGGAGGTAAAATCCTTTGGTGATGTGAGGGTCATTGAAATACAGCCTTATTACACTGAAACCCAATGTCTAAAAATTGTTTTTATTTTGTGCTTGTACTACAGTAAGAGCCAAGATTTTAAACTCTACTAAATACAAAACAAACAAAAAGGCTTTATATATTCATGTTCATTTAAGAAAATACTAGTAGTAATGTATTACTTTTAAGTATACAGCTAATATGTTTGGAGTTATTTAAAAGTTATATTATATTAAATGTATTTTCACTATTGCTGTAGACAAGCATCTACATAAGACTGTTAAATTGATTGTTGTTTTATATCAAACAGTTTTATAATACTTATTTTTATTGTTATAACATTTTATAAATTTTAAGGAATGTGACAAAAAAGATATTGTAGGTATTGAAAGGGAGGTCTATGGGAGGAGCAGTGTTACAAAAGGGAAACAAGAATGTGATTCAATTCTATTTAATTAAAATATGTCTTTAAATGTTAACAAATTCAGATAAATTGAAATCATGTAACTTTTCTCATCATAATGCAATAAAAGTTTAAAAAAATGGGGTACAGAGCTCAACAAAGAATTCTCAACTGAGGAATACTGAATGACTGAGAAGCACCTAAAGAAATGTTCAACATCCTTAGTCATCAGGAAATGCAAACCAAAACAACCATGAGATTCCACCTCATACCAGTCAGAATGGCTAAGATCAAAAATTCAGGTGACAGCAGATGCTGGAGAGGTTGTGGAGAAAGAGGAACACTCCTTCATTGCTGGTGACATTACAACCACTCTGGAAATCAGTTTGGTGGTTCCTCCAGAAATTGAACATAGTACTACCAGAGGACCCAGCTATACCACTCCTGGGCATATACCCAGTAGATGCTCAAACATGTAATAAGGACACATGCTCCACTACGTTCATAGCAGCCTTATTCATAATAGCCAGAAAATGGAAACAACCCAGATGTCCCTCAACAGAGAAATGGATACAAAAAATGTGGTACATCTATACAATGGAGTACTACTCAGCTATTAAAAAAAATGAATTTAATGAAATTCTTAGGTAAATGGATAGACATGGAGAATATCTTCCTGAGTGAGTTAACCCAATCACGAAAGAACACACATGGTATGCACTCTCTGATAAGTGGATATTAGCCCAGAAGTTCGGAACACCCTAAATACAATCCACAAACCACAACAAACTCAAGAAGAAGGAAGACCAAAGTGTGGATATTTTGTTCCTTCTTAAAAAGGGGAACAAAATACCCATGGAAGGAGTTGCAGAGACAAACGATGGAGCAGAGACTGAAGGAAGAACAATCCAGAGACTGCTCCACCTGGGAATCCTTCCCATATTCAATCATCAAATCCAGACACTATTGTGGATCCCAGCAAGCCCTGGCTGACAGGAGCCTGATATGGCTGTCTTCTGAGAGGCTCTGCCAGTGCCTGACTAATACAGAAGTAGAGGCTCACAGCCATCCATTGGACTGAGCACAGGGTTCCCAGTGAAGGAGCTAGAGAAAGGACCCAAGGAGCTGAAGGGTTTGCAGCCCCTTAGGATGAATAACAATATGAACTAACTAGTACCCTCGGAGCTCCCAGGGACTAAACCACCAACCAGAGTACACATGGGGGGACTCATGGCTCCAGCAGCATATGTATAGCAAAGGATGGCCTAATTGGTCATCAATGGGAGGAGAGGCCCTTGGTCCAGTGAAGGTTCTATGCCCCAGTGTAGGGGAATGCCAGGGCCAGTAAGCTGGAGAGGGTGGGTTGGTGAACAGGGGAAGGGGGAAAGGAACAGGGTTTTGTTTTGTTTTGTTTTTTGTTTGTTTGGGTTTTTTTTCTTTTTTTTTTT
>NW_022196904.1:117216025-117231025 GCF_008632895.1 Mastomys coucha | reverse complement strand
CACGCAGGGAATGGCTTACCGATGTCCCCTGCCACCAGGATCAGCTCTACTATGCTGCCCAGTTGAGGGACAGAGCCAGCTCTCCTGCTCTCATGACCTTGAAGCCAGCTCTCCTGTTTGCCATAAGTGGGAAGGGGCAAAGGGTAGCAGGGACAGCCTTCGTTTTCTCCAATGTCTTAAAGTTAATTTATACAAGTCTTTGATTTGCTTGATTAGAGGTTGTGGTGGTTGGCTTTTTGTTTTGTTTTGTTTAGGTTTTTTGTTTGTTTTGGGTTTTTTTGAGATTAGATATGTCTTAGGCTGTTGTGAAAAGTTCTATTTCTCTGATTTTTTTTCTCAGTCTATCATTTGTATATTGGAAAGCTACTGGCTCTGGTGGGTTAATTTTGTATCCTTCCATTTGCTAAAAGTGTTTGACAGCTGTAGAAGATTCCGGCTGGAGTTTTTAGGGTCTGTAATATAAAACCATATCATCTGCAAATAAAGATACTTTAATGTCTCCCCTTTCTATTTGTATCCCCTTGATCACATTTAATTGTCTTACTGTTATAGTTAAAACTATAGCTTTTACTTGTTGAATAAGTGTGTGCAGAGTGAACAACCTTGTCTTGTTCCTGATCTTAGTAGAGATGCTTTGAGATGTTTAGGTTGATATTGGCTGTGTGTTCTCATTGCAAATTGCTTTTACTATGCTGAGGTATGCCCCTTGTATCCCTACTCTCTCCAGGACTTTTATCATGAAGGGATGTTGAATTTATGTCAAAGGCCTTTAAGGAATCTAATGAGGTGATCATGTTTTGTCTTATATTTGTTTGTGTTATTGATTACATTTATTGATTTATGTATGGTGAAACATGCCTGCATCTCTGGGATGAAGCCAACTTGATCATGGTAGATAATCTTTTTTGATGTGTTCTTGGGTTCAGTTTGCAAGTAAGTATTTTGTTAAGAGTTTTTACATCTATACTTATAGGGATATTGACCTATAAATTCTCCTTTGCCTGGTCATTGTGTGGATTTGGTATTAGAACAAGAATGGCTTTGTAAAAAAGAATTAAGCAATGTTCAGTTTCTATTTTGTGGAATAATTTGAGGAGTATTGGTATTAATTCTTCTTTGAAAGTCTACTACAATTCTGTGCTGAATCCATCTTGTCCTGAACATTTATTTACTGCTTTTATTTCACTAGAGGTTATGGATAGGTCTATTTAAGTTACTTAACTGATCTTGATGCAATTTTGATAGGTTATATACATCAAAAAAACTTATCCAATTTTTTTATGTTTTCCAACAGATTTCTAAAGTATGTCTTTATGAGTCTCTGGATTTCCTTGGTGTCTGATATGTCTCCTGTTCATCTCATTATTGATTTGAATCTTTTCTCTTTGTCTTTTAGTTAATTTGGCTAAGAGTTTGTCAATCTTACTGATTTTCTCAAAGAACTAACTCATTTGTTTCCTTGATTATTTTTTTAAAAATTCTATCTTACTTATTTCAGCCATGGGCTTTATTATTTCTTTCTATCTACTCTTCTTAATTTTATTTCTACTTGTTGTCTAGAGCTTTTAGGTATGCTGTTAAGTTACTAATATGAGATTTCTTCACATTTTTGATGTAGGCACTTAGTGCTGTGAACTTGCCTCTTAGAGCAACCTTCACTGTATCCCATAGGTTTGGGTATGTTGTGTTTTCATTTTCATTTAATTCTTAAAAGGTTTTAATTTCCCTTTTGATTACTGTTTTTATTCATTTTTTAATCCAGAAGTGAGTTGTTCAGTTTCTGTGAGTTTGCATACTTGGTAGTTTCTCTTATTGATGTCTAGCTTTAATCTAAGGTGGTCAGATATGATGTGGGTATCATTTCAATTTTCTTTTATCTATTGAGACTTGCTTTGTGCCCAAGTATGTGGTCAGTCTTGGAGAACGTTCCCTGAGCTGCTGAGAAGAAAATATGTTCCTTTGTGTTTAAGTGAGATGTTCTGTAGTTATCTGCTTTGATTTATGATGGTATTTAACTTCAACATTTCTGTTTAGTTTTTGTCTGGATGACCTGTTTATTAGTGAGTATGAGGCATTGAATTACCCACTATGACTGTGTGAGTGTCACTATGTGATGTTAGCTGTAGTACTGTTTCTTCTATGAACTTGAATACTCTTGTGAATAGTGTTTAGAAATGCGATATCCTTTTTCTGAATTTTTCCTTTGACTGCTATGTAGCGTCCTTCCTCATCTCTTTGGCTTCTTCTTGGCTGGAGTCTACGTTCTCAGATATTAACTATACTTGCTTGCTTCTTGTGGCTATCTGCTAGAAATGCCCTGAAGTAATGTCTACCCTTGATGATGAAGTCTATTTCTTGGATGTGGTAGAAAGATGGATTCTGTTTTCTAATGCAGTCTTTTAGTCTGGGTCTTTTTATTGAGTTATCAATGAGAAGTGTTTCTTGCTTCCTGTTATTTTGTTATTAGAATATAAATTTCCCCCTCTTTTGATCTATACCTCTGGGATTATTTATTCCTTGTGTCTTGAGTATGGTTAACCTCTTCAGACTGGAGTTTTCTTTCTAATGTCTTCTGTAGATAGACAGTACTTACATTTGGTTTAATTGTGGAATGTTTTTCTTTTTCTATCAACTGTGATTGAGAATTTTCTGAGTATTATAGAGTGAGCTGGCATCTATGGTAACTCAAAGTTTTTAGACCATCTTTCCAGGCCCCTCTGGACTTTAAAATCTCCATTGAGAAGTCATGTGTTATTCTAATAGGCCTGCTTTATATGTGACTTGATATTTTCCTGTCACATATTTTGATACCCTTTCTTTGTTCTGTACATGCAATGCTTTAAGTATTATGTGTGCTGGGGAATTCTTTTTCAATCCTGTGTCTATTTGGTATTCTGTATCCTTCTTATACCTTAATAGGCATCTCCTTCTTTAGGTTGGACATTTTTTCTTCTATTATTCTGTTAAAAATATTTTCTGTATCTTTAACCTGGGTTTCTTCTTTTTTCTTTGTCCCCTTTATCTATAGATTGGGTCTTTTCAGAGTGCCCCAGGTTTCCTAGATATTTTATGCCTGAATTTTTTTTTAATTTAACACTTTCTTTGGCTGATCTATCCATTTCTTCTTAGATGGTTCCTGACAGAACCTTGTCTTCAAGACCTGAGGAACCATCTAAGAGAGGCTAAGGCTAGCAGGTGACTTTCCTGGAGATGGCCCACAATTTTTGCATGGCCTATGATGTGTGAGCTCTGAGAGGCAAGGTCCCATATGAAGAGACTTCGTCTCAGGATTGCTTCTTGCAGCTAATATGCCTTTCTCTATCCCTATTACAAAGTCTAATGATTCCTGGACCCACCCTTTGGAAAGATTTCCTGCAGATCAACATAAAGATGAACTTTCATGAATTAACACTGTTTAGATGAATTAATGATTGTATAGAATTACTGATTTGATTCAAATAATTTTAAGAAGAAAGTTTTAAGAGATGATTTTAGTTGTTTTGCCAGAAATAGATAACAAGGTTAGAATCAAGAATAGAATGTGCCTATTCCTCATTGAATAGTAAGTAAAGGCTGTATAATAAATACAATGAGCTTTCACAATTACACTAAAAAGAGAAATAGGCTTGGGACACATTTGTGATCAAGGAAAAACATTCAATCTAGGTCAGATCCGAGGATGAAGCCCCAGGTGTGCACTATGATAAAGTGAGGCCATATGGCTTTGAAATTACAATGAGCTCATAGAATGAAACTCTACTTTGAACTTACTTAGTAACATCTTTCCATAGCTCCCCTTGTGTGTAACATTTTATCTATGAGGTAATTTTCTAAAGAACTTTTGTCTAAGAAGGTGTAAGAAGGCCAGAGAAAAAGAACAAAGTGGTGGCTTCTGGGGCTCTGCCCCATCCACCCACAAAATATATGTATGTGGTTTGGGGGGTGGGTTCTGTCCTATCCACTGAATGTATATATGTGTATGTCTGTTTGTCTATACATACGTATGTAGGTATTTGTGTATGTTTGTAAGTATGCATGAACAGTTGTAGAGCTCATAAGACAGGTGGTCAGGCCTGACAAGAGTGTGTGTGTGTGTGTGTGTGTGTGTGTGTGTGTGCGTGCGTGTGTGTGTGTAAATGTGTATGTGTCTGTGCATATTGCCTTTGTAAAAGATTTTAATTGTTTTCCTTTCTTTTCTCTATGGTTCACGAAGAGTTAATGAGTTCTCCACCTCTCACCTGGCCAGTGAGAGGTCCTTGGGCTAGAGAAAAGAGAAGCCAGCGGCTTATTAAAGCACAAATAGTAAGAGAACTACAGAGTATGAAAACAGTGCTTATTAAAGCACAACTAGTAAGAAACCAGGGCTTGTTAAAGCACAGAGAGCAAGAGAGCTACAGAGTAAGAAACCAGGGCTCGTGGGCACAGAACAGCAAGAAAGTTCCCAGAGGCCATGAGCTTCTGACCCCCAGAACAGTAAGAGACTTACAAAGCCGCAGATCATCAGTCTTTGGCCTTCATCCAACTCTGTGTCCCATGTCAGTACTCGTGATGCCAGGAAGGTCTAGGCAAGATTCCCTCTCCCAAGTCTTGTACTGTTAGTGAAATTTACCTCTGAGGTTTTTGTCTGACATCCTAGGTTTTTCATTTCCAGTTTTATTGCAGTTTGGGTTTTCTATCTCTTTGATAAATTCTACTTTCCTGCCTTGAAATGTCTTCATTACTTCATTCAACTGTTTGTGCTTTATAATCTTCATTAAGATATTTATTCATATCCTTTTAAAGGCCCATATTCGTAATTGGTATTTTGAAGTCTTTGTCTTGGGCTTCAGTTATATTAAATTTCTCAGGACCTACTGTAATGGGGTTACTGGATTCTTGTGGAGGCATACTGTCTTAACTGTTCATGTAAGGGTTTTGGTTGTTATTGGTGTGAGTGTGTGTGTGTGTGTGTGTGTGTGTGTGTGTGTGTGTGTGTATGTACTAGTGTGAGGGTCTCTGTGATCACCAAGGCCAGCAGAGTAATGATCCTTGTGATACAAGAAGAAAATCTAGTCAACACAACTCAGTAGCCTGTGTTGGTTCAACCTTCTAGGGTCAAACACCAGATAGATTATTTAGACTTAGTGTAAGTACAGTACACTTTGGAAAAATGGGTCCTGGTATAACAGTCTCATATACACAATGATGCATAATTATATCTAAACTTTTCTCAAAGTACATGTCACTTCCTCCAAGAATATAGGTTCTATAGATTAGGCTACATGTATTATCTTACGGACCTCGGGAAGGATCTAGTATGGTTTCCATAATACATAATAATGCAAAGGTCACATAGGTCTATTAACCACCTTCAGTACTGCTTGTGGGAAATTGAGGGAGCCAAATGTGATGTGGCCATACAAATAAAGCAAAAGTCATCAGGTTATTGGGCACCTCCACTCCAGCAGAAAACAGGTTATACATCTCTTCCTTTTAAGAGACAACCCTGTGTATTTAACACTCCTGGTTTCCCTAGGCTTCTCTGTGAGTAAGCACAAGGACCTTTGTGCTCCCAACAGTCTAGGTATCTGGAATTATGATATTTGAGGTGTTTCTTGGTGTTGATGTCTTGTCTTGTCTTTGCTGGGCCAGTGTTCTGTTCCTTGGTTAGTATTACCCAGTCTGCATTCTTAGCAAGTGTGGTGGTTGTGCGTCCCTGGTGGAGAGTGTCTCTGTAGGTTGGTGAGTGAACCAAGAGAAAAGACTAAGAGAGGATTTAGGTCTGGCACAGCATGAACTACTTGACAGGAGTTAGGCTTGCAAGTGTAAAGATAACACATGAGCAGTGAGGGCTGGGGAGTTCAGCAGGCAAAGTTGATGTGCAAGCTGCATGAGCTAGACCTTCCAGTGTGGAGAAGGTATAGGGCATGCCAGGGGCTGCACCTCAATTCTACTCAACTCTTCATCCTTTTATTTACCCAACCAACCGGCCAACCCTACAAGTCCCATCCTACTTTCATGTGATTTTGTCTTGTCTTTGGTCTTGGTTTGTAACCCACTTGGTTTAACCAAGGCCAGTGCATGGGCATGGGTATAGAGCTGTCCACTGAAGTGTGGAGACATCCTGAAGACAATGACTTCTCTTCCAGCAACCTGGGAATGCCATTAGCTCATTTAGGTGGGGCAGGGCACCTTCTCTGAGTATTTACTAGTTTGGTTTTGTACAGGCCGTATGCAGACCACTGCAGCTGTTTGCGAATGCCTTAAGATAGCCGTTCACAACCCTCCTCTCTGCTGTTCAGCTCTTACATCCTTTCCACTCCTCCTTCTGTGATGTTCCCTGAGCCTTGAAAAGGGTGATGTAAGTGTCCTGTTTAATACTGAGCACTCTACAGTCTCCTGGTCTTAGTATCAAAACCAGCCATGAGTCTACATTATCCATACCCACTGCAAACACAGGCTGGGGCCGGGAGGAAAAATGCTTCCTTATATAATGCTGGTCCTCAAATGCCTCTAGACTCAGGACAGCATCTGTGAGAACAGTGAAACAGCAGTTAAAAGGGTTGGAAAGAAGGCTCGCTGCATTTGTGGGGAAAAACCATAAAATGGCTTACTTCCCGTATGAGTCAGTAGTCAAAGAGGTTCCTGCTGCCCCGAAGCCATAGTTGCCTGTTAGAACTCAATGGGAAGTTTCTACTGCTGAAGATGCCACATGATGGCTGTAAGTCATGGGAAAGCCAGGCCCGAACTGAGCTGCAAGCTCCCTCATTTGCTTTCTAGACAAGACTTGGGTGGAAGTTTCTTTTGTCTTTTATCCATGCTCTGTCTTGGGCAAACAGATACTTGTTTATGTCTTCCCCCACAAAAGTCACACAGCAAAGTGGCATAGGCCTTTTCTGACCTAGGACTGTACTACAGCAATGCCCCCCTCCCACCACCACCGAGACAATAGGATGGTTTTTCCCAGCTAGCAGCATTGATGTCCCCCCACCCCGAGACGGGGCGGTTGGTTCTTTCCAGCTAGCAACACTGACACTAGAATCCAGTTCCATCAACTATGTTGCCCAGATGTTTCCTTGGTAATTCAGTTTGAGAAAGCTGGGATTAAGCATCTCCAAGAAAAGCTACAACCTGATGTTAATAGTACTTTATTAGAAATAAGGATAACATGGAAGTGCAGAGGATCCCAGGCTATCTGAAGCTCCGCCTCCTTGAGATAGAACTCAATTCTAACATCCTGAAAGTACATGGGAGGCACTGGAGTAGACAAGGATGAATGGCTACTTCCATTCTTCATCACAGAAAGCTCATTAGAGGCCAACAAAACAAGGGGCCACTGAGCTGCCTGTGTACTCCTAGGTAGAAATTCCTACGTGAGTTCTCTAGACCATAGCAGAGACCCTGTGTTTCAAGTTTTTAGGTAAAGTTTTGACCAAACAATGGCCCTTCCCAAATAAGACACAAAGAGCAGACTTGGCCAGATCCCAGGATTCCTGCTGCAGAATGCTTCTCTACGGCTGACTTAGCGGAGAGTACAAGATCTGGGACACCTCTCGGACAGGCAGGCTCAAAGAAAATGGGGATGGAAGTTCTCACTTAGCAACCTGGGGGGTTGAGGTCCCATTTTCTGAGACAAACTGTCCATTTGCTTCCTCCAACATTTCCTTGTACTGACGTTTGAAGAAACCAGCCTGTGGGAAGGAAGATGAAAATCAGGATGAAGTGAGCGGAAGGAAAAAGAGAGGAGCTAGGTCTGCAGTGAGGAAAGCACTCGCTGGAAAGCATGAGACCTGGAGGTCAGATCTTCAGAACCCACGTGAAGGCTGGACGGGCATGGTGTCCCACATGTAAGTCCAAAGTTCAGGAGGTAGAGACAGGGGATACCTGGAACAAGGTGGCTAGCTAGACGAGTCAAATTAATGATCTCTGGGTTCAAGTGAGAGGCCCTGCTCCAATACATAAAGTAGAAAGCAATAGAGACAGACACCTAACACCTTCAGATAGCCTTCACATGTACACATGGACACATGCATGTGTTCCAACAAACTCAAGTGTGCCTACATGCCCATGCATGCATACACACATTCATGGACATACCACATACATGAGAGAGAGAGAGAGAGAGAGAGAGAGAGAGAGAGAGAGAGAGAGAGAGAGAGAGAGAGAGATGACTAGAGGAAAGGTAAGCATTTCTGGAGCTCCTACTACTTTCAAATAGCCAAGTACCTATTATACCATTTAGACAAGGGCAAAATTATGTGGCTTAAATCACCCTCAAACTGAAAAAGACCAAAACCCAGACCATCCCTGGGGCTTGTGTCAACAATTATCCCTGCCTGAGCTTATACTCTGTTCTTCTATAAAGGACATACAGAGAAGTAAAAGAGAGTAGAAAAGAAAAGGAGAGAGAAGTAAAGGAGAGTAGAAAAGAAAAGGTGTCTTAGAGACTGGAGGCACAAACAAGAGAAAACTAGGTAGAGGGGGTTTCCTCACACAATGAGTACTGGTGACAGGGTACCTCAGACTCCAGCATGAGCTCTTGCTCACCCTGTAGAGGGGACAGGATCCAATCCTGCTGTACGAAGGACAAATCTCTCACCTTGTAAAGTACAGCTGTGATGAGAGCTAGCAGCAGCAGACCTCCCACAGAGCTGCCCACGATGAGAGGGACCGGGTTGTGAACTTCATACATCTCCAGCACTGTCTTTGTCTAGTGGAGATGGAACCATTAGAAAGCCTCGTGTCAAACCCAATGTCTAAAAATTGTTCTTATTTTGGACTTGTACCACAGCAAGAGCCAAGATTTTAAGCTCTACTAAATACAGAACAAACAAAAAAAACTTTATATATTCATGTTCATTTAAGAAAATACTAGTAGTGATGTATTATTTTTTAAGTATACAGTTAATATGTTTGGAGTTATTTTAAATTTATATTGAGAAAAATGTATTTTCACTATTGCTGTAGATGAGCATCTACATAAGACTGTTAAATTGATTGTTGTTTTATATCAAACAACTTTTATAATACTTATTTTTATTGTTATAATATTTTATAAATTTTAAGGAATATGACAAAAAAGATATTGTAGGTATTGAAGGGGGTGTCACAGGAGGAGCTGTGGTACAAAAGGGAAACAAGAATGTGATTCAATTCTATTTAATTAAAATATGTTTTTAAATGTTAACAAATTCAGATAAATTTAAATCATGTAGCTTTTCTCATCATAATGCAATAAAAGTTTTTTTTTATAAAAAGAAAGCCTCATGTCTCATGCTGTCTCACACTCTTCCCAGATTCCTAGCCTTTACTATTCCCTCTCCCTTGCCAATGCCCCGTTCCAACCATTGAGCTACAGAACCATTCATGCATTCTGAGTGCCTAAGCACCTTCATTCGTCCTCCCTCTAGGCTGGCAGATCCCCAGGCAGCACTACAGACTGAACATTCGGAGCCCTCTCAAAAGCCTGGCTCCCACCTGCCACAGTCATTACCTGGGCTCTCAGAAATGCCTCCTGTCCTGGCAGCTGGGAGTACACAGATGTGTTGAATGTGATTTCAGCCTCACTCAGGAGTAACACCTTTTTCTGCAATGTCTGCAAAAGACAGGATGGGGCAGATCTGGATATTAAATCTGGGGCAGATCAGGGTTCAAGAACTGCCCTGACCCAAGGATGCCCCAGACCCATCAGGCACACATGGACCAGGGGAGAGCCTCTGCTATTGGCCATGCACCTGACTGATCCAGCCGAAGCTGAGGTTGCCCTTCAGAATGAAGTCAAGCTCATCCTGGATGCCCAAGGAGGGGATGTCACAGCGGAAATGCAGGCAGTCAGCAATGGAGCAGTCCTGAGGACAGAGAAATAGTATCAGACCAGAGAAAGTAAGTCTGGGGGTAAGAGACAGCATTAAGCTGTGGACCTTGACAGAAGCGTGCAGGCCTAAATAGAGCTGGTTATTCAGCAGGTGCCATTTGGCATTCAGAAAGTGAGCTCTCAGGTCCTCTGACGTATAAACATCCCAGTTTTCCTCACCAGCACGGGACTCTTTTGCATGTGAGTCAGGAGGTCAGATTGTGTTGGCTCGAGTCTATTCCAATGGCATTGGGTGGATGGGTTCTAGAAGACAAGTAGAGAACAGCATCGGGTATCATAAGTAACACAGGTGATATAAGCCAGGGGCATCAGTTGAGGAGCCATAGGTAACCGTATACCTGAGGGTGGGAGACCGTCACTGTCCACACAGCTTCTCCCTTCAGCTCTATGGGCACCCAGAAGTTGATGCTGACTGGCATGTCTCTCTGTCCCAGATTATTCACCTGTACAGAAGGTACTGATGGCAGAGCCCACACCAGGCTCCTCTGTCCCTACTTCCCAGTTCCCTCGCTCCCAAGTCCCCACACTTGCCTGGAATCTATGTTCAACCATACTGGTCCTCTCCTTTTCTGAGGTTGAGAAGTTAAGATACTTGGTAAATTGGTCATGGCTGGAGAGAGAAGAATCATAGTGATACCTGACTTCCTGAGAGGGGTCTGGCACTAGCATGATGAGACAAGTAATCAGTTGGACTTGGGATGGCATGGAATGAGATTTCAGGGCTGGCCTAAAGGAGGGTTTAGGGAGTGGGAGCAGCTTCGGGGGTGGGTGAAAGGAGCCATGCAGGAGCAGCCACCCAGAGGATATGTCTGGGGAAAGGCTGGATTGAGGTGTAGGGAAAAGACCTAAGAGCCAAGCCAATGACTCACTGGAATAGCAGGGACCACTGTCTGCCCCATTTCCATACTTCAGCTGCCATTTCCATCCTTCCTGCACATATGGGATACATCAAGTTTTGCTGACCATGTGTCCTATCCCAGCTTGACTCCTAGGCCTTATATTGAGGTCCTTTCCTTCACTTTCCTTGCCTTTTATCACCCCAAAACTTTTAAGGATACAATTGACTCTTCCATAGGTCTCAATGTAACAAAACTTCATGAGACGTACAGTGGACACAAGGTCCCCCACATACCAACTAATTCTACCTCTGTCCCTTACTGCTCCATTCCCTGTGTATATAACCTTTGCCTATATACTCCAAATTTTAACCCCCAACTCCTACTCTTGAGGCAGGCTATCTGGGTACAGGGGAAAAGAGGAAAAACCTGCATGGTTACTTGATACAGCTGCAGAGCCACACTATAGCACAGTGCCACTGCCTGCTCAAACGGTAAACAAGGCCAGCCCGAGCCAACTAGGCCTAACATGGCTAACTGACGGATCATAACCAACTTTTCTTTATTAAATGGCATCTCCGTGTCATTAGCATACAATATTAGCTGTCCCCATCATGCATCTGAAGACAGACCCATATCAAGATAGAAAGGAGGGAGTAAACCCTACAAGGGGGATTTTCTCTACTGCAGTTGGCCAATTAGACAAGCTCGCCAATTAAACAAGTGGAGTTGGGTGACACCACTCTTTCATGAGAAACTTGCACTCCCACTCAAATGTGTACTTTTTGCTCTGTAGCAAGCCCTCCTCCCGATTCCTTACATCCCTTGGGTCTGAATTCTTTCTCTGATGGTGACCTAGAAGCACTCAGTAGAGGTCTCAATCTGCTCTGTCTTTGACACTTGCCCAGCCTTCATCCAATGGCAACACTCTTTAAGTTTCATTTCTCCTCTACTCAAAGGACTCCTCCCAGATGTTCCCGGCTGCCTGGGGTCTCTCTAAGTATGATTGGCCTGTAGGACCACGTAAATCTACACTGGTCTGTCCTATCTGTGGCTCCCTGAAGAGTGCCATGAAGTCACCTTTGTCTACATGCATGGAACATGTGTCTTTCTGCTTGGAGAACCCCAAACAGGCAGAGCAATGAAAGTGTGAAATACAAGTGTAAAGAGACCCTGGAATTAGGCAGGTCCCATAACAGCATGGATCAATTACACACAGGAGCTCAACAGATGTTTGTTTCTGTCAAATGAATTCATAGAAAGTAGCTGTGCACTATGTCTGACATGGAGCAAACACTAAGAAGGTATCTGCTGAATATTCTCTACCCCCCAGTCCCACTACCTCCCCCATCCTCCTCAGCTACCCTAAGACCCTATCCACTCCCCTGCTTCACTGATACCCATCCTCATCAGGTCTATCTTTCATCCTTAACTTCTATGAAAGGAAGAAGGGGGTGGTTCTCAACCTTCCTAATGCTGCAACCTTCTAATACAGTTCTACATGTTGCGGTGACCCCCAACCATAAAATTATTCTGTTGCTACTTCATAATCATAATTTTGCTAGTTATGAATCATAATGTAGACATCTGATATACAGAATATGATATTCAACCTCCGTGGCAGGTCATGCCCCACACGTGGAGAATATCTGCCCAATGAGCTATATCTGTTTCTTATGAAAAAAGAATGGTTTTACACAAACGCCAAAGACCCTTTTGAAAATCGCTTTTGGTCAAGTCTAATACCATAGGCCCACCAATGTTTCAATGACCCTTCTTTGAAAGGACCTTTGTCCTGTTTTAGGAACCTACTGCTATAATTTCATCCTGAAGCCCCGCCCACTCTCTACATTTAGGCTTGAGACTCTAAGTGGCACAGTCAGGAGGTAGTGGAACCTTTGGAGGGTGGATCCTGCTGGGAAATTTCTAGATTAGGGAGGGAGTGCCCCAAAGGAGACTATAAAACCACAATTCCTTCCTCCACTTTCTCTTTTGACTCCTTCCCATGAGATGAGAGCAGCCACCATGTTACTCTACATCACCACAGACCCAAAGCATTGGGCCAATGAACCATGGGCTAAAACTCCAAACTATGAGCCTAAATACACCCTTTTCACTTATAGGTTGCTTCAAAGTCTTATAGTGATGGAAAGCTGATTGACATGCCATGTCACGGAGGCTACGGAACCAAAGAACAGCACTTTTAACCTCGATCTCCAGTTAGATTCTAAGAACCTCAAAGGCAAGGGTGTGTTTCATACATCCTAAAGAACCCAAGAAAATCCTGTGGATTTTCAAAGCCTTTTGAAACTTATAACCTGTATTAAATATATGCTGTCATGATAATGATTTCACAGTTAGTGTCAAAACCAGCCAATATCAAACATCCATTGATGAGCATGCACAGTTATCAGCATCATCTCCCACTGGAAAGAAGGACAATGACACCTAAAATATCCCAGATGAACAGTGGTAACCCTTGCATACACTGTTTCTAAGTGAAGAAGAACCACTCTGAGGTCCAGGGAATGTACCTGCTGATCACGGTATACACTGCATACTTTACTGGGAGCGCCAACTGGAAGGTTTTTTGAGTCTCGAGTATGCCATTCTCACTAGGAACAGAGGTAGGAGCACAGGATGTAAGGATCAGAATGGGGAGGACACCGCCCAAGGGGGGGGGCTGACCCAACTTACCTTCTCACTTTGGCTCTTAGAAGCAGCTGGTCCCCCAGCTCAGCTTTGGGGGAGACATCAAAAGTTACCAAGAAAGTCATCTGAGGAAGAAAGTGGAGAGGTCAGAGAGAAGGGAGTCAGGGTGGGGACAGGGGACAGGGGATAGGGGACAGGGTGTGCAGAAGCCAGGCTGACCTGTGAGCCTCCACGGAAAATGACGTGTCTGCTGCTGCAGCTGGTGCTCCAGAGGCCCTGACTCCTGTCTAGGGTGCTGTCACACATGAGGTGCAGGGAGTGCCGCCCACGCCGCCGCCACCCCTGGTTCAGTTAAAAGCAAGGCCAAATGCACAGAGGAAATAAGTGTTTGTCAGTGTTCCAGAGAGACTTGGATCTGAGGACATAGGGCTTGAGCATCTATGTCTGGTCAAACTTCCTATACTGTAGAAGGTCTAGTCACTAGAAACCCTCACCCTTCGCTTCTTGTTGGGTTTTTAGTCTTCTTGCTCTTACTGTTTGGTAGCCTAGGCTGTTCTAGAACTCACTAGATAGCCCAACCTAGCCTCAAACTCATGGTGATCCTCCTGCCTCAGACTCCAAGTGTTAGGATTATAGGCATAAGCCAGCTTCTTGTTACTTTTAAAGGCCTTTTACTGTGGATAATTTCGAACAAACTCAGCAGAGAGTAGACTCTCAGACGCTGTCTCTGTCACTCAACAAAGTTACCAAC
Organism: Mastomys coucha; assembly: GCF_008632895.1. Taxonomy (NCBI): domain Eukaryota; kingdom Metazoa; phylum Chordata; class Mammalia; order Rodentia; family Muridae; genus Mastomys; species Mastomys coucha. Next base: position 117,216,933 of record NW_022196904.1, on the reverse strand, counting down.
ATTTTCCTCTTGTTCCCACAGATTATTTTCTTCTTTTCTCTTCTTAATAATTTAAAGTACTTCCTATATGTCATATTGTTTTATCCCAATATATGCCAATGCCTCCTCAATACCGACAAGATTATTTTTAATATAACCACAAGACCTATCAAATCACATGCAACAGAATTAGCAAAGACCGCCTAATATGACAATCACACTCTGTTTTCCTGAGTTGTCTCCTAACTGCTTTATTTGTAAACTGCTTACTTGTTAAATAACTATCTGACAAAGATCCATGCACCACACTGGGTTATGTGCCTAGAAACAGGGTCACTGCTAGCACTCTGGGAATTGCTTTTCCTGGTTCATTTTTCACAAGTAATTAAGAAACTTAATCCCCCTTCCAGTCTGTCTGGGCTGGTGTCCTGAGCAGACCTTGGACAAGCTCTGCAGCCAGTCCCACAACACCCAGAGGAAGCTCCACTCCCAGGCACTCTGACACACCCAGGATCAGAGGTAAGCAGGAACCAACATCTGTCCCAACACTGGGAGTAACTGGGACCAGCGGGACTAGGCACACAGGAACTCCGCCAGCCCAGTGACTCGGGTTCCTTCCAGTCTATCTGGGCTGGGGTCCAGAGTAGACCTTGGGCACAAGCTCCACAGCCAGTCTCACAACACACAGAGAAAGCCCCATTCCCAGGTGATCTAACAAGCCCAGGATCCCAGGATCCCAGAATCACAGGATCACAGAGACAGCTTGACTCTGAGGAGTTCTCACACAACCAGGATCACAGGAAGGACAGGTTCCAGTCAGATTTAGCAAGGGCAGGTAGCCCAAGAGTTAACCAGATGGCAGGGGGCAAGCAAAGAAAATAAACAACACAAACCAAGGTCACTTGCCATCATCAGAACCCAATTCTCCC
>NW_022196904.1:117208549-117213813 GCF_008632895.1 Mastomys coucha | reverse complement strand
ATGTTAACAAATTCAGATAAATTGAAATCATGTAACTTTTCTCATCATAATACAATAAAAGTTTAAAGTATTATAGTATTTATAAATAAATAAATAAATAAATAAATAAATAAATAAATAAATAAATAAATAGAAACTTAATCCCACTCCGGGATACATACAGATCAAGAAACATGGCAGACCTGCAAGGCAAATGCATGCATCCAGTTCAAACTCCCATTCAAAAAAACCCAGTGTTCAAAGATATTCGGGGGAGAATTAGGAAAATTTGGCTATGCTTCTAAACATGAAGAATAGTTCACTTTATTGGGTGGCATAACGACCTTGGGGTCACATTAGATGTTGCTGTTGTTCAGAACTCAAGAGGAAAATGAAGAGAAAGCAGTGGTCCAATGTCTAATACTTGTTTGAAAAATATTTCAGCAAACAAAAGCAACCCAGGTGTGACGATGTACACCTGTGGTCCCAGTACTGGGAAAGTTAAAGCAGGAGGATCAGGAGTTCAGGGCAAGCCTTGGCTACTTGGATTTGAAGGCAGCCTGGGCTAAACCAGACATTGGCTCAGAGATGAAGCAAGAGTCTGGGTGTTGCTCGTTGTTGGCACTTTTGATGGTGCTCTTAGAAAATTTTGTTTAACTTTGACCACTTCAGTAAAAGTTTAAGATTGTTTTAACAATAATTTTTTTAATCTGTTTCTTTAAAACTCTTTATGGTCCTAGTGCTATCTTCTAGAACCCTATTAGTGGCTGCTATCATCAAGGTAGAACTAAGAGTCTGGGGCAGAGGCAATATGGTCCATGCACCTGAAGCATTTCCCCTCTGCCTTTATGGAAAAATTCCTGGAAAGCCCCAAGCCAGAGTAACCAGTAAGTTAAATTTTTTTATTTTACAATATTTTTAAGTATTTTCCCAGTTTGGTGGCATATGCCTACATTCTTAGCATTTTGGAGGGTAACTCAGAGGATTGTTAATTCAAGACTAATCTGGACTCCATAGTGAGTTTTAGGCCAGCAAGTCTCTGTCTCAGGAAAAGAACAACTATTGCATGCATATAGGACAAGGAAGCCAAAGACAGACGGGGGATGGTACACTGGGTCCTGATGTCCGGACTGGGGTACACTGGGTCCTGATGTCCGGAAAGACTATTAGGGAGCCAGAGGCAGGAGTCTAACAAGATAGCTTGTATGTGTCAAGTCTCGTCTATCACCATGTGTTTTCTGGGTCATTAGGTTTGGTGGCAAGTGCCCTTACCTTGTTGACCCTGGAACTCACTTCTTATATTCAGTATCTTCAAAATGTGTACCAGAAGTTCAAGACCCAGACAATACAACCCCACCATCTAATCAAGACTGGCTAAGATCTCTTGACCCACCAGAGACTGCTAAGCAATGACCACCCAGCCTGAGCTTTGAACCTAGGACAGGTCTATACTATGCAGCCCACTCACCTTTTCCTTTGGATAGAGTACTTGGCCTTCTGCAACTCGTCTAAAGGACAGACCCACTGGGTAGAACAGAGTGACTGTGGTTCCGTAGGAATCTTCTCCATCATTGGACACTATCACATCTACATTCAGCTCCAGGTCACTTCCCACCACCAGGGTCTTCAAGCTGGGTGTTGGGAAGGAAGAGATGATCCTTTGACTGAGAGTGTGAGTCAGCCAAAGGCAGAGCTCCAGATCCTGGGAGGGAGCCTGACCTCTGAGGAAGACTTGCGGGGTGAGAACTTACTCTGCGAAGCCAAATATGATGCCAAGGTCATCCTGGCAGATGTGGTCAGCTCCACAGTTCTTCTCAAAGGGAAGCTGAGAAAAGGGGGACATGGGAATTAGGTCTGGGGCAACAGGCTGCTAGAGACACGCCCACATAGGGCAGCCTCTTCCCAGAGTGAAGGAAGTGGCAAGCTCCTACCAGAGCCTCTCTGTAACTTTCTAGCTCCCTAACAGATCCCAGGTGCATGGGCTTCAGCAAAATGGCTGACACTGTTCTTATTTCCCCTGAAGAAGTTCACAGGCTCAGGTTGCCAAACCCCAGCACACAAGAGCACAGCCTCAACTAGATGTCCCACCTCCTCACCTCCCCACACCCTTGTGGTTGCACATTCTTTTCCCATAATGCAGGATCCAAGATGTCCTCTTCTTGCTGACCAGAAACCAGAGACAGCCTGGCTTCAGGTTCAGACCAGATATGAACTACTTATTCACCAGCCACATGGCCTGAAACCTTCCCGTCCTCTGAGACCAAGAAGGAGTCTGCCCTCTACCCTGTAGGCCCTGAACTCTCTTCAGAGGCCCATCATGCTGATATCTGAACATACTGTTAATAACTCTTCTGATATATATCTTACCCAAAAGACAACCTGCCTTGGGGTCCTCCTTGAGCCCCAACATCATGAATAACAGACTCACAGAGGCTGTGAAGTACGTTTGGTCATCTACAGCCAGCAGGGGTTGGAGATCTTGTAAGGAAGAGATAGGCACTCCAACAAGAGAGAAGTTGAGGCGAAGTGTGATCGGGGTCACTGAGTCCTCCACACAGGCCTAAGGGAGAGGCATTTGAGGGGTGGTTTCAAAGGAAGTTCCTTGCATGGTTACTGGCAATATCCTATCTCTGTATATGTAAAGGGGGTTAGAACAATCTTATCTGTGGTCAGTAAGTGCCTGTAGCTTTTCACGGAGGTGGAAAGTCTCTAGTCCACCCTCCCCTCCCCCTTAAAGCTCTCTCATTTTATTCAATGGCCCCTCGTGAAACCTTTCTATCCTCTTCCCTGGTTTTCTCTGTCTTTGTGGCATTTATCCCTACCTGACATTCACTATCTAGAAACTTGTTTTGTGTCACCTATCATCACTTGGGAACTTCCTATGGGAAATGACTGTTTTGTCCCCTGCTATGGTCATGTCTCAGTGGAGAGCTAGAAGTATGTGCTCAATAAATGCCTGCATGAGTCAACCTGAGGCCACACAGAAACCCTGTTCTCTTCCTTAAAATCCATCTGGGTGACCCCTAGCGGCTGCACCTAGCCAGAGTCATTCATTCGCTTATTTAGCTAAAGATAGCCTGCATGCCAGATCTGGGGCTAAGGCTAAGCCACAGGAAAACTCAGAACATGCTGTGTTCTTTCTTTGCTGAACTTGCTTCCAGTTCCCAAACCGCCTCTTCCCACAACTATTCCCACAACCTATCTAGGTCCTCTCACCGGGAGAATCAACTTCACACTTTCACAGTGCTTGTTCAGACCAAGGGTTTTAACTAGAGTCAGAGCCTGGGTCTTCGTCTCCTTGAAGATGGCCCGAGGACTCAGGCGGCCAGTGTCTAGGGCCAGGTCAAAGGTCACAATACTTTGGAGGTCACCTGTAAGGGAAAGTTAAACACAAGGACGATTGAGAGGTTCAAAAACTCTGTCATCAGACAGAAGGCCTGGGTCGGAGGCTTCCCGAGGTTGGGATGAAAGGGAAGAGACTCACCCAGTTGGGTCTTGGGGCTCTCATAAATATGAAGGCAGACAGTAGCATCACCCAGTGCTTTCTCAGGGGCCACCTGCTCCTGACACTCAAACACAGACCTGGAAATCTCTGCTGGTGTGAAGCGAATAGTTGATGACACTCTAAGTATTGGTCTGGTCCTGTGGGCAGAGCACTATGCTGAGGAGAGGTTCTTGGCTGCTGGGACCACAGCCTCCAGGTAGGAAGAAAGATGCTAGTCTGGACCTAAGATAGATGGGGAGTGTCTGAGGAAAGTATGCTCACCTGAGCAGCAGCACGCGTCCCTTGGAGCCCACGGCCAGGTCCACCAGTCCATCCCTCGTGAGATCCTGACCTCCGCTCAGTGACTGCCCAAAATACTGGAGCCTGGGGGAGATCTGGGATCCTGAAATCCTCTGTCCGGAAGAGAAAGAGTCAGTCCGAATGAAAAAGCGCTATGGTTTAGCTATGGTTCGTTTCCTCACTGAGTTACAAGCTTTGCCAAACCTTTCCAAGCAGTCTGGTGGAACTGTGCCATTGACAGCCTTGCCCTCTATGCTGACTAGTCTATCTATGCCAACTTGGTACAAGATAGGGTCATGTGGGAAGAAGGAAATGTAGAGAAAATGCCTCCATATAACTGGCCTGTAGGCAAGTCTGTAGTGCATTTTCTTGATTGGCGATAGATTTGGGGTGGGCCAGCACAATGTGGGCAATGCTACCCCTGGACTGGTGGTCCTGGCTTCTATAAGGAAACAAGATGAACAAGCCATCGAGAGCAAGCCAGCAAGCAGCACTCCTCCATGGCCTCTGTATCAGTTCCTGCCTCCAGATTCTTACCTTCTTTGAGTTCCTGGCCTGATTCCCCTCAGTGATGGACGCTGATATGGAACTGTAGGCTGAAATAAACCCTTTTTTCCCCAGGTTGCTTTTGGTCATGGTGTTTTATCACACAAGAGAAACGCTAACTAAGACACTGTCCATGAGATTAAGTGAGCCTTATACAATTCATGTAACTCAAAGAAATATTGTAAAAGAGCAAGACTTCTCCCTTGATTAGACGTGGGGGCATAGGACTGTAATCCCAGTACTTGGAAAGCACAAAACAAAAGAATCTTTAGTTCAAGGCCAGCCTGAGCTACATAGTGAGATCATTTATAAAAAAAAAAAAATAGCCCTTCTCTGCTCTCCGTGGCTTCCTATCTTGCTATATAATCTCTCTTCTTACACACGTTCCCACCATCTGCCATGATGGCAAAACACTATGGAGTGAGAAGAAGAAAAAACTCGTGAGTCAGTGAATTCAGAATCAATCAGTGTGGGTCAGTGAGTTCAGAATCTATCACTGTGGGTCAGTGAGTTCAGAATCAATCAGTGTGGATCAGAGAATCCAGAATCAATCAGTGTGGGTCAGTGAGTTCAGAATCTATCAGTGTGGGTCAGTGACTCCAGAATCAATCACTGTGGGTCAGTGAATTCAGAAAGGCCTATGGGTGGAACCCCAGTGACATCTGTAATTGGATGTAAACCTGTTAAGACATTTTGGCATAGAGAAGCTACAGAGTGGTGTGAACTGGATGCACCTGCCATCATTCGCAGAGTGGTGTGAACTGAATGCACCTTCAGTTCTTCTCCCTGAGGCACACATCTTCTTTAGATCTCCTTCCATTGTTAAACTATTTTAACAATTATAACAAGCACAGCTTACTGTAACAACATAATAGTATACCAGGTGCTAGTCTGAGTGCTATAGAGGAACGCACAGGCTCAGTTCTCACAGCAGCAGCTGGTGTGCCTATAGTCT
>NW_022196904.1:117205947-117208516 GCF_008632895.1 Mastomys coucha | reverse complement strand
CTCAGTTCTCACAGCAGCAGCTGGTGTGCCTATAGTCTGAGTGCTATAGAGGAACGCACAGGCTCAGTCCTCACAGCACAGCTGGTGTGCCTAGTTCATTCTACTGTGATCACCAGTTTAAAGATGAGCAGAAAGAGGTGTGTGTGCTGGTCTCTTTTCTTGCCATTGTAACTAAATTTCTGACTAAACAACAAAAGGAGGAAGGATTGACTTGGCTCACGGTTTTAGGTCACTAAGACTAAGAAGGCATGGGAGAGTAGAGCTACTCACAAACAGCAGCTAGAAAGAGGAAGAAAGTGAGACGGGAGAAACAGAAACACGTTGTAGCCATAATGGTTTTGTGCACTGTGTAAGGTTTACCCTTTGTGTTAGTCAAACGCTGATTTTTCTGCCTTCATTTCACCTTGTTTCAATCCTGACACGACTGTGTAATGCTTATACCAAGAATCTCCTGTCTCAAGTTTGTGTAAACAGTTCTTATCATTTATTCTCTCATTATTATTTATTATCTCATTATTATTCTTGTCAATAAATGCTGATCATCCAATAACTAGGCAGAGGAGAGAATGGGGTGGGGGAGGACATCTACCAGCCAGAGGATGGAGAAAGGGAGAGAGGGAGATTCAGATCGGCCAGGAGGATGGAGGAATTGGAGCCATGAAGAAGGGGTCCAGAGAGAGATTGTGGAAACACACCTGGAGCCCAAAGAGCCAGGCCCATAAGAAGAAGCAAATATATTGGATCATGGCTGGGAAGTAGTCAGATTAGCCTAGACATTAAGGTAGATTATTTAAGTGTTCAGCTACTGAGGGGCTGCTTGAAATAAATCTTGGTTTTTTCTGTGTGGTCATTGAGGGCTAGCTTAAGGTAGAGAAATACAGCTTCTGGATTAATACTTACATTTATATTAAAAATAATTCATTTTATAAACACAGAGGTTTTACTAATCTCTTAGTACTCCTGAATTCAATCTCAATTAGCAAGAGTGACCTGGCCAGTGTCACACAGTCACTAGCAGAATTACAGGGCTCTCCCCTGTCCTTTTCTGAAGGATGAAGCAATCAACCATTTTAAATATTCACCTCACAGCTCTGTGGCTTTTCAGTGTCAGAGTTGTGAAACCATTTCCACAATCAATTTTAGAACACTTTTTTCACCTCAGAAAAGAGGTCCAACATCTGTTAGAAGTCACCCCATGCTGTCATTTCCCCTTGCACCTAAGCTTGCACAACCAGTAATTGACGTACTATCTCTATAGATTTACCTGTTAGAGACGCTCCATATAAATATAATCATACAATATCTGATCTCTTCTAACTAGTTTCTTTTACTTAGCATAGGATTTTTAGGCTCAACCACATAGCCTGTTCATGGCAAAGTAACATGCTATTTCATGGATAAACGTTTAGTCTATCTGCTTATAGGTAGATGGGCATATGGGTTGCTTCTACATTCTGTCTATTAATCATGAATAATGCTTCAAAAGGCGTTCTATGTAGTTTGTATGAGGACATGTTTTCGGTTCTCTTGTACTAGAATTGTTTGATCATATGACAACTCTATAAATAATCTTCTGAGAAATTAACACATCGTTTCAAAATAGCCACATCATTTCCCACTCTCAGTAACAGTGCCTGAGCATGTGGCTTGTCCTGGTAATGTGTGTGGCTTGTCCTGGTGATTCGTGACCCTCCTGATTCCAGCTGTGCTGATGAGGGTGAGGTTACACCTCCCTGTGGTGATAGGTCGGCACCTCATGGGTGATGATGCTGAGCATTTGGCATTTCGGTGTGTTTGCTGGCTTTTGTTAAAAGTCTTTGGGGAAATGTCAGCTGAGATGCCTGCTATTTAACTGCTTTGACATTTGTCAAGGAAGGCAGCGGTTCCTTCTAAGAGAAGCCTGTTCTACTGTGTGGAGGGCTCCTGCCCAGGTAGCTGGAAGGATCATCCATTACAGGAACGGAATTAAAGAATATTTAAAGGAGATGAAGGGACAAGGACATTAGCATAGCAAGGCCTAGAGCTGGTGAGCAGGAAGGAGCCACTGAAATGCGGAACACTGAGCCAAGGGACAAGAATCCCCCTCGTTTACACTGAACCTCATACTTAGCAAGCCACATCTATGAAAGAGGTTCCCTACCTGACTCCTGTACCTAGCATGGGTTACTACAGGTGCAGTTTGGAAACTACTCAAGTGTTGAGTCCCAAGTCAAAGCATTGCGTGCAGAAGTCAGTCGTCTCATGTCTCAATGGTGTGTGTTTTACCTTCTGCAAAATGCTCAGTGCTAAGCCAAGAAATAAATGAAGTTACAGAAGAGAATTGTTGTGAAAGAAACGAGAAACAAAGAGGAAGCTATTGTAGACTTGGGAGGTAGTGACTGGGCCTCACCTGGCTGGGCAAGGGAGCGATGTCCTGTCTCGAGGCTCCATGAAATATGTAGACAGCACCTCTGTCCTCCTCCTCTCCAGGTGCACCAATAGCCACATCTGCCAGACTGTCCCCATTCACATCCCCTAGCACTGTCAGAGCCGCCCCAAAGCGGCCCCAAGGATGGCCCTGCTCCCCATG
>NW_022196904.1:117197509-117205136 GCF_008632895.1 Mastomys coucha | reverse complement strand
AGAAGGCACCTCCAGACCAGCTGAAGCTTCCCACAGCCCCCAGAACTGGTCCATCCTGGGAAGAAAGGATCCCAGGGCTGAGCAGAATGCCACCCTAATTCGAAGGAAGACCTCCCTGGCTCCATACACCTATCAAGCTAGCACTAGCCTCCCCAGTTCCCCCCTGTCCACCAGCCTACATCTCCAGCTTTGATGGGGATCAACTCACAGGTGTAAACACAGCACTGAAGCCCTCCTGGGACATCTCCAATTCAAAAGAACTGCTGCTTGGTGTCTCTGTACCTGGGGAAGGCAGGATGCTTGGCTTTCAAGAAGAAAGACAACATGTCCCAGGTCCATGGAGGCTTCTTAGGAGAATCTAAGATCAGAGACCCACAACAAGGCATGGTGCCTAGCTCATGAGGGTCTAGGTTCAGAAAGGGAGATCCTCTGCCTGAGGATTCCTGAGGCAGGGAGCTTCATTGCTGACTTACCCTCAATGGCAAAGATCTTCTCCTTCAGCTGATTCTCGATATCCTTCAAAGCATCAAAGTTCTCCACGCTGAACACGTATTCATGGGAAGGCCTCGACGCAATGGCCACTAACTCTTGCAGGGACTGTTCTTTATTAAAAGCCTCTCCTACCTGTCCCCAGTGAAAACCAACCCCGTGAGAATGGAAATCTCCTAGGCCTATATGTCATGTTACTGCTCCAGTCTGAGAACTCCCCCGTGGGTCCATGTTTTAAGCAACTTGTGTGATGGAGCTTGGCTGGCTAAAGTAGGGGACGACCTTGTGAATATAATCCTACAATCACCCCCACTCTCTCTGGCCTCCCTTCTGGTCCTCTGCATGTGAATTGCTATGATATCATATGACCACCACCAAGAACTCCACCATGAAGTCCGCCCTTCCTTCTCCTCCATCATGGATTGAGACCCTCCAACACTGTGAGTCAAAATAAATAATTCCATCCCAGAAGAGGAAGAGTGTAAGGGCTGGAGGGGAAGGGGAAGTGCTGTGAAGTGCTGTCTTCTGGACATGGCATGGCTGTTGCTTTTATGAACTTTATACCAGCTGTGGTTACCATCACAAGACCCACATAAGATCAGGCCAGCCCCCGAAGTCCACACAGATGGGAGAGACGACAATGTGGTTACCATCACAAGACCCACATAAGATCAGGCCAGCCCCCGAAGTCCACACAGATGGGAGAGACGACATCCAATCCTCACTCTGTGGAGCTATTTGTGCTTCATAGCTGGCAGGGCTAAGTCATCCTCCTTGGAGAATATGGTTACTAGAAAGGTTCCCAGTGCTCTGGCAGATGACAGCCACAACCATGAACATATAGCTGCACTGATTGTACTTGGTAGGTTGTTTTTAAAAACACACAAAGTTAGGAAAAGGAGGGGTTGGGGGACACCGGGGATAGTTAAGGGGAGAGAAATAGGAGACAGAGGGGGTATGTGATCACATCTCATTGCATACCTGTATGAAACTCTCAAGGAGTGAAAAATAAAAGACATCTCTCCCTTAAGTGTTTCTGTTGGATGCTTTTACCACAATGAGGCAAACGTGGTGGCTAAGGCATTACGTGCACTATCACCCTCCAAAAACTCTTCAGTCAGCCTTGGAGATTCTTTCTAAATGAGGCTCAAACAGCATTAGGGAGTCTAAGCAATTGGGTTACAGGTCCCCAGGCTTAGCGAGATTCCCCTGGCTCCACATATCTAAGGCAGCAGGAGATGAGAAAACTGATTTCTACCTTTAGAAGAAGTCACTTCAAGAGGAAGTTACTGGAGGAAGTGGTGGGCAACCATCTTTGTGTCCTACCCCAATTGCATAACGAATGATGCCTTCAGCCTCTGCCATGAGGATGACACCATCATAATTCAATTTGTCCCCTTTTTTCTTCCCATCAGTGATGACAATGAGGACCCTGGTGGCATCTTGCCGAGCTCCACTTTGGGCAGTGAACAGATTTGTTCTATCAAGAAAGAAGACAGTCCAGAGGTCTGTAGATAAAACTACACAGACTTCTGCTGACTGTGAAAATGGGGATATAGCCTTTCTTGTAGGAGGCCCCTCTCCCACTCAGAAACCCCAACTGGCAAGGGTGTCAACAGGCTACATCTCAGGTTCTTCCCATCTCTCTTGGAAAGGCAAATGAGGCCCAAAGGGAACCCTGGATGCTCTGGGAAAGGATGCATGGACTCACATGACATGCTTGATAGCTGAGGCTGTGTACGTGTACCCTCCCAGCTGCTCTACGGAATCCAACAGGCGTAAAGGGCTTGACGTGGAGATGAAGCCATTGAAAGTAAAATGTATCCGGAACTTATGAGAGAACTGCATCAGGGAGAACTAAGAAAAGCACACGGGAGTGAAGGCTAAGATTCCCCAGGACTCCTCTAACATACCCAGAGAGCCTTCCCAGCAGGCCCTGTGTGCCTTCCCAGCAGGCTCTGGGCCTCACATTTCCTCAGGGACTCACCCGTGTGCTAGGTCTCTGAAGTTGGCTCATCACAGCTTTAACAAAGCCCAGCATTTTTCCAAAATTTGTAGAACTGATGCTACCCGAGCCATCAATCAAGAACACGATGTCTTGGTCTTGCCTTGGACACTCTAGGGAAGGATGTTGCTCTGAACCTCCAAGGGACAGTCACAAGATCTCCTGGCTTTTCTTGAACTCACTTTCCCAATACCCTCCACCCACCTCAGTCTGACACTTGTGAGCCCTATCTGTGTCCAGATTCTCTCTTCCTTTAGTCCCCTAATGTGGACAAGGCCTTTGAGTCTCACAAGAGGCTACAACTGTAAATGATCTACCCCAAGCCAACCCAATAGAGACAAAAATGCAAGCATCTCCTGTCCCAGTAGCAAGAAACTGAGAACATTCTCCTTCCACACACACTGTTCAGTTCCTCCCCAGAGGCCAGCAACAGTCTCTCTCCACAGCAGCTCAGGAAGGACATAGTCCATGCCCAGTCCTTGTCCTTGCTGGTTAGTGCTACATCGTATTTTTGTTAGGTATTTTCAACATCATCCCTGGTATGAGCCACAACCTCTATCTTGTGCTCAATTTCAGGGTGGGTTCCCCTCAAGGGCAATAGTAGAATTTTTATTCATATGAAATTTTCCAGTGCAAGAAAATGAGCTCTACCCTCTGGAGTGGCAGCAGGACCGTGGTTCTTAAGTGCGGTGTTCTTCGTCTCCCCACAGAGTGGTGCTGGAAGCACCCAAGATGATCAGGCCCACTAAGTCTATGGCCTCTGTGAATGTGCCTACCACTCCTCCCAGCCCTCCCTTTCTGTGTCTCTCTCAAAAAACAAAGACAAGTGTTCTGACATTTCTGTCAGTGGAGCCTAAATCCAGGGGATTTGTGTAAGAGATGCCCTTCCACTTTCCTAAGGGCCTCAGAGTGAGCATGAAACCAGAAAATAGCCTTAGTCTGCAGTTGGAAAAACCCACACTCCTTCACCTCATCCTCCATCTCCATCAGCACCAGAGAAGCCAAGCCCCATGTCTTGACCCAGTAAACACACACACACACACACACACACACACACACACACACACACACACACACGCACGCGCACGCGCGCGCACGCGCGCGCACGCGCGCATGCACACATGCACGCACGGAGAACATATATGTATCCAACTCAGACTACACCTTCATCAGCAAGTCCCTAAGCAGTCACTGGAAAATTAATCCCCTTCACTTTCATTCTGAGAGTAATAGCAGCTTATATCATCAGCATCAGCATCTTAGGCCAGGCACTGGACCAAATGGGTCACCTTGTGTTGCTTGCAAAGTTCCACCCATTAGTAGTCACATCTGACAGATGCAAAACCCAAAATTCCAAGACAGTAACAGACTAGGAATCAGGGCCCAGCAGTATCCCTCCAGCCGTACCACCTGGCAATGTATTTTCCAGACTCTCTCATCCTTCCTCCCTTTTGGAAAAGAATCTGACCCACTGAAGCCAAGACGCACGTGTGTGGATTCCCCAAAGGAGCTGGTGGCTTGCTTACCCTGCTGCGCAGTTGGGAAGTTCTGGTTCTGCCTGAATGATGAACTCAGTAGAAAACAGAGCCCTGTCAGGTATGTATTCTCTCTGCATGCATGGTGCACAGTAGGACCACAAGCCTTGGGACAGAGAGAAATGATGAATGGAGCTTGTTCTGTTGGCCTACTCTCTAGCCCTGAACCTCTAACTTCCACAGTACCTCCAGACCAGCAGCCCCAGGTCCCTATTCCTCTCCTCAAGGCTTTCCTGTAAGACCAAGAGCTCTCACCAACAGCCGGGAAGGGTTGATGGCACCAGCGAGGGACAAGCCTAGAGACATGTTCACAGCCTCTGGGGGCACTGTGGAGATAGACATGTGCATAGTCACCCTTGAGGACAGAAGATGTTATATAAGAGATGAGTGGGTCTCACCCCCCACCACCACCTGGCTAACAGAGAGGCCCCTTGGGTAAAGCAGACATCCAGATTATAAGGGAGCTGCAGCATCTTGGGGGTACAATGGGTAGGCCCAGGAGCATGTCTGAGACTGAGTTTATGGACATAGCTGCAGCTGCCAAGTGGGACTCCTGGGCTCTACACAGGCTGCGTAGCCTAGGAGCTCAGCATTGGGGCTGAGGGCCGTGACTCACCCTGGAGGTAGATGGGCTCACATTTGCCTGTGTGGTAGCCACATTTGTAGAGGCCACCTATTTGGTTAGTGGCTTTTATTTCCTTTGGCGCTCCAACCACCACCCTGTGGGGAGATAGAGAGAGCTGCAGCTAGGAGCCATGGCAGAGAGCTGTCTCCATCTCTGGAAAATGGAGGTTCAATTTAAATTCCAGGTAGGTGGTTTTTTGTTCTGTTCTGTTTTGTTTTGTTTTCTGCTTTATTCTCTCCTAATAAGAGCATCCATTTCTGGCATCTAAGTATTTTGTAAACATATGTTAAGTGGGCAGACAATTCCTTGTAAGTGTACAATGAAGTCTAGAGGAACATGCCCTGTGGTTTGCAGGCCATAGTGCCTGACATTTAGTAAACACTTGGTAAATGCTATCTGAAATTATTCTAAAGGCCTGTTTTCAGGAAAATATTCATAACACGAATAAAATTGCCACATCCCATAAAGAAAAAGTATGAAGGTGATACCACTAGAGTGTGGGGTTGAGGAGGGACGGGACTCTGTACAGCTATCGCCAAGTCCTCACCAGGAGCTATCATACTGGAGCACACTGTGTCCAAACTCTGCACCGTCCATGTGAAAATGTGTCGGCCTCTCTGCATCCAAGTTGAAGCCAAGACAAGAAACAAACACTGGGGAAACATGAGAAGTTTTAGAGAAGAAGGTCCCTCCCTCTTGACCATCTTCCTGCCCCTCTCAGCTGCATCTCCAAGGCTCCTGATTCCCTTGTCTCTCTTCCACACTCAATACCCCCAGAGCCCCTGGCCCTGGACTCCAGACTCATCTCTCATCTCTCCTTCCCCTAGTTCATGAGTCACTTTTCACTGTTAAATTTCAGTTCTGTTTCCACAGAGTGAGCATCAAAGTTTGAAGACACATTTTTTCCCATTGCTATCAGTGGGGCTTTGATGAAGGAGAATCCAGGAAAACTTGGAAACTATAGGAGAATTCTGAGTGTACCATGCAGTGTACGAGCTCTGTCTACTTCAGAAATCTACGGGTTGTCAAGACCAACTTGCCCCACTCACGGGATCTCCCCCAAATGACCTCTTTGATATTCTCTCATGCCCTAAACTCCAGATCCTTATGTCTCAGCTGCCCCCTAACGTCAAGTCACTCTCCTTACCAAGGTCCTGATCTCTCAACCACGGCCTCCATCTCACAGGCTTGACTTACTAGGAACAAGTCTCCAGCCCCTCTTCTCTGGGGTCCAACTCACCCATCAGCAGAAGACAGGCTATCCAGGTACAGCTCATGACTGGAGAACAGAAACCGGCTCTGAGCAACTTGGAAACAGCCGCCAAGTCACCACAGAAGAAGCAAATGAGAAGAAAGGTGGTCAGGAGGCCGGAGACCAGGAGGGAAGTTGTCAGCATGACTCACGGGGGTGGGGGGTGGAGAACTGAGACAAAATGGATGGAGAGGGACTGAGGCAGCCCACACCCTCCCACGGAGGAGCTACTCTACTTGAAATGGCTTGGTGACATATTTTTCTGGTTCCCTAATTCTTGCCTGGATCTATGTAAAGTCCCTAATTGTCTCATCCCTCTCAGTCTTTTGTACTGGCAGAAGTTTCCTTGACCTTGAAGTGTGAGTCAGGAGCAGGAGGAGAGAGGACAGATGCTGTCCTACAGGACCTTAGTGGGAGCCCTCCACTTCTGGCCTGGATTCAGTCTGAGTAGACTAAGAAGTAAGCATGTGACCCGTGTTGGGAGCACAGACTGGCATTCATTCATTCACTCATTCACTCATTCATTCATTCACTCAGTGAATGAGTCAATCAACATAATCAAGGGGGATGATCTGAGCCTTTTGCTAGGTATAGGAGAAAACATAACCTAGAGATCAGTGCAAAAGCAGATGGGTAAACCCTGAAGTGGGCCCTTTGAGAGAAGAAATGCAGAGACAACTAGAAGTATCACTCAGACAGCTGTCTGGAGGAGGCAGCACAGGAGCTGAGCCTTAAAGCCAGCCAAGTTCAAGAGAATACTAAAACTGAACTTCAGAAGCAATGGGTATGGTCATTAGGATTATCACCCACTAAGCCCTATTTTGGAAGCTAACCCTGGCCCACAGCTACCCAGTAGGCCCTTTCTCCTATCAAGAACATGCCTCTGTCAGGCACTCCAAAGAGGGGGTGGGGTAAGCATTGGATCACAAGTTCTGGTTCTCATTCCTCTCCCAGGAAAAGTTTGATTGTGCCAGGCCATCAGAACATCCTTGGAAAGAGGCAGCCAGCAAAGAACTGGGATGCTAAGTAGCTGGCATTTGTGACAGTACCTTTACAGTATACATTTTCCCACTTTGACCTGCTTTAGAGATAACACTGACAGCATCTTGTTTGGTCTAAAGTGGCTAAGCTTATGGTTTCTGTAAAACATGTTTAATTGCTCAGAATGAAACTCAGGGTTGGGACTTTACAGAGATACTCAGGTGATACCATATATGAAGTATTGTAACTCAAGACCCACATAAGCCTCAAATAATTTCTATACCGGACCAGTTTCTCTCTAGGCACTAGCCAAACTGGACACAAGCTATTTTTATTAGAGGTGTTCTCCTTGTTTTTCCTCATTTCTTGGAGTGACTTCTTGCTGGAGGTCTTGTTGCACACTATAAAGAGTGAACACGCCAGTCTGTCTGGGCTGGTGTTCTGAGCAGACCTTGGGGGCAAGCTCTGCAGCCAGTCCCACAACACCCAGCGGAAGCTCCACTCCCAGGTGCTCTGACACACCCAGGATCAGAGGTAAGCAGGAACCAACATCTGTCCCAACACTGGGAGTAACTGGGACCAGCGGGACTAGGCACACAGGAACTCCGCCAGCCCAGTGACTCGGGTTCCTTCCAGTCTGTCTGGGCTGGGGTCCAGAGTAGACCTTGGGCTCAAGCTCCACAGCCAGTCCCACAACACACAGAGAAAGCCCCACTCCCAGGTGATCTAACAAGCCCAGG
>NW_022196904.1:117196200-117196762 GCF_008632895.1 Mastomys coucha | reverse complement strand
GAGAAAACAAGATATTCCATAACAAAACAGAATTTACACAATATCTTTCCACAAATCCAGCCCTACAACGGATAATAGTTGAAAAACATCAACATAACGAGCAAAACTACACCCTAGAAGAAGCAAGAAGGTAATCTTTCAACAAATCCACACAAACTTAATTCCACCTCTTACAACAAAAACAACAGGAAGTGACAATTACTTTTGTTAATATCTTTATATCAAAATTAATATTACCAGCATATCCTAATCGATTGAAATCCAATAATATGAGGAATTGGAAATTTGTTGATTGTCATCCAATGGTCTCTCTACTTTAGTAATTGGAGAAATAGGTCCAACATTGTACCATCTATATACACTGTCAGCTTGTTTATTTGTGACAGTATCTGGCTGTGTACAACATAAGAGTCTTGAAATCTTGCTTCTCCTATCTCAGCCTATTAGTAGTATTGTTTATTTCATGTCTTTACATTATAATATGGTTTTCAGACCAGCTTATATATTTCAAAAATATTTATATACCCAAAAGAAACATAGACAATTAACTAGGGAGGTTGCT
>NW_022196904.1:117167980-117195411 GCF_008632895.1 Mastomys coucha | reverse complement strand
AAAAAAAAAAAAAAGAGTGAACACAACAGAGTGGGAAGTGGGATTGGCAAGAGATGAGGCTGGACTGTCCTAAAGAATGGAGAGTGAGCAGGCCACAGGCCCTGGGAGTTTTGAAGGATTTTGATTTTTATCCCACAGGCAGAAAGAAGTGTAGATAAGTAATGAGGAATAAGATATTCACATTCACCTTTGAGAGCCAGGTTTGGTTGATGTCCCTGAGAGCCTGCACTTTCCTGAAGGGAAAGAAGGAGTAGACCAGGAGAGAGTGGAGGTGGTAAGGAGAGACTGGGAGAGGAGGGAGGGAAACTGAGGTCAGGATGTGATATATGAGAGAAGAATGAAGACAAAAGAAAAAAAGGACCATAAAGTGAAAAGGAAAGAAAAGCAAGGACCATGAGTAGTTTATAATATCCAAGTTATGGAGTCAGTATATGCCCATGTGAGGCACCAGCAGAGAGTGAGCTACCAGGGAAAATGCCAACATCTCCACATAGCATTGGACTGTAAAGGGCCAGGATGCTATCTTTCTGTCTTTGTTTATCTCTGGGTGCCAAAAACCATTGGCCAAGGAGCTGTAGTAATAGGAGAGAGGGTGAGGGGATTGGGGAAGAAAAGAAAGGCATCAAGAAAGGGGAATCCAGCACGGAGTCCACTGGCTAGCTGTCCAGCTCTGGGATCCTACCCTTCCAAAAGAAAGCTTTGGCCTCAGGAAACTGTTGTCACGTTTTCTGAGTCGTTCCTTTTTGTCCCCATGTGTACGGTTCTTTGTGCTTCCGTGGAAGGAAGGCAGACACATGAGCAGTCAGCCTAAGGAACAATACTCGCTACATCTGGACCTGGACCTGAAGAAGACCATCAGTCAGGGTCAATATAACTGAAAGTCAGGGAGCAGAAAGTGGGAACTGCCATTGACTGTCCAGCATCCTGACACTTCTGCCCAGCTGAGACCCTTCTACCAGCACCATGACACTTAGCACCATCAGGCCCCCTTTTCCAATTAAGAAAGAAGCACGGGGAACCATGTCCAAGAGACAAGCAAACGCTCTCTCAGGCAGATGAACAGAGAGTTCCTTCCCTGGACAGTGAGGAAGCAGATGGAGCTGTTATACTAACAGACCTAAGCCAGAGATGGGACCCAGACATCTTAGAGAGGAACTTGAAATCTTGAGAACCAGTTGCAAAGGAACTTGAAATCTTGAGAGCCAGTTGAGGTCCAGGGTGGATGGATAGACTTGTTTGCTCGTGTTTGTGTGCAGTGAGGCAATGCTTTCAGACAATTTGTGGGATAAGATTGATGGCTTGCAGGAACCAGACACCGGCAGCTTCAAAAGAGAGATGTCACAAACGTTTGTTTACATTGATGGCCTTCCCTAATGAACCTTCCTGGTTTTGACCTCCCCTTCCTATATTTGTCTCACTTTCCCTATTTGAATAAAATAAAAGGGTTGTGTTTTGAGACAGGGTCTCTCTCTGAACCCAAACTCACCATTTTAGCAAGTTCCAGGGAGACACTTGTCATTGTTGCCAGGCACTGCAGTCACACACATGTGTGGCCATGATATAAGATGAAAATTGATGTTATAAAAGATCTGCTAAACAAGCTAGGAAATATTAAGTCACACAAAAAGGAATTTAGCTACAGGAGCACTCTGAGCTCTCTCATCAGGAAGGAGCACAATTCTGCCAAGAAGGCAGGATGGCCCTGGGCTAACAGCTGCCTAGTAAAACCAGGACAGCTGTGTCTATATTTTACATTGTCAATCCCCCTGTTTCTTCAAACAAGCAAAGCTTGGAATTTCTGCCTCTATGAAGCATGTTTAGTTGCTCAAATGCAACATGGAACTGTGAAACTATACAAGCTGATGTGGAGTTTTGTTCAGTACTAACTCTCTTCTGTGCATTCACCAGAACTGGTCAGAACCGGTCCCACATGATTATTAAAGAGTTTTCCTTATTTTTCCTGAGTGTGTGAGTATGCATAGAACATATGTATACATGCACAGGCATGTGCACACATTAATTAATTAATTAATAATGCAGTAAATTACTTTAAAAACAAAAAAAGGATATTCCCAGTAAAGAAATCCAAAGTGATTCATCTAATTAAAGGGTTTTACATATATTGGATATATTAGATCAACACAAAGCATTTCTCTATTACCCTTGCTTATTT
The DNA here is from genome assembly GCF_008632895.1 of Mastomys coucha. Lineage (NCBI taxonomy): Eukaryota > Metazoa > Chordata > Mammalia > Rodentia > Muridae > Mastomys > Mastomys coucha. The sequence goes on along the minus strand of NW_022196904.1, from coordinate 117,193,238 downwards.
AAGAAATAAAATTTCAGATGTTTTTACAATTTTTAAATTCTTAAACAAATATATATACATAATTCTTCAACACTTATATATACATATATATGTATGTATGTATACATACTAACAATATATCTTGATCATATTTATCCCAAACTCTCCCCTCTTGCTCCCTCAAGACAACCTTCAATATATCTCTCCTACCTTCATAATTCTTTTTTTTTAATCCCCTAAGTTCAATTAGTACAGCCTGAATTCACATGGCTGTAAGCTATTCACTGGAGCATGGGCAACCTACCAACAGCCACACCCCCACTAAAGAAAAATGACCTCCCTCACCACCTATACTACCAATAGCATCTGAGCTGGGGCTGAGCCTTCACAAGCCCCTCCCATCCATGCTTGATCCTACACTGGTGGCCCTAGCTATGACTTCATAAGCGTGAGAGCTATGTCTCGTTCAGAAGACAGTGTGTTGCACACTCTTCCCAACCCTCCAGTGCCTACGCTTTCTGTTCCCTGTTCTGAAAATGTTTCTTGAGCCTTAGGGTTGGAGTGGGCAAGTGACTTACATGACCTCTTTAGGGCTAAGCACACAACAGTCATTTATTCTTAGCACCGTGACCAGTATGAGTTTCTCACTAACCACTACCCGTGGAAAAACAAAAGCAAGCTTCTGCGACCAGATTGAAAGCATCACAGACCTATGGCAGAGTTCAGAGGTCAACGGTGCAGTCCCATGAGTCCTTTCCCCTTCCTTGACTGATTGTAGATAGGACCTTTATGGACCCCATAAAGGTAACTGCCATTGCTGTGAGTTAGAAATTGCAATGGTTTTATTTATTTATCCAGAGAATGGCGTTTTGCAGCCTTTTCACACTGTACTCCATCTCCTCTCCACTTCCCTCCTGTTTTTCTGCAATGTGACCTGATCTTCACAAGGGTGGCCTAAGTGATCTTTTTAGGGCTGTGCCTATGTCAATGGCTCATGTTCTGTGTCTTAGACACCCACGTGTCTCTGTATTCATCACAAGTTGGTTTTCTTTAATGTGTTATGGAGATGGAGAGATGGCACAAGATACAGTACTTGCTGCACAAGCAGGAGGACCAGGTCTCCAGCATCCACACATATGCTGGTTGGGCCTCGTGGTACACCTGCATCCCAGTGCTCAGGAGGCTGAGAGCTGGATCACAAGAATAGCTAAGTCAACAAGCTCTGAGTTCAAATGAGAGACCCCACTTTACTAGATGAAGTAAAAAGCAATCAAGAAAAACCATGGAATCAACTCTACATTCACACATATACCACATGCACACGCATAATATATATTTCCATTTTAAATAAATAAAGTAAAAGTGAAGTGACCACAGATTTTGTTATTCAGTTCTCTTTCCCATTTGTTCTTATTACAAAAAATTACATATAACAGACAGATGTAGTGGTGCATGCCTTTAATCCTAGCACTCAGGAGCCAGAAGCAGGTAGACCTATATGCATTTGAGATCAGCCTCAATTACATTGGGGGAGATCTAGAACAGCCAGGACTACATAGAGAGATCTTGTCAAAAAATAAAAATTATATATATATGTATATATATATACACATATATATATACATATATATATATACATATATATATATATATACACAATTACATTAAAAAACAATTATCAGGAAAAGATATCAAGCAAATAAAATAGATCAAGGTTTACCCAGACAAAAAATAAACCAAAGTAACAAAGTAAACAGTTTATGTCTCTAGTCTTTTAAGATGTAAGCAAAGTTTAATTAAGAAAGAGCAAAACTTGATCCACAGAATCAGGTCAGTAGGTCATGCTCTTTTCCTATTTAAAGTTAACCAGTAGATGAGCACTTTCATAGTTGAGACTTTTAAATGTAGTATGGGATCTCTTTGCCTCCTATGTTTTGTCTAAAATAAGCCATGGTAACTGTTTCCTTTGATTTACTTGAAAAAAAAAAAAAAGATGGCTTAAGGCCAGAGACAGACAAGAGGGGAGAGTTTGCAAAACTCCACTTTTTAATATTTATCTTTAGTTCTGTGATGCTTTGTATATGCTTGGCCCGGGGAATGGCACTATTAGGAGGTATGTGGCCTTGTTGGAGTAGACATGGCACTGTGGGTATGGGCTTAAGACCCTCACCCTAGCTGCCTAGAAGTCAGTATTCTGTTAGCAGCCTTCAGATGAAGATGTAGAACTCTCAGCTCTGCCTGCATCATGCCTGCCTGGACACTGCCATGCTCCCACCTTGATGATAATGGACTGAACCTCTGAACCTGTAAGCCAGCCCCAATTAAATGTTGTCCTTTATAAGACTTGCCTTGGTCATGGTGTCTGTTCACAGCAGTAAAACTGTAACTAAAACAACCTCCAAATGTTTATTATTAATTTCCTATTTTCAATCTTCTTCTAACTTAGATGTAGGATCTAAAACTCTTATTAATTAATCAGTAAGTTGTAATTTTCCCTAGTTTTTTTTAAGATTTATTTATTTTTTTATTATATGTAAGTACACTGTAGCTATCTTCAGACACACCAGAAGAGGGCATCAGATCTCATTACAGATGGTTGTGAGCCACCATGTGGTTGCTGGGATTTGAACTCAGGATCTTGTAAGAACAGTCATTGCTCTTAACTGCTGAGTCATCTCTCCAGCCCCCCCTCCCTTAGATGTTTTAAATTTTCTTTTTTCCATTGAAAAATACCTTATACAATCCATTTGGATCGCTTTTCCCCTCCCCCAACACCTCCCAGATTGTCCCCACCTCTCCACCTACCCAACTCCAAGCCTTTTTTTCTCTTTAAAAACAAGCCAACAAACAAGAAGCTAGAAACAAACATCAAACATAGACACACACACACACACATATACACACCAGAAACTAAACTACACAAATAAAAGACCCATAAGACAATTTTTTAAAAGCCCTCCAATAAAGCAACTTGAGACAAAATATCTACAAAAAATACCATTGAGTTTGTTTTGTGCTGGCCCTCTACTCCTGGGCACTGAAGTGTGGTAAATATCCTTTGCCCGCAGGTATCAACTGCAGATACCTTCTTAGCTGGGATGGGAACCCTCCATTTTCCCCTCTCAGCACTGGGATCCCATTTGACTTGAACTGTGTGTGCTACCAGTCTCTGTTGTGTCTGGAGGAGTTTCCTTAGAGTCATCTACCACCTCTGGCTCTTACCGTCTTTCCATCTCCTTCAGTCGGTCTTTCCACCTCCTCTTCTGCACAGATCCCTGAGGGGTTGTTTGATGAAAACACTCTATTGAGATTCCCAAGTTTCTCACTCTGCATATTGCCTGGAGATGTTACAGCTCTGAAGGGAAAGGCTTCCCCGGTGGAAGTGATCCAGCTCTGAAGGGAAAGGTATCCTGGCGGTCCTGAGCCAAGGAATACCACAAAGTCATACCACGCAGTAAACCTCTCACAGAGATTGTGTCACAGGGAGAGACTCAAGACAGGGGGCTGCCTCTGCCCCAATGAGAAGCAGCAGGGAACTGAGCAGGAGACAAGCTTACAGAGGGTTGGTTGGGGGAGGAGTTTTCTAGGGTGGAGATTTCAAGGGTGAAGATTTCTAGGATGGCATTTCAAATAATCAAGGGATCGGTGGGATTTTGTGCTCAGGGATTTGATGGGTTTTCAAACTCGAAGGCAGGCTCTTATCTTCTACCCTGCATTGTCCGGTTGTGAGTCTTTGCAACTCTCTCAGCCAGCATCAGAGAAACTTGTTGCAGTCGATGGAAATTAACAGCAGAATGTCATTAGAAGGTCATGTTACTGCTAAGTCCCTTTAGCAGAACAATACTATTTGGTTTCCCCCTAGATCCATGGCCTATCCAATCCCAGGTGCTTAGCTACCATAGAAATAAATATCAGGTATGGATTCCACATAATGGAATGAGTCCTAACTCCAATGAAAGAGTGCTTGGGGGAAAACCAAACAAACCAACCAACCAGTGGTTGGCTACTGCCAGAACGCTTGCGCCATTGTTAAACAGGCATATCTTGTAGGCAGGTCACCTTTGCAGGTTGCAGGGTTTGTAGCAGAGTTGATGGTTATCTTCTTTTTCCGTAGCACAGAGTACCTTCTCAAGCCATGAGCTCTAGTCAGTAGGCGTGGTGCCTCTAGCTATGCAGCAGCTCAACCTTTCTGTGTTTGATGCGACATGTACACACTGTTTTCAACAGCAGAGCTTACCATCGGTTTGGGGAGAGAAACCTTAGTGACAGCCTGAGGTATCTGAGGGTTTTCTTGGTGGCCCTTTGATTAAAGACTCTGCTAGATGGAGCATGTCTCAGGAGATTTCACTTACTGGTGAAAGGGGACTATTTGGGGCTTCATCTCCCACATTGTTAGATGACTCCATTTAAATTTTTTTTAATATATGTATATACTTTAGGAGGCTTCTATAACCGTATGTAGATTTCTGTCTGGCACTTCAAACAGCTTAGTGTTAGTCTCCCTCAGCAATATCCCTTCCCTCGCCCCTCCCCTTGTCCCTTCCCATTTAATCCTCTCATTCCAGTTTCCCCCATCTCTCTATAACAATATAGTCTATGTTCTCTTCCTTGGGAAATCCCTCCTCCCACTAGTCCTTACTAAGTACCTAACCTCTGTGGTTATATGAATTGCATGCATATCAAAGACTTAAAAGCTAGCATTCATATGTCAAGGAAAGCAAACAATATTCGTCTTTTGGGGTCTCAGCTAACTCACTCGGGATGATTTTTTTCTAGCACCTTCTGTCAGATTCAGGGTATCCACTCTGATCCTTGATCCACTTGGAGCCTTATACAGGGTGGTGAATAGGATCTATTTGCATTCTTCCGTACAGCAAGCCCATTTAAGCAGTACCATTTGTTGGAGATGTTTTCTTTTCTCCAATTTTGGCTTCTGTGTTAAAAAAAAAAAAAAAAAATTAGGAGTCCACAGGTATAGAGACTTAGATCTGGCTCTTCAATTCCACGTATCAATGTGTTTGTTTTTGTGCCAATACCATACCGCTTTGATTACTATAGCTCTGTAGTCCAACTTGAAATCAGAAATGGTGATAATTCCGAAATGGTGATAATTCCGGCAGTTCTTTTATTACTCAGGGGTGTTTTAGCTATCCTAGGGGTTTTGCATTTCCAGGTGTATATGATTCACTCTCTCCCAGGTGTGCATTATTCACTGTCTGCCAGATGTGTATTTGTCACTGTCTCCCAGGTGTACAGTATTCACTGTCTCTCAGGTGTGCATTATTCACTGTCTCCCAGGTGTGTATGATTCATTGTCTTCCAGATGTCTATGACTCATTGTCTCCCAGGTGTATATGATTCACTGTATCCCAGGTGTATATGATTCACTGTATCCCAGGTGTGTAGGATTCTCTGTCTTCAGCAGTTCCAGAGGTACAAACATTCCCATCAGTTGACAGCTGCCTTCCATTCCCCAGCTAACTCCCTCTACCTGTAGGTCTGTTGTGGATACTTCTCTCGCTGTATTGTTGGTGGGTTGGGGAGCCAGAGGGGGGGTTGCTGAGGATAAAGTCGCTGTCTCATGCATGCTAAGCAACTGCTCAACCACTAGGCTACATCCCCAGTCCTTGCTTATTCATTTATTCTGTTGAGAAAAGTCTTCATAAGTTACTTGGGCTGACCTTGAAGTGACTCTTAGTCTTGAACTCACAATCTTGCTGCCTCTGCCCCCTGAGTAGAAAGGGTTGTCACGAACTGCCATGAAACGAGGCAGAAAGCAAATCCTCGAACCCGGTGGAAAGGTTCTAACACTTTTTATTTATTCATAAACAGCAATAAGTAAATGAATGGCGAAATGGGCCCACACTCGTTCAAACACTCACTCCTCACTGACCTTTCCAGCCTGGCAGGTGTGGCCTGGTTTGGGCAGCGCTTGGGTGAACAGGACTTGATGTTTCCTGCTTTTCCGATCCACTAGAGATAGACTGCTGCAGTGCAGGCTTTGTCGTCTGAGTGGCAGACGTCCCAGTGGGCGCCCTTGTGGAGTCCATGCATGATGGGGTTTCTCAGCACTATGTTGTCTCCATTGGGCTCTTGGGAATTGTGCGATTTTGCCATGCCAGACCAGAGTTTTTAAGCTAAATTCAGCCAATTGCAACTAGGGTGTTTCATACATTATTTCATGGACTTCTTTATCACCCATATGCACACACACTCTCTATGGCTTGGTTATCTGGGGCCAAGGACGCTGCCCGCAGCGTTGCCCCACCACAGACTCTGGCGGGCATTAGTTGTTCTGATCACTAGCACCCACTCTGGGGCTCCAGGCTGTGCTGTGAGTGTAGCCACTGCAGAGGCTTTACAGCATCGGGGAAAATGCCTTCTGAGGTCATGTGTACTTCACAGGGGTTAAAAGTGTGTACTACCAAGTTCATCTTCCTATCAAATTTTTATTTGGGGCTCACTTCAAGTAGAAGGAAAATGTCTAGAAATATATCTAATAAATGACTCTTACACATAAGTAAAAATTAGATATACCCAATTTATTAATTCAGCATTGTTCATAATAGCAAATGGCTGGAAATAATATATCCAAAGGAGATTACATTAAATGTTAAATACATTACAATAACAGGGGAATACTCTGAGCTACTTTATAACTTATATAAAATTACTTGAGCATATTAATAAAAAGACAATATTCATAATGGTAAAAAAGTGTTACCACTTGCTTAAAACTGTGTATGTGTATGTGTGCGTGTGTGTGTGTATACAGGCACCTACAATCTTTCTGGAATAGATTCTAAACATATACCCTTGAATACTCCTAAGGAGAGAACCCAACAGCTAGGAATGGAGTCTTTCCACTATACACTTTTGGGGTTGGGTTGGTTTGGTTTTTCTTTGCCTTGGTGTTCATTATCGCATGCCGAGCTCAAGGCTTTGCATGGACCAGATGTACACTCTGCTGTGAGCTTCATAGTCCCTGCCTTTTACCATTCTTGAGTATCTTTTGGTTTTTGTACTTTGACAGTTAAGTGGTTCAAATATCTAAATTAATGTTAAGATGATAAGTGACCAGATGGTAGGAGGTTGCTCATTCTTCACTGAACACCTCTGTTGGCTTTCCAGTTCTCTATTCCATGTCCAGCTTCTCTTGTCTTCTCAGTACCTAAACCCTTGCAAGTCTACAGCTCACATAGGCAAGGAAATATTACTTCCTTCAGAGAGGACGGCACAGCATTTATCCCTGCTTACCCACAAGGGTCCTGTAGCCTTGCCCAGAGAAGGGCCCATTAGCGTCTTCCCCAGAGAAGGACCCATTAGCGTCTTCCCTAAGACACTAAGAAACCCAGGAGGTACCTTGCCTTCCGTGAGGATGCATTTAAAGCATTGCCTACAGGCAAGAAATGTGTGAGCCATACACAGCTCTCTCTCTCTCTCTCTCTCTCTCTCTCTCTCTCTCTCTCTCTCTCTCTCACACACACACACACACACACACACAAATTCCATTTTTGTATAAAATATCATGCCAACAGTCTCCTACAGGACATGTCTGTCTGTCAGCCTCTGTGTTGGTCTGACCATCTAGACCTGCTTGTTGCTGGAGAGGTCACTTCATGGAGAAAAGGCAGCTACTGAGGTGGGGCATCTTGGGGAGCAGCTTCACTCATCATGTCCTTGTACTGCCGTTTGAAAAAGCCAAGCTGTCAGGGTAAAGACACAGGGTAAGGCCACAGAATTCATGGTTGCAGGTCAAGATCAGACAAAACAAAAGAGAGGGGTGGGGGAGACAGAGAGAGACGGAGAGAGACAGACAGACAAGATGACCAAGCAGGACAAAGATTGACAGGGCAGAAAATAAAAGGGACCTGGGGAAGTCAGGCAGGGAGAAAAACAGCATCAATGCTGGGGCTAGGCAAACAACATAAAATACAAGAATTCCCTCTTTATACAGTGGTCATTGTAAACCAGGGGCCACCTTAGTTGCTCTGCACGTATTAAGCTAATTTTCTTTGTAAAATGGGTGTTCATAGTATTGTTTTACAATAGAAGAAATCCAGGCACTAAGAGAGTCATGACCCAAAGTCGTGTAGTTAGCAGCAATATTGAGTCAAACCCAGTAATGGAGCTGCTGAGGAGTGGGGAGATGGGATAGAAAGAATCAAGAAGCACCTTGTATAGGCCAGCAGTGATTAGAGCCAAGAGCACCAGGCCCCCAATGGAGCTGCCCACAATGAGTGGTATAGGGTTGTGAACTTCGTATGGCTCCACTTTGGTCTCCGTCTAGGGAAGAAAGAAGAGAAACAGGGTACAGCAGAAGAGATACACCTCAAACTTCTGGAGAATTCCCTGAGCTCAAGGGATGACCGCTCCCATCAATCCACACCACCAACCACAGGCTTCACTCCTCTTCCCACTTGCTTCTCTTGCCAGCCCAAAGATGAGCTCCACCACCCCAGCTTCCTCCTGCCCTACCCCACCCATGCCTGAGATGAGTACCTTAGACTTTACAAATGTCTCCTGCCCTGGAAGTAGGGCAAACTCAGAGTCATTGAATAGGATCTCGGCGGTGCTCACAAGCAGGAGGTGGTCATGAGAAGTCTGTAGGGGAAAGCAGAGTGGAAACCAGGCCTGGGCGCTGGACTATTGTGGCTATACCCAGAGAGTCTCAGAACACAACATACCTTGATGTACCAGTCAAATGATAGTTTGCCCTTGAGGGTGACATTGAATATTTCCTGAGTGTTGAAGGATGGGAGGTCACACTGGATTCTCTTACAGACTGCAACAGAGCAGTTCTGGAAGAGGAAGGCCAAAAAAAAAACAGATGACTAAGACTGAGGAAGACCATGATAACTGTGCCTGTGTCCTTGAGGCTGGAGCCCACCATGTTCTTACCAGCACTGGGGTCCTTTCAAGCTCTTCCCGGAAATTGGAGCGAGATGGGGATTTCTGCTCAGTGTGACAGGCACTCGAGAGGTTCTGAGGAAAGACAGACATGGAGAAGAGAAAGGAGAGTGCTGGGTGCTGGTCCTGCCCAGCAGGGTAAGAGCCTGAGCCATAAGAAAAGGCAAGAAACAGATCTTAAGAAAGACCTGAACTTTGGGGACCCAGCTGGACTCACCTGGGAGAAGGTGACCTGGGGATCATCCCATACGATCACGTTGTTGATCTGGACAGGGATCCAGAAGGCCACACTGACAGGGAGGCTCCTCTGGCCCAGATTGTTGAACTATGTCAGAAAGGAGGGAGTGAGGGCTCAAGCCTTGTGGTCTGGCTAGCTCTTGGAACTGGCTTCTCATTTCCTACTTCCCAGGACCACTGAATAAGGCCTAAGCATCTCTTCAGAGAGATGGGAATGTGTAAACAAATGCCAACCACACACTTGAGCGACACTGGCTCATCCTAAGTTCTAGCTCTGCCACTTGCCAGGTGTAAGAATTTAGACATAGTTCATGAGTCTCTCTGACCTTTAGCTTTACTATAGATGTAGATCTATAAACAAGGAACAGTAAGAGTGTTCGGGGGCCCAATAGACTGATAGAAGACGGTGTGTGTGTGTGTGTGTGTGTGTGTGTGTGTGTGTGTGTGTGTGTACACATATCTGTGTGTATTTGGAGAGGACTGCGCATATATGGTGTAAATGCATGTATGTGTGCATGTATGTGTGTGGATGTGTGTATGCATGCATGGAGGAGGGATATAGAACAAACTTGGAAGTGTACCGGACACACAGGAAACTCGGTGTTCATGCTTCCTATGATTGCTTCCTGCCTTCTCTTTACATCAAGTTCCCTTCTCAGCGTCCTCTCAGGACCCAGGCTTGCCCTACCCCTCACCTGGTAAGAATGCTGTATGACCTTACTGGTCATCTCTGAAGGTGTGAAGTTGAGATATTTGATAGAACTCTCATCACTAAAAGAAAAAACAGGGGACAACGGGTGACAGAACATGAAGGTGTCCTGAGAAGGGGGCTTGAACTGAATATACAGAGACTATGAAGGTGGCAATGCAGCCTTCAGAGGCAGTGTCTGTCAGACACTGAATGTGTGGGTTTGGGCATGTGCAAACACACACACACACCACACACCATTCCTCCACACAGGCACATGTATATACACACAACATAAGGCAGCATATGAACACAAAGACAAAGCTGGCGGTGTCCAGCCTGATGGGGGTGAGTGGGGTGGAGCAGCACCTGGTGACAACTATGTAGATGGCATACTTCACAGGCAGCTCCAGCTGAAACTCAGTTTTGTGGGTCCTGGATATGTTGTTCTCACTGAAAGGAAAGAAGTTCTTAGCTGCCTCTAAGAACTGAGACTCAGCCTTCCCATCCATCCCCCTCCCTCACACTCTGCATCCAGCTGTCTCCATATCTACTACCCTTAACCCCATAGCTCTCCACCTCATGGAGGTCAGAAAACAACTTATGGGAGTTGGTTTGCTCCATCTACCATGTGGGTTCCAGGGATCGAACTTGGGCTGTCAGGCTTGACAGCCTTACCTGATGAGCCATCTTAGCAATCTCTATCTATGCTTATTGCTGTTGTGACTGCCAGATGGGTTCATCTACACCACAGCACATATGTTATAGGGTAGAGGACAACTTTGTAGTCCGTTCTCTCCTTCCACCTTTACATGACTTCCAGGGACAGAATGCAAGGCATGTCTTCACCCCTGGGCCATCTCACAGGCCCTGCCTACCCTGTTCTGAAGCATGCCTAGATACCTCCAAGCTCCAGGTTTTGCCTGGTGTGTGTTTCCTTCTATCTTTATGCCTTTGCTTGACTTACAGCGTAAATACTTTAGGAGTCTTCTCTCAATACTGGGCATCCTAACCACTACCCCCACTTGATCATTTACTTTATACCATCTTATGATTACCAGTTTCCTTGCCTTGCCTGTATCATTGAGCATTTGTGAGGGCGGGAGCCACGGCTAGCTTCTTCATTACCATTGGCCCTAGCACTTGACACAGTGTCTGGCACATAGTTGTGTGCTCAATCAGTGCTTGTGGGATAAATTAGTCATCAAGACAGAGAACCAAAAGAGAGAAGAAAAAGGTTCATCCTGGATGAGGGGCCGGGCCTCAGACAGAGGGTGACTGTCATATGTGGGAAGAGGTACCTGATTGCAATGGCCTTCAGGAGCAGTTTGTTCCCAAGGGAGGCATCAGAGTCCACATCAAATGTGACATTAAACGTGACCTAGCATTAGAGAATGGGGACAATGATTAAAAATAGTAAAGAATGAACAACACAATTGTTCATCAACCACTGAATGGGATAAATCAAACATGATCTGCCCGCACAAAAGAATATTGTTCAGAAAGAAAGAAAGGAAGAAAGAAAGAAAGAAAGAGAGAGAGAGAGAGAGAGAGACAGTTAAGTGATCCTTAAAAACATAACGGTTGATGAAAGAAGCCCACCCACAGAACCACATGCGGTATGTATCTGTGGATGGAAGATATGCAGGAGAGGTGAGTCTGTGCAGAAAAGGTCAATTCACAGCCCCCAGGGACTATTAGCAAAGTCTCAGATTGGTCAGAGTGATTGATGGACACATAACTCTGAGAATACCTAGAAGCCACTGGATTGTGCACACACACACACACACACACACACACACACACACACACACACAATCTGGTTTAATGGGTCAGAGAGAAGAAATGATAAGAGGAAGACAAGAATCCCCTCTGACGACAGCACAGTGGATAGAAGACAGCAGGGGATGGAGCTCTGACCTCAGAATTAGCAGGAAAGATGGGGTGGTTTATGTCCCAGGTGGTACTCTTCAGAGCCCCATGCCCTTCAGAAGAAGAGCTAGACTCAGCAGGCACCACACGCCAAGGCTTCTTGGAGATCGGGTTCTGGAACCAAGGCAGGCAAATGTAGTACTGTCAACTGCCAGCCATGTGGGGGGTAGGGGGAGCAGCGGCAAGGAAAGCAGAACTAAGAGGCTGAAGAGGATTTGGCTACCTGGCTTGCTGACACCTTCCGGAAAGACAAACCAGGTGGGTAGTAGATGGTAACCTTGGTCCCGTAGGAATCCTCACCGTCATTTCTCAGAGTTACACTCACGTTAAAATCCCGGGGGCCTCCCACCACCAAAGTGTCCAAGCTGTGAGAATAGCAAGACAGGTATGAGGCGTCAAAGGCTTCCCTGAAACAAATCTGTTTGGATGGAGAGAAGCTTGGCACTTGGAGTGATAGGGCTGTGAGCAGAGCAGGCACTAGGAAGGTTTTTGCCCCCAAAATATCTCTGAAGAAGCCTAGGTTCCCTCCGAGGCCAGAGACACATCGATTCAGGTCTGAGGGACTCAATAGCCGAAAGAAGCTCACCCCATGGCGCTCATGGTGACGATGAGATCGTCTTGGCAGATGCTGTCATTGCCACAGTTCTTCTCGAAGGGGAACTGGAAAAAGCATGACCAGAAGGAAGATATAGGAAACAATTAAAGGAGCAATGAAATAAAATGTCTAAATGAAATGACATAAAGTAGCAAGTGCGCTCCATTCTGCAAGGCCCCAACTCCAAGACTCACCATAGCTGTGAAGAACCTCTGAGCATCCACAGCCAGAACTGGCCGGAGGTCCCTAGACGACCGCAAGGGCTCCCCAACCAGCGTATAATTGAGACGCAGGATGATGGGACTCACTGAATCATCCACACAGTCCTAAGAGATAGTAGCGATAATAGGATCTACTACCTATTATCTTCAGTTTCCTAAGACCACCCCACCCCCAGCCAGGAGATCTGCCATTTGCCATCTCACCGGTAAAATTAGCTTCAGAGTTTCACATTTCTGTGTCAATCCAAAGACCTGGGTGCGCCTGCGTGTGTTGTTCTTTGTCTCATCAAAGAAGGCACGAACAAGTGAGCGGCCAGGGTCTAAAGCTAGGTCATAAGTGACAGTGCTCTGGATATCTCCTGAAAGGAGAAGGCACAGGAATTAGGAACCAGGCCGAAAGAGGTCTGTGGCTACAACTCTACTCCAAGATGTGGGATTATTCACATATCATCTGACCCCTCTGCATCTTAATTCACTACTTTCAAAGTAATAATAAGAACTTATTATTCTCTATAAGTAATTTGATTATATCTCAAGTAGGAAGAAGGGGATGAAGAAGAGGGGGAAGAGGAAGAAGAAGGAAGAGGAGGAAGAAGAGGAAGAGGAGGAAAAGAAGGAAGAAGGGGAGGAGGAAGAGGAGGAGGAGGAGGAGGGAGAGGAGGAGGAGGAGGGGGAAGAAGAAGAAGAGGAGGGGGAGGAAGAGGAGGAGGAGGAGGATTTATTGTCCACTAAGTAAATCCTCCAAAAGTTGTGGCTATTCTGTAAGATGTTAGAAAACTAATTTTGTTTTTGTTTTTTTCAAAGTTTGTTATTGTTGTTTGTTTTGCCCTTTGCCCTTGTCATTTGCCAGTTTGGCTACTAATCTGGACATTAACAGCTTGGGAATAAATGACTTGAGAGGAATTTCTGTGTAGATTTCATGACACCTTCTCCCTACTCTTTTCTAGTCTCCAAACCAAACTGGCTCTCCTAACCCCTGGACCAGTAAGAATGAAGCTAGAAAAATATCTTTTCTCTTCTTCCTGTTTCTCTCTAGGTCACCACTGCTATTCTCCCACAAAAGCATAATCCTACTCTCTAAGAACATGGACAGGGAAAGAAGGGACACCATTGGCAACAGAAAATGCTATAAAGTGAAATTAATCTCATAAGATAATTAATAAAAATAAATTGTGCTGCTCTTTTGCTGAGGTTCTTGATGCATTTGCTGTTGAGTTTTGAGCAGGGTCAGAGATGAGGATCCATTTTCATTCTTCTACATGAAGCAAATCGGGTTGACCAGCACCATTGTTGAAGATACTATCTTTTCTCCAATGTGTATTGTTGGCCTCTTTGTTTAAAAAAAAAAAATCCACATGACTGTGTGAACGTGGTATGTCCTCAGTTCTAATCCTTTGGACAATGTATCTATTGTTATGATAGGACCATCCCACTTTTATTACCATGAATCTATTGTGTGATTTGAAATCTAGGATCATGATGACTACAAGAAAAGAGTATTTTTTCAGTTACGATGAGGCAGTTGATAAATGAACTCACAGTGGCTATGACAAGAAGATCTACACGTGCTGAGGCACGACAAAATGCAGCATGGAGTTGGGGGCAGCAAGCAGGAAGTCCTACCCCTAGCTGAGGAACTACTGGCCATTGACAGCAAAGGGAGAGGAGTTTCATGTGAAGGTGTGGCCCCTTAGTAGGTCAACCAACCTATTGTCCCATTTCCCATTGCATTTGGGCAATGCAAATTAGACTCAATAGTTTCTGGGGTTTGTTTTTGTTTTTGTTGGGGGGTTATTTGTTTGTTTGAGACATGGTTTATCTCTCTAGCCCTGGCTGTCCTGAACTCACTTTGTAAACCAGGCTGGCCTCAAACTCACAGAGATCTGACAGCTTCTGCCTCCTGAGCGCTGGGGTTAAAGGTGTGTGCCACCATACCATGCCTGGCCTCTTACTGAGTTTTTTTTAAAGGACACAAAAATAGAGTGAATAGGGAGATGGAGGTGTAACTGAAAAGAGGAGCGAAGGCTGAATATAATCAAGATGCATTATATGAAATTCTCAAGAAAATTAAAATGTTGCCTTTTAAAATTAAAAAATAATTATATTAGTCATCTCTATTACTTCCTCCCAGGGACAAGGGAACTTCAAGTAAAAGGGAGTGGAAACAATGTGAGAGCCAAAAGATGGGAGAGACAATATTCTGGATGTGGCACAGCTGTGGCACTCATGACCCCACATCAGCTCTGGTTGCCTACACAAGCACTACGCAGCATTCTGTTATGGATGGGAGAGGCCTCATGAGGTTCCACTATCCCTTGGGATGCCATTGGCAGTTGCCAAAGTATGGTGGTCATTTTCCTCAGTGGGGTAGCCACTGCTAAGTTGCTCTGTTCTCCAGTAAATAGCTTCCCATCCATGCTCACACAAGCATTAGATTCAGTGGGTCACCAAAAAAAAAAAAAAAAAAAAAAAAGGTAAAAAAAATTAAAATTACATGAGCATAGCACAAGGACTAGTTGGAAAAATAAGGAATTGAGTAAAAGGACAGATAAGAGTAATGTAAGTGACTCTAGCCAAGATACATTGTATACATGTATGAAACCCTGGAAAGAAATGGCTACATTGTACACATATATGTTGTTGCCAGTAAGTAAATAAATCAGGGAAAACAAACACTAGTAAGCAAAAGACACATCTAATCCTGCCAGATCCGGCAGGAAGAAAGCAAGAATAGTCCACAATGTGGGGATAGGAATTTTTGATTTTTGACAAATTATCTTATATTAGCAAATATTTATTGTGCATTAAAGTTGATAATGATGTTATGGCCTTATAAGAAAATGTTCCTATTTCAAAGATGTTTATGGGTGAAGAAGTAAAATGATATGACTTTCATGTTTGTCTTAACATTCTTGGGATGGGCTGGCAGGATGGCTCAGTGGGCAGAGGTGTCTGCTGCCAGACCACACTACCTAAATCGTATCCCCAAGTCTTCCGTGTTGGAAGAACAGAATGGACTCTCACAAGCTGTCCTCTGACTTCCACATGTAAATGTATGAATATATAAATAAAACTAATATCTTAAGGATTTCAAAGTCATTTAAGCTAGGTGTGGTGGTGCACACCTTTAGTCCCAGGACAGGGAGGTAGAGGCAAATGGATCTCTGTAAGATCCAGACCAGTATGGTATACATAGTACGTCCAAGGCCAGCCAGAGCTACACAGTGAGTTGAAATAAGGGCCTGGAGAGGTGTTTGGTGGTTATAGGCACGTGCTGCTCTCACAGAAGGCAGACAGGAACCCTGCTCCCGGCACCCACATTACGCCGCTCACAGTTGCCTGGAAGGTCAGCTCAGGGATCCACCGCCCCCTTCTGGACTCTTTAGGTACCACACTCCTGAGCACATTCCTATGTACAGACACATGTACATAAGTAAAGAGACATACACATAATTTAAAATATAATAAACCTTTCTTTAGAGTAATTTTTAAAGATTCCTTGGCAAAGAAAAGAAAAACAAAGAGCACTGGATGACACGTTTGGAAAGGATGTAAACGTGTCTAAGAATATGAGATTTCCATCTTCTATTGGCCTCTAATTTTGTGTTTAAAATAAATATTTAAAAACATTTTGGGGCTGGTGAGATGGCTCAGTGGGGAAGAGCACCCGTAATGAGATCTGATGCCCTCTTCTGGGGTGTCTGAAGACAGCTACAGTGTACTTACATAAATAATAAATAATAAATAAATAAATAAATCTTTAAAAAAAAGAAACTTTGGATTTTAAAAAAATTTGGGTAGATAATAATAAAAATATTAAGTTGGGGATATTCCTCAGTTGTAAAACTGTTTGTCTAGCATATACGAAGTTCTGAATTCAGTCCCCAGCACCAAATAAAACTGGGTGGGGTGGTAAACTCCTGTAGTCCCAGCACTTGAGAGGTGGTGCTTAAAAGACCATGAAGTCCAGGGTCATGTCATCTTCCTCGGTTATATAACTAAGGTCAGCCATGGCTACACAAGACTTTGTCTTGAAAAAAATAATTTGTTATCATTATTACTATTATGTTAAGTAAAAACAGAGTTTCAGAGAAATACATAAAGTATAACATAATCTATGTAAATTTTAAACATGCTCAATAGTACCACACATTGTGTGTGACTAGACGGATGCTTCCAGATATATTAACAATACAAAAATATGAAGATATTCTTATATTTTAAATAAAAAGAGAATAAAAGAAGGTAGAAAGGACTGAAAGAAGGAGGGAGAGGGAAATAGAGAGGGAGAAGGAGAGGGAGAGAGGGAGGGCAAGAGCCAGGGAGCAGAGCGAGAAAGAGTGAATAAGTTAGAGAGAGAGAGAGAGAGGGAGAGAGAGAGAGAGAGAGAGCAAGCGAGAGCTACCATTTTGAGAGGCTGTCCCACTCATTCCATCCAGGCTTAAAAAGGGTGTCAGCGCCAGTGAGAACTCTCTTCTGCTAGAAGGCTGGGCAGACCGAGATGAGACACTGTCCTGTAAACCAGGTTTACCCAGCACATCTTACCTTCTCGCAGCCGATCCTTGGTGTTCTTGCGAACACGGAGGCAGACTCTGACCTCCCCAGCATCCTTGTTTTTTAATACTCGTTCTTCACATGCAAACACACTCCTTGCTAGATTCTTGGGGCTGAATTCCATGGTTGCCTCCAGTCTCAGCACGGGCTGGGCTCTAGAGGGGCATCAGAGGGCCATCAGGAACTAACAGAGACCTTCCAAGGGGGAAGCCTGATGCAATGAGAGGACCTCTCACCTGAGCAGCAGAAGATGCCCCTGTGCCCCTACAGCCAGGTCCATCAGACCGTCCATTGTGAGATCCTTGCCCCCACTCAGAGACTGCCCGAAGTACTGGAGCCCGGGGGAGAAGCGGGCGCCTGTGATCCGCTGAGGGAGAGAAAAAGAGAAAATAGAGAAGCCTGTGGCTCTGTTAGCCAAAGCACAGACTCTCTTCTTTACAGCCTATACTTTTCAAGGAATTCAGATGACTTAAAACTTATCTTGTGCGCACAGCGATTACCTATACAGTCCGGAAATCCCATCCTCAGGCTCACTAGCCAACATCGTGCATGTAGGAGTTTGGTTTGGGAAAACCAGTAAACTCTCTGCATAGATATTTTAAATATGCAAATAATTCTAATGTACAGTCCAGATTAAGGACTACAATTCTAAATATAAGGAAAAATATTTTGATATAACTTGAAGTAATTGAGCAATAATAAAACATTTTGTTTTTATTTTAGAAACCAAAGGGCTTCTAGAATAGAAAAGAGCAACCCTACAGTTCCTACTGCTGTGTAGTTTACAATATTTAAGCAAAAAAACAAAAAACAAAAAAAACAAACAGTATTTGTCACCTTTTTAAAAATGTCTTAAGGAACTGTTTAAGTCACAATCTACAAACAGCTGTCCTGATACCCAAGCTTTCCTGGATTATCTGAGTTTCCTAAAGAAAACGGAAAGTTTTACAAAAAAAGAAATAAAAATATACTGTTTGGTTCATCTGGTCCTCATTTACATAGACAGAAAAAATGCAAACATTGTCTGTTGATCTAACCCAAATTATCTCTTTTGTTACATTTATCTTCCTTGAGGGAGGGGGAATTCCTACACCACCGTGCTCATGTGGAGGTCAGGGGACAACTTCAGAAATCAGTTCTCCCTTCTACCACATGGGTCCCGGGAAGCAAACACAGGAGTGTGTGTGCCAAGTGTGTGTGCAGAGGTGAGAGGGCAGTTTGAAGAAGTCGCCTCTCTCAGGCCACCATGAGAGGTCTAAAGACTGAACTCCGGTTGGCAGACTTAGTGGGAAGTATTTTTTCCAGCTGAGCTATCTTGCCAGGCTAGTGTTTGATATCTAAGTTTACTGTGCTTGCTCAGACCTAAAAATCCATTACTTGAGATCTATATGTCAGTACACACACACACACACACACACACAGACACACACACACACACACACACACCTTTAAGAAGAAAACAGTGGTTGGGAGTGGTGGTGCACGCCTTTAATCCCAGAGGCTGGCCTGGTCTATGAAGTGAGTTCCAGGACAACCAGGGCTGTTACACAAAGAAATCCTGTCTCGAAAAACAAACAAACAAATAAGGAAGAGGAAAAAGAAAGGTTTGTGTGCATACCCTGGGGACCTCTGGGATTGTTTCACTGGGAGGACACTTGCTTTGAAATTACCTGTGAAGGGGCAGGTTTAGAGATCCCTGGCTTATTAGCTGTTCCCACTAATAATCACCTTTAGTTTCAATCATATGAGGGGGGAAAATGTAAACAACAATCAAAGCAAAATAGCACAATCCATTTTGTATTTGCTTTTAACCACAGATTGTGGATGGACACACACATGTGCACATATAAAGCACCCTCTCCTTCAGTTTTCCCCAGGCATGTCATCCCCAAAGAGGCTCCACAGGCTCGTGCATACACACTCTGTGATTAAAACAAAATTAAACCCAAAACTCCTTCAAACCCATTTACGCACATACACACACACACACACACACACACACACACACACATCTGCACCAGTGAGAGAGAGGATGGTGCCAGTATGCATACTGTGGAGAAGCCCCACAGCAGCAGTGTCCCTGGAGTCTGTGGCAGGTATTCCAGCCCCGAGAGTGGGCAGAACTGGGGAAAAATAATCAGAACCATGATCGTTTCCAGGGATGGAAGGAGGATAGGAATTGACTGGGGAGGAGACACTCTATATTAGTTTGAGGTTTTCTTTGAGAAGGATTTGAGGTTTGTGGAGGCTATAGCAACGTCAGGATATATGGTCCAGGCTGGCCTTAAATTTGCTATATAGCCCAAGAGGGCCTTAAACATGACCTCTCCCTACCTCTCCCTCCTGTGCCCTGGCATTACTGGTGTACCACATCCAGCCACATGTCTGTATAGTAAAAGGGATATGAGTCACACTTGTCAAGACTCACTGAATAAATATTTATGCACTTTCTATTTATAGGTCTTAAAATAACTGTGGGCAAATATTTCTAGTGAATAACCAGCATATCAAAATATTATATGTGAACCAGACAATGCAACTTAATGTAAAATGCACCAAAAGGAAAGGACTGGGTGTGGAAACACACGGCTGTAATTGCAGCATTGAGAAGCTTGAAAAGGAGGACCCTGAACTCCAAGCCAGCCTAGATACAGAATGATACATTGTCTCAAAATAAAGAAGTGAGTGGAAAGGCAAGAAGGAGGCAGGGTAAGCATCTGCTGTGCACCTGGAGGAACCTGAGTCTGGATCTTCAGCACACATAAACCTGGACACGTCTGTCTGTGACTCCAGCACCGAGGGGCAGAGACATAGAGGTCCTTGCTGGCCAGCCAGGCTAGCCAAAATGGTGAGACCCAGGTCATTTGTGGGGATAAGTGAAAATGAAGATGACCGGTATTACCTCTATACAACTGTACAGGACTTCACAGAAAATCAGAAGATGCAAAGAGAGAATGGGCCAGTCTTAACAGAGGACTCCTTACACTCCTAACTGTGATCACAGACAAGAAATACGTTCTAAGTGCTTTGTAGATTTTTTGATGAATGTTTTATGCTTGCATCTAAACTTGAAATGTATGAGCAAAATGAGACAATCTTTACAATCAGAATTGAGAAGTGTTACAATTGAATGGCCTTGAGTTGTACCAATAAAATGACCAAATGCAATGACTCTAATAAAATCATCTTTCAAAAGTTGCTGCTATTAATAATTTTAGTTAACAAAATTCTGTCCTTGCTTAGCCTATCTTGCCTTCTGTCTGTTAACTGTTGGTGATACAGTTGATGTTTTGACAATCTAACATTCCAAAGTCCACATATATATCTTAGAATAGTATATTCATTTTTTACAGGTGCTGTTAAAAAAGGAAATGAAAGAAAATATGCTTTTCCCTCAAAAAGAAAAATTAATAAAAAAGAACTGTGCTGCCGCAAAAAGAAAAAAAAAAAATGAAGATGACCATGCTAAGTAAAATAACTCAAGCCCAGAAGGACAAACTTTATGTGTTTTCTCTCATATGTAGAATCTAGGCTTTTCAGAGTGCTAATAATAAACGAATAGGACAGCATGTGATCCAGAAATCCCACTTCTCAATTTTATTCAAGAGTAAGAATCTTGAAGGAACGTTAGCACATCCGGATTTACTGCCATCCTGTACTGGCTGGTTTTGTGTCTCAACTTGACACAAGTTAAAGTCATTAGAAAGGAAGGATGCTTACAGCCAACCATTGGACTGAGCCCAGGGACTCCAATGGAAGAGCTAGGGGAAGGACTGAAGGAGCTGAAGGGGATTGCAACCCCATAGGAAGAACAGTATCAGCTAACTGGACCACCCAGAGCTCCCAGAGCCTAAACCACCAAGCAAAGATTATACATGGAGCCACAGCTCCAGATACACATGTAGCAGAGGATGACCTTATCTGACATCAGTGGGAGAGGAGGCCCTTGGTCCTGTGGAGGCTTGATGCCCTAGTGTAGGGGGATGCTAGAGTGGTGAATCAGGAGTGTGTGAGTGGGTGAAGGAGCACCCTCATAGAGGCAAAGGGGAGGGGAAGAAGGGGGATGGGGGGTGTGGAGGGGTAACCGGGAAGGGGGATACATTTGAAATGTAAATGAATAAAATGATTAACTAAAAAAAGGAAGGACAGAAGGAGCCTCAGCTGAGAAAATCCCTCCAGCTGTAGGGCATTTCCTCAATTAGTAATCAATGGGGAAGAGCCCAGTCCATGGTGAGTGGTGTCATCTTGGGCTGGTGGTCCTGGGTTCTATAAGAAAGCAGGCTGAGCAGGCTATAGAGGGCAAGCCAGTAAGCAGCACCTCTCCATGGCCTCTGCATCAGCTCCTGCCTCCAGGTTCCTGCCCTGCTTGAGATTCTATCCTGACTTCCCTCCAATGATTGACTATCTGAAATGGATGATCTGAAAGTGTAAGTCAAATAAACTCTTTCCTCTCCAACTTGCTTTTTGGTCATGGTGTTTCGTCGCAGAGATAGAAATCCAGACTAAGACACACACTATTCACATAATCCAAGGAACGGGATAACCTGCATGTGAGACAGACAGCTGGGGATGAGTCGCCCAACAGTGGCATTTATAGTGGAATCAGTTCACCCCTTACAAAGAAGGAAAATCTGTCACTGTGCCAATAAGAATGAGCCTAGGAGATATTACTCTTCATAAAATAAGCCAGGCACAAAAGGCCAAATCGTCGCACTACATGGAGCTGGCTAAAATAATCCAATCACACAAGCAAAGCAGAGTGTGGCAGAGGGGCCCAGGGAGGAGGCAAAACAGGATTACCAACCAATGCCTAGAAACAGCTAGAGCAGGTCAAGTGTGAGATGGTGCATTTCGAGTCTAATAAGAGTCAAATAGTTAAGTATTTTTACCATGATACATTTTTAAAAGAAATAAAGGAAAATATGAGACTGGAAAAGACAAGAGACCAGAGACCAGGAAACCACATAGCCTCAGCTTCCTTGGAGATAACACAGCATGGGTGGGTGAAGCAGGCCAAACTGCAAGGATCCCACGGGCAGGGAACCCATGCAGCAGTGACAGAGTCACTGAGGAGGAGACCAGTTCTGGGCCAGGATTCAGGATTCAGGATTCAGGGATACTTAATTTCAAGACCCAATACAAAAGAATGGTGCTGGGTTAACTCATTTAAAAGCTATCGTTAGCCAAGCATGGCACTCTCAACTGTAATCCCCACATAGTAGAGAGATTATCTTGTGTATTGTATAGATGCATCATCACCTGTCAATTAAAAAGCCTATGGCCTATATTTGTTAACCCCTGGTAAACCCACCCAGCTCCAAACCCATGGTCACATAGATGGCCCTGGTTGAGCGCAATGAGTCTCAAATCAAAACAAAAACACATGAGTATGGGTATGTATGTAGGACTAAGGGCTAGCAGGAGACAAGGAAGATGGAGTGAGAGAATTCAGGATGTATACATACATATGAAAATATCAAAGAAGAAGTTTGATTTGAGGGAGGGAGAGATGGCTCAGCACTTAAGAGTACTTACTGCTCTTGCAAAGGATGTGGGTTTGATCCCTGGCACCCACATCAGGGAGCTTACAACTGCTTGTTAACTCCAGCCCCGGAGATCCACTGCCCTCTAACATCTGTGAGCACCTACAAGTATGTGGTGCACATAAACTCAGGCAGGCAATACACACATAAACATAAACAAAAATAATAAATCTTTAAAATAAAATGTAACTTTAAAAACAAGAAAAACTATGAAGAAAAGGGGTGGGTGGGTGTAGTGGTGCACACCTTTAATCCCAGCATTTTGGAGGCAGAAGCAGGTGAGTCTTTATGAGTTTGAGGCCAGCCTGGTCTGCATAGTACATTCCAGACCAGCCAAGGCTAGATAGTGAGAACTTGTCAGGAAGAATAAGATGGAGGAGTAATTGAAAAGAGCATCCTACCATCAGTCTCTGACCTCCACATCACCCACACAGTGCATGCACACACTTGTGTTCACACCCACAATGTGCACATTTGCACAAAATACACACAAACTTTTTTTTTGAGACAGAGTTTCTCTGTATAGCCCTGGCTTTTCTGGAACTCACTCTGTAGACCAGACTGGCCTTGAACTCAGAAATCCACCTGCCTCTGCCTCCCAAGTGCTGGGATTAAAGGCATGTACCACCACTACCCAGCACATTCAAACTTATAATGTAGCAACAGTAGAATTTTAAGCTAAACCCAGAAGTCTCATAAAAAGCCCTAGAATCAACGAAGTCCTATAAAGTGTTCAACCATATGGGTTTCCTGTGACATAGAATTTTCAGTCCTAAAATTGGGACAGATCTGGAGAGGGTAGGGCACAGAACTCTTAGGCACTCAACCAGCACCGGGATTCCAGAGAAAGGAATAGCACAGACAACAGCAGTTACCATCCATCTCTTCTTCTGGTCTAACTGCTGTTCTGCACCAGTGCTTAGCAGTTAAGATCCTCACCCCTGCAGCTTGCCCTCTACAGCCCCAGGCCCCAGCTACAAAGTGAATGTGGGCGCCCTGAAGCACGGCCTACCATTACAGAGAATTCACCTAGACTCCCCAGATGCTTTGAGGCATCTGTGAAAGCTGTACTACTGTTTCGAAGGTTCAAGAAGAAATGAAGGAAAACTGATCCAGCAGTTAAACCAGAGGCTCTCCATATCACACAAGTCAGTGCTGTGCAGGGTCAGTAATGGCGGCTTACCTGGCTGTGGGAGCCACTGATGCTGGCTACTGATGCTCCATGGAAAATGTAGACAGCACCCTGATTCTCCTGCTCTCCTGGGGCCCCGATGGCCACATCTGTCAGTTTGTCCCCGTTCACATCTCCCAACACTGTCAGGGCTGCCCCAAAGCGACCCCAGGGATGGCCCTGATCACCATGTAGAATAGCTTCACACTGCCACCGTGCTCTCTGCTAGAAGGAAACAGTGACAGACCAAAGATCCTGGCAACCCTCCAGGTCACACCCAGCCCCACCAGGCCCATCACTCACCCCTCTAGGCAAGGGACACACTGACACCTGGCCTCCTCGGGTCTTCTCATAGTAATGAGGGGCCCCAATGAGGATCAAGTTGGTATTGCCATCATTGTCCATGTCCACAGAACAGAGGGTGGCCCCAAAGTAAGAGCCGATCTGAAAGAGACAGGGCAAAGATCACATGCCTCTTTCCACCTAAGTAGAGTCTGGGAGCTTCCTATCCATGAAAACATCCAGAGCCAGGCATGTTGTGTATACCAGCACTTAGAAGGCAGAGGCAGGAGGATCAGGAGTTCAAAGCCTGCATAGGGATATAGCTTAGGACTTGTCTGAAAGGAAGAGAAAGGAATGAGAAAGGAATGGGGAGTGGGGAAGTCATTAGAAGATAGAGTTTTCTATATGATTTGTGGTAGTTTGGATAAGAATGACCCCTATAGGCTCCGATATTTGAATGCTTAGTCACTGAAGTTCTCTGACAAATTAGAAGGATTAGAAGGATTAGAAGGTGTAGCCTTGTTGGAGAAAGTGTATCACTGGAGGTCGGTTTCGAGGTTTCTACCCGACTCACCTGAGACAGTTTTCTCTGTGTGAACAACCCTGGATATCCTGGAACTTGCCTTATAGACCAGACTGGCTTCAAACTCACAGAAATCTGCCTGCCTCTGCCCCCTGGGATTACAGACATGTGCCATCATAGCTAGGACGAGTTTTAAGGTTTTCAAAAGGTTTAAAGGTTTTCATACCTGGTCCAGTTTCTCTCTCTCTCTCTGCCTATGGATCAGGATGGAGCTCTCAGCTACTGCTCCAATGACATGTGTACCACCATGCTCCGCACCATGATGATAATGAACTAAACCTCTGAACCTGTAAGCCCTGATTGAAAGGCTTTCTCTTATAAAAGTTCCCTTGGTCATGGTGTCTCTTCACAGCAACAGAGGATGACTAAGACATGATTCATGATATATTTTGAGAGGGTGCAAAGGAAAAAGAGAGAGTGAGAGGGGAAGGGAGAGGAGAGGTGAGGAGATGAGAGGAGAGGAGGGGAGGGGAGGGAAGGAGAGAGGAGGGGAGAGGAGAGAGGAAAGGAGAGGAGGGGAAAGGAGGGGAGAGGAGAGGAGGGGAGAGGAGAGGAGGGGAGAG
>NW_022196904.1:117166147-117167203 GCF_008632895.1 Mastomys coucha | reverse complement strand
AGGAGAGGAGGGGAGAGGGGAGGGGAGGGGAGGGGAGGGGAGGGGAGAGGGTATGTTAAGGATATGCTAGGCAACTGATCTACCACTGAGCTACATCCCTAGACCAACCAAGTGGTTATGCTGCTAGCTAGAAGAGTTTATCATAAAGCCAGTGGGCAGTAGAGTTGAATTTATCTCAATGGTATTCTAGAGAAATTACTAAAGCCGCAAAGGTTACACTAGGCAACACAAATACGATGTCTAGAAGAGTAGACATGGTGCCCTTTTAATAGATTAGAATTCTTTGAAGAGGCAGAGAGTAAAGTCTAATTTGGTTATAATCCATTTGATTGGATTAAAATCACAATTATAGCCAGGCACACCTTTAATTCTAGCACTCAGGAGACAGAGGCAGGCAACTCTCTGTGAGTTTGAGGCCAGTCTGGACTACCTCAAAACTTCAGGATTTTGAGAAACCCTGCCTTGAAAAACCAAAAATTAAAATAAAATATTTATTGTTAATTAATAATTAATTATTTATTAATCATTATTAATTATTCATTATTATTGTGGTGGTAGTGGTGGTAGTGATTGTTATAAGTAGCTGTAGCTCAGTGAATAACTACTCATCCCATATTCTTGAAGCTCTGGGTAGTTTAGTCCTTAGTACTGAAAAATTTTGCTACTCAGAATTTTTTGTATCACCTACCAGTAAAAATGTCTTTCTCATGTGCTCATTGTAAGCATGCAGCATTCGCCTACAGAACTGAGCTGGTTATAGTCCACTTATTCATTTATTCAACACGGACCTGTTTGCTGAGTGCAAGACTGGGCAGGCACTGTGCCTTCAAGGACAGACAGCAGAACAAAGTGGAGATAGAGCAAAGAACAGGTAGACAGGGATCGAGCAAAGAGTGGGTAAACAGGGATGTATTGCAGGGTTAAACCCGAGAGAAGTCCTGGGAAGGAAAAGGAGAGAGGACATCATGCTGTGACTCATGACAACAGTCTCTGCCCCCCACCTCCACAGGCACACACACACACACACCACACACACCACACACACCACACACACCA
>NW_022196904.1:117163223-117165520 GCF_008632895.1 Mastomys coucha | reverse complement strand
CACACACTACACACACACACCACACACACCACACACACACACACCACACACTACCCACACACACATACATACACACACTGCACACACACACACACACATACATATACACACACCACACACACACCACACACACTTACACACACTCACACACCACATGGCACGCACGCACCATTGCAGCAGTCTCGCTCACCACCCAGGAGAGGCACCAAGGCTTTGTCCTGAAATCAATAGCATTTTTGTTTTAAGTTCAGGTTTACTGAGGGTAAATTTTGCATAAAATAAAATTTAACTGTTTTAGTATACAGTTTTAAGGTTTTGGCAAACACACTGTCATATAATCCCTACCAATCTCGGATATGAGGGCTTCATGATGCCCCACAGTTGGACTCTCCCCTGTCGACAATCCCTGGAAACCACTGATGTGTTTTCTGTCCCTGTGTCACAGCTGTCCTGTTCTAGACTGCTGTGAGCATGCCTTCCATAGTACGCAGCCGTTTTTAGACCCCATTTGTCACCTAGAATAACTCACTGGAAGTCTCTTGTGGTGTTTGCATGCATTAGTAACTTCCACTGCTGCTGGGCACTCTGCTGCATAGGCATGGCCCAGTTTGCCACTCCATCCTCCAGCTGAGGGCTTCTGGAATGACTCCAGTTTGGCATGATTAACAATACAGCAATGGCAAGCATTTGCATATAGATTTCCATGTGAACACCTGTCTCCATTTCTCCTCAGTATTGCTTGGTTACACTGCTGGTGTATAGGCGGAATGTTAAATCTCATTAAAAGTGAATTTTCTTTAGATCCATTTTGTGTGATATGAGATAAGACAGTTTGCTTTGGATTTTCAGCCCCTTTGTCACTTGTTGAAAAGTCTTTCCACTACATTTTCTTGCACCTTTATTGTATATCAGCTGACCAGTTATGACAATAACAACATAAAAGACGGTGGAAGAAGCTGTCAGTGAATAGGGGTTTGCAGTTTTGTTTTTACTTCTTTGTTTTTTCAAGACAGAGTTTCTCTGTGTAGTCCTGGCTGTCCTACAACTCACTCTGCAGACCAGGCTGGCTTTGAACTCAGAGATCTGCCTTCCTCTGCCTCCCAAGTGCTAAGATTGCAGGTGTATGTCACCATGGCCTGGCAAATAGTTTTTTATATTTTGCATTTTGTTTTTTAGTGTGGGTGAAATTGTCATCCATTAAAAATAGGCTGCTATGGGCTGGAGGGATGCCTGAGTGGTTAAAAGCACTGGCTGCTTTTCCAGAGGTACTAAATTCAATTCCCAGCAACCACATGGTGGCTCACAACCATCTGTAATGAAATCTTGTGCCCTCTTCTGGTGTGAAGGCATACATGCAGGCAGAACACAGTATACGTAATAAATAACTAAAAAAAAAAAAAAAAGACTGATGTAACTATAAAATGTTTTAGTTAAGCCCCAAATACACAAAGAGAACTCTATAGCAGAAACAAGAAATAAGATATAGAACTATTAAAAAAATCATTAAAGCCAAACAAGATGGCCAAAGATACAATGGAGCAGAGGAGGCACAAAGTAGAAAGCAGTGAACAGAACACAGCGGTGTGCTCTGGCAACTGTGCTAACTACAAATACTCTTTAACCAGACATGGAGTGCAGGAATGGGCTTGGGAATTTTTTTTTTTAATTTTAGATTTCTTCATTTCATTTTATGTACATAGGTATTTTGGCTGCATATGTCTGTGTACTACTATGTAGAGAGATGTCATTTCTATGTCTCTCCTTGGTGCCTTTATTGATCACATGCTACCTGTGAGAATGTGGGTTTCTGGGTCCTGCATTCATTCCCCTGGCTTATTGTTTATCTATATTCTGATACATGCTGCTTGGATGGCAGCAGGGGTGTGTGTGTGTGTGCACGCGTGCGTATTGAGTGGGGATCTTGTTATAAGTCCTGGTTTGTCCTGGATGCAGGAGCTCCTAGTCTCGGTCTCCCCACGCACTGCGATCACAGGTCTGTGCTCCTATCCCAGGTGTGGCCAACCTGTACTTACTGGAGTGCTTTCATCTTTCTCCTTTCTGCTCAAGATTGTTTAAATATTGGGGGTTTCTTTCGATTGCCTATAAATTTTAGGATTTAAAAGAATACATTTTAGTGAAAACTGCCATTATATTTCAATGTAGACTAATTCTTCTAATACATAGACATGGAATTTTTCCTCCACTTTTTGTGTTTTTAAATCTCTTCTCAATATCTTGTATTTTTTCATTCCAAATATCCTTCATTCTGTGGTTAAAATCATTCCTAGGATTTTTTT
>NW_022196904.1:117137645-117163213 GCF_008632895.1 Mastomys coucha | reverse complement strand
TTTTTGAGATAACGTCTCCAGTAACCCTTTCTACGTAGCTAAGGATGACCTTGAACTTCTCATTCTCTTGCCTCCGCCTTCCATGTTCTGGGATTAGAGGTGTGTACCACTGGGCTAAGTTGGCACTGTAGCCAGTAAGAGAATTTTAAAAAGTCCATTCAACAAGACCCGGAGAGTTGGCTCAGCAGTTAAGAATATTCACCGTTCTTGCAGAGTATTGGGTTTGATTCCTAGCACACACACAGTGGCTCACACCACACCATCTATACCTAGAGTTACAAGGGGTCTAATGTCCTCTTCTTGCCTCCATAGGCACTGAGGACCTGAGTGTAATACCTAAACTATGAAACTGCTAGAAGAAAACGTAACGGAGCACTTAAGGACTTGACATGAGCAGGGCTGTTTTCATGTATTCAACCCCAAACTGCAGACAGCAAAGCAAAGCTAGATGGTGTGGTGGCTAACCTTGGCTGCCAACTAGATGGTGTGGTGGCTAACCTTGGCTGTCAACTTGACTGGATCTAAAATCAACTAAAGTGTAGGCCTCTGGGCACTCCAATGAATACATAAGTTTAATTCAATAAATAGCTCAGCAATATTCTTGTGTAGTTAAACAAAGGAGAAATAGTAAGAGTAGATAGTCACCTTGTTTACAATTTGAAGGTGACACCAGCTGGAGGCTTTGTAAATGACCCTCTTCAAGTTGAGGACATGCCCTTTAGCTCCCAACTCACTGGAGATTTCAACTGTGAGAGGTCAGAGCCCATCAGCTTCTATTTCTGTATCTATTAATGTAATGCCACAGCTCTAATGCCCTGTTGTTACGATGAATTTCACTGAGTTTTCTCAAAACAGCCTTTTTTTTAATGAGAAAATTTACATGATATAAATTCTCTGTCTTAAAGTACAAAACTCAGTCGTGTCTACTATATTCCTGTTTTGTAAATATCGACTCCAAATCCATAACACTATCTCCAGGCAGAAACCATGTTGAAGTTAGTCCTTCTGAGCATCTACCCAGATCCATACACTTGTGACTACTAACCTACTTTTTCCTTCTGTCTGTAGAGTGGGAGTGGGGGCTGTGATTGGTTTTGTTGTTGTTTTATTTTGTTTTTGAGACTGAGTCCCAAACAGTAGAGCCCAGGTTGGTCTAGAGCTCACTATGTAGCCTAACCTGACCTCAAACTTATAATTCTCCTACCTCCCCCTCTTGCATACTGAGATTTTTCTGCACACAGTACCATACTTGGGCTTGTGAATTTGGGCTTGGGGATCGAGAGTGTTCTCCTTTTTCTAGATTGTTTTGGTTATTCTGGGTCTCTTACATTTCTCCATGAACTTTGACATCAGTTTATCCATGTGAGGCATCTTAGAGGAACAGCCATTGTGACCCTCCTCCAGCTGAGGGCTGGTTCTGTTAGACCTTGCCTTGCCATGAACAGCCGCGCCTTTCTCTAAGCTCCTGCAAAGAGCCACACCTCTCTCCAACCTCTTGCTAATAGCCACGCCTCTCTCCAAGTTCCTGTTACACCAGAAGCCCCGCCTCCAGAGACTGAAGATGAAGCTGCTGATTGGGCCAAGAGTTGCTGACAGACTTGGAGGAGGGGTTTTTGCTCTACCTACCTACTTGCTTGTAACAAAGAGAGAAATAATAATGATGGTGGACTGAAAGCACACCCATGTCTCGGTCTCATTTTTTTCAAACCCCTTCCGGCATTCCGATACCCTTAATTTTTCAGGCCCTGACTCCCATTCCAGAAGACCCATTCGTGTGTGTGGCTGCAGGCAGCTACAAGCCATTTTTCAACAGATATGGAAATACTTCAGTATTTTTGTGTATACGTGTATGGGAGTGCCTCTGTGTGTGTGTGTGTGTGTGTGTGTGTGTGTGTGTGTGTGTGTGTGTGTGAGAGAGAGAGAGAGAGAGAGAGAGAGAGAGAGAGAGAGAGAGAGAGAAACAGAGACAGAGGGAGGAGAGGGAGAGAGGGAGAGAGGGAGAGAGAGAGCCAGAGATCAACCTCAGGGTTTGAGTCTTCGATAACTATCTACCACGTTTGTTGAGACAGAGCCTCTCACTGGTCCGGAGCTCACCAAGAAGGGCATGCTTCCAGCCAGGAAATCCCAGAAGATCCCCGTCTCCACCTTCCCAGCTTTTTGGTGAGTTCTGGGCATCAAGTTCATGTCTGAGTTATCTCCTCAGTCCATCAACAGATATAGAACTATTTCCATATTTTAATATCTAGTGTGGCTATATTGGTTATGTTCTGGCTGAACGCCAGTTCCAGAGCAGGTAGTCATAGAAAGCTCTATGCAGGCCGAATATTACTAGTCATTGCTAGAAGTGCTGAGGCTAGCATAGGGCTTTAGCTCAGTGGTAAAACATTTGCCTGGCCTACGCTAGGCCCTGGGTCCAAACCCCAGTACCACTGCAAAATGAAAAAAAGCCAAAGGCACAGCATTCTCACTGCCGCACATGGCACAGCATTCTCACTGCCACAAAGGCACAGCATTCTCACTGCCACACATGGCACTGGTCTGTCCTAGAATCTCTCAGTTCCCGGATACCTCTGTGTCCATGCTCCATACGCTCCACACTTACCTGGCTGCCCTTGATACTGGTGTGGGGCTCCCAGGTACCAAAATTCTCCCTGAACATCACCACCAGGCCAATATGCTGATATCGAGGTGCCCCCAAAACCAAGCTTTGGACACGGTTCCTCAAGATGACTGCAGAAGCATAACCTAAAAAGAAAGCTTTAGTAGGCCAAGTGTTTTCCATGGCAGACCTGGCCCTCCTTTCCACAGTAGGGCCAGACTCAAGTAGGGGAATAGGGCATCCCCATGCTTGATGTGTTGGTGTAACTATTATGAACATAACTAAAACTAAATGTTTAAAAAAGAATCTTTACAGCTATCCCAAGGGCCAACAAGAGAGCCGATAGCATTCATGTCAGCTGAGAGATGTCACGTCCTCACCCCTTCCGAGAGCCACCCCTGTCCTCCTCACTTACCCAAGTAAGCGTCATTCATATCTGAATCCACCCTGGTTGTGTTGATGAAGGTGACTTTATCCTTCGATGTGTACAGGAAGGCTCCGCCTGCCCAGTCAAAGCTCCCCACAGAGCCCAGTAAGGGACCGTTCTGGGGAAAGGAGCATGACAGGATTGAGAGGTGAAGAAAGAGAGGACCAGTGGCGCCCGCCTAGAAGCCTCCCCGTGACAACCTGCCAGGGAGAAAAGGCCGAAACCCTCGTGCCTCTATAGAGAGAATCTCCTTTATGAGGTATGGAAGCATGACCTATCAATAAGAAAGGCTATGATCAATGAGCTACAGTAGGATTACAGAGGTAGGATATCTGACAGGGAGAGAGAAGAATTCTGGGAAAGAGTTTCATCCTAAACTCTGGAGGAGATGGTTGCATGGAGAGATAACTAACCATGTGGAAGACATAGAATAGTTTAAATGGATTATATAAGTAACTGAGTTAGTCGGGGATTAAGCTGAAGCTTATGGCTTAAGCACTTATTAATATATAACTAAGCCTCAGAGTCGTTATTTCTGGGGACAAAGAGGCTGGGTGGGAAAGCATGCAGCTGCCCACCTCTTCTTTCTTTTGTCTACTTCACCCCCAGTCTAACCCAGGACCACTCACAGAGGTGATGGCAGCACTGAAGCCTTCTTGAGACATCTCATGCTCGAAGGAGCTGGTACTTCCTGTCTGAGTGCCTGTAAGGAAGGGAGCTCTCTTCATTAAAGCAAACAGGAAAGCGCAGACCAAATACCCAAAACCTCAAATGCTGTCGTTAGCAGGCAAAGGGAGGCTCTGCGCTGAACTGGACACATGCACCTCACGGGAATGTCAGCTGCTGCTGCCTGCTCTCAAGGAAGAACGGGGCCCTCAAGGTTTAACCTTCCAACTTTTCCCTAGAAGCCGCACATCCAGATTATACATAAAATGCCCTAATTTGATCAGGTGTTGTAGCACATACATGTATGCAATCCCAGCACTTGAGAGGCTGAGGCTAGAGGATTACCAAGAGTTCAAGGTCATCCTGGGCTACAAGGTGACATGCTATCTCAAAAATATATCCCTCAAAAAAAAGAAAAAAAAAGAAATTCTCTAATTTGTAAATGTATTCAATCAACATTTGTTGGACATTTCTCTATAGCACACACTATGCTAGGCAGAGGAGACATGACAGTAAGTCAAACAGTGCTCATAGCACATAGAAATTTTTGGTAAATAGTGTGTAGGATTTTAATCCACTGTGCTACAGTTTAATCATCCTATGGTCTAAATCTGGTCATTAGAGACAAAAATCTAGTTTTGCTTATTTCAAAGAGATGGAGCAAGTCAGACCCAAATGGCTGGAGATGAGCTGATGCTGGGGTGCGGATGCTAAGTAGGAACCGCTAGGCTGCGCTGGGCTGGCTCACCCTCAATTGCAAAGATCTTTTCCTGAAGCTGGTTCTGAATGGTATTCAGGGCTTCAAAGTTGTCCACTTGGAACACGTGCTCACTAGCTGGCTTAGATGCGATGGTGTCGAGCTCTCTGCGGGACTTTAATATGCGGAAGGCGTTTCCCACCTGTTGCCAAGGAGCGAAAGTTAAATTATATATTCTCTGATGGTGGCAGTCCCATGTAGCAAAGAAAATTTCTTGATGAAAGAATCTGAAACTTTTTCTGTCCAATAAAGAGCTCAGCAGAAGACAACTTAGAACATGGCTGTTGGGGACAGGGTTGTACATAGCATAGAGAGCAATCCGGTCTCCAGATGGCCGTCCATCTGTCATGCCATTCCTCCTGGTAGCGGGCTGACATCTCCCCAGCAAAAGGGATTCCCTTTTTATTATTATTATTTTGCTTATAAGTCTTCCTTTTTTCCCTCTTTCTCTCTGTGCATGTCCATCTGTCTCTGTGTGTGTGTCCGTGTGTGTGTCTGTGTGTGTGTGTGTCTGTGTTTGTGTCTATGTCTGTGTGTATGTGTGTGTCTATGTATGTGTCTATGTCTGTGTGTGTGTGTCTGTGTCCGTGTGTGTGTCTGTGTCTGTGTGTCTATGTCTGTGTGTATGTGTGTATCTATGTATGTGTCTATGTCTGTGTGTGTGTGTCTGTGTGTCTGTGTCTGTGTGTGTGTCCGTGTCTGTGTCTATGTCTGTGTGTGTGTCTATGTCTGTGTGTATGTGTGTGTCTATGTATGTGTCTATGTCTCTGTGTGTGTGTCTGTGTGTCTGTGTCTGTGTCTATGTCTGTGTGTGTGTGTGTCTGTGTGTGTGTCTGTGTCTGTGTGTGTGTCTGTGTCTGTCTGTGTATGTGCACATGTGTAGGTCTGTGGCCAGAGTTGTCAGATCCTTGGAGATGGAGTTGCAAGCTGTTATGAGCCACCTGACCTGGGTACTGGGAACTGAACTCTGATCCTCTGGAAAAGCAGTGAGTGCTCTTACTAAGTAAGCCATCTCTCCAGCCCCAAGAGAATCATTTTTATATGTGAAGGTCCTACTTACATGCCACACTATCGGTTTGTGATACCTTTTTCTATGTTACTCAAGGTAACGCACAAGAATGATTACACTGGTGATCCTAACATTTTATTTACCTCTTTCTGGACCCAAGCCTTTTTCCCAAAATTTGCCACATCCATCTACTCTTGGTGGAATATCCTGTCTCACTCACTGTCTCTGTGTCAGCCCTCAATTGCTACCAAATGTGATGCAAACAGAAGCTTACAAAAAATAAAAAAAAAACAAACAAACAAACAAACAACAAAAACGCCTGCAATATCTACTCCCTCTCTCCTCTGCCTCCATCATGAGAGCATCCACAGGTGAGGCCACTGGAAAATGAGACCCAGGGAGCAGTGGAGCCAAGTTACCCAACTTGTTCCCAGCAGACAAACATAACATAAAGCATCCAGAAGTGGAGAGAGCAAAGGCAAGCTCAGCAGATCTGCCCCAGCCTGCAGCTAATGGCAGATATGTAAGTGAGTCTTGCTGAGACCAGGAAAACAACCTGACAAACGACAAGCTGACTTATAAAGCCACTGGATCTTGAATCATTTGTTCCATATCCAGCGTTATTGTGGCATAGATCTGTGGTAGCCAAGTGTACGGCCTAGCAATGGTCCTTGCCTCCTTTTAGTTTTACCAGTATTTGCAAACTGAAGGCAAAACACATCAGTAGAAAATCTCCAGTCTCCACAGAAGTCCCAAGCCCAATATCTGTATTTCCTACCCCAATTACATAGCGGATGACCCCTGCTCTGTCAGCTTCAGGGATGACATCCTTATAATCCAAGGGATCACCGTATTTTTCTCCATCTGTGATGACAACTAGGATCTTTGCAGCATTCTCCCGGGCCCCATTGGTTTTCTGAAACAGTTCTCTCCTGTGCAAAGAGGATGACAGGCACATGAATGGGCAGGGATATTGTTAGCATCTGGCGGGAGACAGTAACAGGGTCAAGATCACGGGTGCTAAGCCTGGGCTGTCTAGGTGGGGTTCTCCCCGCTGAGTTTGATTGGTTTTGTTGTTGTTTTTTATGTTTTGAACACAAAGTCTTGCTGGGCCTCAAATTGTTGATCCCCCTGCCTCTATCTCCTGAACTACAGTTATGCACCACCACATGCAGGTTCCTTGTTACTGTTAAGTATAGAAAAAAAAAATGTAAAGAAATAAAGAAGTAGACCTCCTTGGTCCATAACCAAATCTCACCCACAGTACTATACAAGCTTTCTAGCTCACTTTCCTACAGAGGTGTGTGTGTGAGAGTGGGAGGGGAAAGGGAGAGGGAGAGGGAGAAGGGAAGGAGGAGAGGGAGAGAGAGAAGGGGAGAGAGGGAAGAAGAAGAAAGGGAGAAAAGAAGGGGGACAGGATGTCATACCTCAGCTGCTATCCATCTGACAGGGTCTCTCAACTGGCCTGGAGCTCAGTTATTATTCTGAGCTGTTATCCCTGGGCATTGAGCACCAGGGATCCTACTGTCTATGTTGCCCTGGCATCAGAATTACAAGTGAATTGCCACCGTGTCTGGCTTTTCTACATGGTTTCTAGAGGTGGAACTCATGTCTTTACGTTTGCATTGCAAGCATTTTATTAACTTTATTAGCCAGATCCTCATCTTCTTACACTTCCATCCAACCTCACACTCACCTCTGCACACATGCCAAAAACAAAGCAATCTTTAAAACACAGACAGAACGGCCCTGCCTGCTTAAAACTTTCAGCGGGTCCACACTGAATATAAAGTTGGGCTGGTGGCTTGAACTCAGCTTGTTTTTATTTTGTCTTTTTGTTGTTTTGGTTTGGTTTTTCTCTTTCACATACTGTTAAGGATCACTCCCAGGGCCTTACACTGGTTAGGCAAACACTCTGCCCAGAGCCCGGAATAAGCTCAATCCACCTTTCTGCCTCTTTTAACTGTTAATTTTAACTGCAACCTGTGTTTATATGAACATTCTTCAGATAGTTTTGCCCTCTGCAAAATATTTCACCCCATTCCTGACTGAAAAACTCTTCTGATCCTTCGCCATCCAACTAAAAGTTCCACTGTCTCCGTCTATCAAAGGCAAAGGTGAAGGGACTCACACTACTTTACGGATCCCCGTGGCAGTGTGTGTCCATCCCTTCAGCTGCTTTATGAGGCTCACATGTGATCTTGGGTTAGGGTTTTCCTTGAAATCATTGAAGGTGAAGTGAGTCCAGAACTCATCGGAGTACTGCATCAAAGAGAACTGGGAGCAGAGCAGATGCCATTACACCACAGCGCATGCCCATCCCCCAACCCCATCGAGGGCTGTACCCATCTTGTTGACTATACTAGAGCTCAGCAGGACTGGCACATGGTTTCATTTCCTAGGACAACCTGTATCAATCAATTAGTCAGTCAGTCAGGGCTGCTTATGTGACAGGAGCCAAAATAATGCTGAAACTGTAACAAGCACAGTTGAAAAGAGCATGTCAAGGTAACACAATCATCTGTGATTTACCAAATCCCACTTGGTTATCACTCGAGAACAGTGGCCCTTTATACAAATGATAAAAAGGCTGAGAAAGAAATTAGGCAAACAACTCTTTTCACAATAGCCACAAATAATATAAGATATCTTTGGGTAACTCTAACCAAACACGTGAAAGATCTGTATGACAATAACTTCAAGTCTCTCAAGAAAGAAATTGAAGAAGATCTCAGAAAATGGAGAGATCTCCCATGCTCATGTATTGGCAGAATTAGCATAGTAAAAATGGCCATCCTACCAAAGGTAATCTACAGATTCAATGCAATACCCATTAAAATCCCAACACAATTCTTCAAAGACATGGAAAAAAGCAATTTTCAAATTCACCTGGAAAGGCAAAAACAAAAAAACAAAAAACAGAATAGCGAAAATAACTCTTAACAATAAAAGAACGGCTGGGGGAATCACCATCCCTGATCTCAAGCTCTACTACAGAGCGATAGTGATAAAAAAAAAAAACAAAACTGTATGTTATTGGTACAAAGGCAGACAGGTTGATCAATGGAATAGAATTGAAGACCCAGAAATAAAACCACACACTTACGGTCACTTGATCTCTGACCAAGAAGCCAAAAATATACAATGGAAAAAAAGAAAGCATCTTCAATGAATAATACTGGTCTAAATGGATATCTGTATGTAGACGAATGAAAATAGACCCATATTTGTCACCTTGCACAAAGCTCAAGACCAAGTAGATCAAAGACCTTAACATAAAACCAGATACACTGAATCTAATAGAAGAGACAGTGGGAAAGAACTTTGAACTCATTGGCACAGGGGAAAATTTCCTAAACAGAACTCCAATGGGTTATGCTCTAAGATGAAGAATTGATAAATGGGACTTCATGAAACTGGAAAGCTTCTGTAAGGCAAAGAACATAGTCAATAAGACAAGTCAGCAATCTACAGATTGGGAAAAAATTCTTCACTAACCCCACAACTGATAGAGGGCTAATATATAAAATATATAAAGAACTCAAGAAGCTAACCACCAAAAAAAACAAACAAAAAAATGGAGTACAGAACTAAACCGAGAATTCACAACAGAGGAATCTCGAATGGCTGAGAAGCACCTAAAGAAATGTTCAAAGTCCTTAGTGATCAGAAAAATACAAATCAAAACAACCCTGAGATTCCACTTTACACCAATCAGAATGGCTAAGATCAAAACCTCAGGTGACTACACATGTTAGCAAGGATGTGGAAAAAGAGGAACACTCCTTCATTGCTGATGGGAGTGCAAACTGGTACAACCACTCTGGAAATCAATCTGGAGGTTCTTCAGAAAACGAGAAATAGATCTACCTGAAGACCCAGCTATGCCACTCTTGGGAATATACCCCAAAGATGCCCCACCATGCCAAAGGGGCATGTATTCTACTATGTTCATAGCAGCCTTGTTTGTGATAGCCAGAAGCTGGAAATAACCCCGATGTCACACAACAGAAGAATAGATACAGAAAATGTGGTTCATTTACACAATGGAATACTACTCAGCTATTAAGAATGAGGACATCCTGAGTTTTGCAGGCAAATGGATGGAACTAGAAAACATCATCCTAGCCAAGTGGTGGTGGCGCACACCTTTAATCCCAGCACTTGGGGGTGGGGGGGCAGAGGCAGGTGAATTTCTGAGTTCGAGGCCAGCCTGGTTCTGTATAGCCCTGGCTGTTCCAGGGCAGCCAGGGCTATACAGAAAACCCTGTCTTGAAAAACCAAAAAGAAAAATAAAAAGAAAAGAAAAGAAAATATCATCCTGGGTGAGGTAACTCAGACCCAAAAGGACATGCACAATATGTACTCACTAATAAGTGAATATTAGCCAAAAAAAAAAAAAAAAAAAAGTTCAGATTACCCAAGATACAGTCCACAAAACTCAAAAAGGTTAACAAGCTGAAGGGCCCAAGTGAGGATGCCTCAGTCCCACTTGAGAGGGAGAAGAAAGCAACCACAAGGAGGGAGGGAAAGAAGGGCCTGGGACGGAAAGGGGACAGAGAGCAGGGAGAGGGGAACGTGATCTGGTATTCCGTGGGGAAAAGGACTGAAGCCATGAGGGCCAGCAGGAAGAATGGAAACAGGCAACCTCAGGAAGTAGAAGGTTGGGGGGACCCTCCAGAATGCACCAGAGACCTGGGCGGTGAGAGACTCTCAGGACTCAAAGGGAGGGACCCTAAATTAAGCGCTCTACAGTGGGAAGAGGGAACTTGTAGAGCACACCTCCAGCAGAAAGACAGGGCATCAAGTGAGGGAGGGGGTTGCCATCCTGCAGTCAAAACTCTGATCCATAATTGTTCCTGTCTGAAAGAACTACAGGGATGGAAATGGAGAAGAGCATGAGGAAAAGAAAGTCCAGTGAGAGGCCCAATGTAGGATCCAGCTCAACGGGGAGGCCTGGCCAAGGCCTGACACTATTACTGAGGCTATGGAGCGCTCACAAAAAGGGAACTATCATGACTGCCCTCCAAAAGACCCAACAAGCAACTGAAAGAATCAGATGCAGATATTTACACCCAACCAATGAACAGAAGCTGCTGATCCCTGTGGCTGAATTAGGGAAAAGCTGGAAGAAGCTGCGGAGGAGGGAGACCCTGTAGGAGGACCGGCGGTCTCAATTAACATGGTACCAGAGTGTATCGAAGGAGTACAGGCAACCCTAGAGAGCACAGAAATCCAGGCTGGCCACAGAGAAATCCACTAGGCTGACTAATGCATGTCCTAGTCCAGGGATGGATACTCATGGAACCTTCCCACCACTGGTCTTTAGTGGGTAGCCATCTAACTAGAACATACTCTTTGGGGTCAGGCTACTGTGGAGATCTCTCAGACACTGGATCACCAATGAGGCAACATACACCAGCTGATATGAGGCCCCTAACACATATACAGAGAACTGCCAGGTCTGGGTTCAGTCAGAGAAGATGCACCTAACCCTCAAGAGACTGGAGACCCCAGGGAGTTTAGAGGTCTGGTGGGGGTGGGGGACATCCTCATGGAGGCAGGGGCCAGGGAGGAGGTGTGGGGTGTGCAACAGTCTGAGGATAGAATAAAATCTGGAGAATAAAAAAAGAAAAAAGAAAAAAGAATAATAATAAAAGGACAGTGGCAGGCTGGTTGTCATAAGTTTGTCAGCCTTATGTAGGACTACCCACCAGCCCTCACCAAAGTTTTAGACTTTTTGAACTGCTCCATCACAGTTGAGACAAACTCCTTCATCTTCTGAAAGTCATTGCTGTTGATGCTACCAGAGCCATCAATCAAGAAGGCAATGTCACTCTCCTGCTGAGGACATCCTGGGCAAGAGAGAAAAAGAATACATGTTAGTTAGAAATGTCAGCTTTGAATGTCAGCTCTCAGCTGGACAATGAGGAGGGGGGAGGTAAAAGGGGGAATCCTGATTTTGCACCAAAGAAAATAAAACATGAACAGATCTCTTGCACATCAGCAAGATGGGTGACCAGAAGCCCTTGGTAGGCAGTACAACTAAAACCAATTGCATTTGGATGGAAGTAACTAGGGAGGGTGCCAGAGTGTATCGAGGGAGTACAGGCAACCCTAGAGAGCACAGAAATCCGGGCTGGCCACAGAGAGTTCTACACCTGGTCGCCAAAGCCAAGATCAGTGCCAAACCAACAGAGGCTTCTCCCTATGACAGGAAGCCAGGCAAGAGAGTACCAACACCTCTCCCCACCTTAGATAACTACAGTGCTCACCAGTGGGGATCTCTGCAGCCCTCACAGGCACTAAACTCAGCTGAGAGAGCTACCTGGAACCCACATGGAGATGCTCCCCCAGAAAAGCCAACCCTGCATCTGCCCCCATAACACCATCACATCCTGGAACCATAGACACCGCTAACGCATGTCCTAGTCCAGGGATGGATACTCATGGAACCTTCCCACCAGTGGTCTTTAGTGGGTAGCCATCTAACTAGAACATACTCTTCGGGGTCAGGTTACTGTGGAGCTGGTTACTGTACATCAGTACTGTATAATACTGTACTGTATTACTGTGAGGAGATACCATGGCCACGTCAGTTTATAAAAGAAAGCGTTTAAATTGGATGCTTGCTTACTGTTTCAGAGGGTTAATCTCATGCATTCTCTTTTAGAAACTCTCCCCTCAAGACAGACTGGGTCATTGAATGCCTTTGCCTCTCCTTCCCCATGTAACCATATTGAATAAACTTTTTCTACTTTTCACTATTAATTCAGCTCTTTCAGTTAGCTCGTTGAAGACAGATAGATAGATGAACCCAGCTTGTTGAGTCTGATAACACCAGTACTCTGTGGCCTGCAAATGCATGGGCTCTGACTCCTAAGGCCAGTGGGCATGTGAAATCTTGCTCCTACCCATGACACCCTGACTGCACAAACCAACTCCAGAAGCTGCATGGAGCCTGGCTGCCGCCATCTCTAATACCCTGACCTTCATACGGTGCAGATCCAGACTCAAATGTCCTTGAACATTTGATCCTCCTCTCCCAAGGGTTAGGATCACAGGTATAGGCCGCTATACCTATCTGAGTTGGATTTTTTTTTAACTTACTCTAAAGAATTAGATTATAGCAGAGGTAATGAGATGTTAATTCTGAAATAGCTGATAACAATTCCTTTACATCTCTCCCTATCCCTCCTCTCTCTGTCTCTATCTCTCTCTCTCACACACACACATACTCCTTTTCTCCTTCTCTCCCCCACCCACCCTTTATCCCTGCCCCCATCTATTCATCTACCTCTCTATAATAAGAATTTTGGTTTCTTTAAAAAACACAGATAAGAATATATTTTTGTTTTAATCCCAAGTGTGGACATGTTGCTCCATTTTTGACCTCTGACTTTATTCAGAGATCTCTTTCTTTCCTCTCTGTCCTTTTCTCTCTCTTATCTGGTGTAAGGGGGTTGAAAGGGTAAAAGAGAAAGAGTGGAGAAGGGTGGAAAAAAGAAGCTGGGCAGTGGTGGCGCACGCCTTTCATCCCAGCACTTGGGAGGCAGAGTCAGGTAGATTTCTGAGTTCGAGGCCAGCCTGGTCTACAGAGTGAGTTCCAGGACAGCCAGAAAACCCTGGCTATACAGAGAAACCCTGTCTCAAAAAACCAAAAAAGAGAGAGAGAGAAGACAGGAGCTTGGAATAAAACCTTGCCCCAGTCAAGACTTCAAATTAAGTGGAAGCCCTAGGTAAACAGGTTCACTTCAGTCTCCTGAGAGATTCAGAAGTCAAGTCTAAGCCGTGCCAAAATTCTTGACTTACAGAAAATTTGAGATGGTAAATGTTCACAGCTTTAAACCGCTGGATTTGTTAGGCAACAATAGACACAGGACATACAAAATGTGCCTGGCAGTGTACCTGTTCACATGTAGAGGAAAGGAGAGAAAACAACAGCAACAACAACAACTAGGTTCGTGTGAGATGTCAAACAAGAGTTCCATGGCTAAGAGTGAGATGACTAGAAAGCCACAGAGCAGAGGGAAAGCCACTTTGCACGGTAACTTTATGTTTATTTTAGTTCTTATTTTTTGAGACAGAGTCCTGCCATGTAGCCCAGACTTAGCCTCAAACCCATGATACTCCTGCTGTAGTCTCCTGGTGCTGGCATCACAAGGAAGTACCACCACGAGTGACTTGAAAGAGATTATATTTAATCCAGATTATCAGCTGGGATTTGAGAAAAGCATCCCCCCCCCACCTCCAGTAATGGCTCTGAGGACATCTTGGAAAGATCCATGAAGAAGAGAGGCAGTGGGAAACTCTGAAGCATGGTGGCTGAGGTAGAACGGG
The DNA here is from genome assembly GCF_008632895.1 of Mastomys coucha. Classification (NCBI taxonomy): domain Eukaryota; kingdom Metazoa; phylum Chordata; class Mammalia; order Rodentia; family Muridae; genus Mastomys; species Mastomys coucha. The sequence goes on along the minus strand of NW_022196904.1, from coordinate 117,149,415 downwards.
TGGGAAGAAGTTGGAGCAGTGAGCAGGGTCTACCCCATCAACAACACCAAAGACTATGCTTGGGAGACCCCAGCAATTGCTCCAAAGACAATGATTGGGATGTGTTTAAAGCCTAGCAGCTTGATCTCCTCCTCCCAGAAGTGAGGGGCTAGTGAAGTTACCTTAACTTCTCTCCAAGAGACGCTGGGTTTCTAATCTTTCTATACCCACAATGCACCAGTATACCATGAGCAGCCACCATCTCAGCCCCTCTTAAGGGACTTACCTCTGAGAGTCTCTGGGAACTGCTGGGGCGGCCTCAGCAGGTTGGAGCCAAACAGATAGCACAATCCATTCACATACGTGTTCTCCTTGCAGTTTTGGTGCACCGTGGGGCCACAGGCCTGAGGAACGGAGCAAGAGTCAGAGGCTGTCCCTGCCTCCTGTTCTCCCATCGCAGCCCCTCCACCCTCCACAAGACCCCCAGCCCAGCATCTCCCTCTCTTCCCTCTTTCCCCTCAAGACTCTCTTCTGTGGAGGGCAACTCACCAGCAGTTTCAGAGGGGCAGTAGCAGCAGCCAGGGACAGGCCCAAGGACATATTCACAGCCTCTGGAGGCACTGAGAAGACAGATGTATGCACAATGATCCTTAGAGTTAGAGAAGTTGTGAAGCAGTCAGGCAGGGACATGGCAGGGATGCACATTCACTTTTTTACTGTCTTCCTCACAAGAGCCAAGCACAGAGGCCAGTCAATAGACAACTGGATAAATAAAACGTAGTCTACACAATGCAGTCCTATCCGTTCACAAAGAAGAATGAAGTTACGTCACTTGCATAGAAGCAGATGGAATTAAGATAAGCTTTAAAGTGTGGGGGACTATTTGGAGTACGGGCCAGCAGGAAGTGGCAGGGGAGATTGGAGAGGGTAAAGAGGACAAAAATATTGAAATATATTGTACACATGTATCAAAATGTCAGCCAAGCATGGTGAGGAATACCTTTAATCCCAGTATCTGGGAGGCAGAAGTAAAAAAATCTCTGTAGGCCAACCTAGTCTACATAGCAAGTTCCAGGCCAGACATGGCTACATAGTAAGACCCTGTCTCAAAAAGGAAAAAAAAAAAAAAAAAAAAAGGATGAAAAAGAAACTGTCATAATGAAACACAATTTCAGAAATGGGGTATGGCCCTGTTGGTGGAGTGTGGCCTACCATGCACAAAGCTTAAAGCCACGTGTGGTGCCAGCACTTGGGAATGGAGTAGGAAGATCAGAAGTTCAAGGTCATTGGCAGCTACATTAGCAAGTTTGTGGCCAGCTTGGATACAAGAGACCTTGCAGAGGCCTTAGGGGTATGGGAAAAGAAAGGAAGAGGGGGAGGAGAAGGGAGATAATTCTCTTATATGACATATGCTACTTGTGTCTGTCTGGAACTGGAGAAATGGCCACCTCAGAACAGTTACTGCCATGAAGGCATGAGGACCTGAGTTTGGGTCCCTGGAACCCAGGTAATACAGAGAGTGTGCCCACACTCATCTGTAACTCCAGTGCTAGAGAAACAGACAGAAGCATCCCTGAAATTCACTGGCCAGATGCCTCAGCAAACTAAGGGCTCTGTCTGCTCTTCTAGGACCTGGGTTGATTCCCAGCACCTACATAGTAGCCCATTACTATCTGTAACTTCAGTTCCAGGGACCCTGGCACTCACTTATGGCTTTCCTGGGGACCGAACATGCATATGGTACATATATATATACATGGAGGCAAATACACATTTTTTAAAGAGAAATTTATTGCCCAGACAACTTAGCTAAATCAATGAGTTCCTGACTCAAAATAAGCAAGGTAGAGTACAGTCAAGAACAGCAGTGATGGTGACTATGACCTCCTCCAGCTGCACACTGGGCACATGTACACACACACACACACACACACACACACACACACACACACACGCACATGTACACACCACACACACACACACACACACACACACACCACACACACACACACACACACACACACACACACACACACACACAATGCTTAAATGTTATTTATTCTAGCAAAAGAGTCACTTCAGCCTGGGAGACAGAGGCTAGACTACGAAAGGGGGCATAGCAAGGTGGCCTGAGGGGTCTGTAGGCAAGAAGCTAGGGAGCCAGGTGCTCTCTGCCCCACACAAGATGCACAGGATACAGGAATGCTTGACAAGCCAGGGGTGTTCACAGGAAGACTCCGTTCAGGAGCCAGAGGGAAAGATGAAACTCACCTTGCAGGGGAATCTGGTCACACCGTCTTGTGCTGTAGTCACATTGGTAGAGGACACCCGTCTGGTTAACAGCCTTTGCCTCCTGGGGAGCTGCAACAACCACTCTGTAGAGAGGGGGTATGAAGAATGCAATGAATGTGGGGAGAGGAGGCCTTACATCTCTCTACTTTTCAGAGGGAAGTAAGGTTCCTGAGCTCCCATAAATAGGAAGAATTATCAAAGAAAAAAATGAAAAAACTTAATCCTAGAATGGGAAAGCCTTGTCTAAAAATGACACAAAACTGCAAGATAATTTCAAAAACTGGCTTTAAGAAAAAAATCTTGTGAAGTTAGGGTGGGAAAGAGGTGGGGTGACAGGGAAGGATAGGAAAGCAGGGGCTAAGAGATAGGTTTGCTCAAAACACATTACATACACATATGAAATCCCCAAACAATAAAAAAAATAATATTTCAACCACATAATCATTTTAAATAAATGTATAAAAATGAAAAACAACTAAAAGCAAAGTCAAAAGATAAATGTCAAAGTGGAAAAGGAAGGCTTGCAGCTTACACCCCAGATGACCTTCTCTAGTCTGTTGGTTCCTGTAAACTAGGAAGGGGGAAGAGCAGAAGCCAGGGAGGAGGGGGGTGGCTGCAGGGAGTGGGAGAAAGTAAGAAAAAAAGAATCAACAGAAAAAGCAATCGCTATGGAGTACGTCTTCTGGGCCCAGAATGGCCCTTGTCATCTCAAACTCCCAGCAGCTGTTACTATCCAGAAGAGATTGGAAAGAGATTGAGCCCATCAATGCTTCATCTGCAGGGGAGGGAGAAGCTCAAATGCTGTTGATAGTTGTCAGGGAGAAAGATTCTTCTGTAAGCTGCTCGTGCTCCTGTGGGTACCTGCTTATCTATGCAATGGAAACTATACCAGCTAAAGTCGTTGTCTCACAGAGCTAGACCTGCACAGAATCATCCTTCAGTCTGTTGTTGGGAACATATATTTGTTCACATCTCTCCAGAAAAGGTTACAAAACAAATACTTCCCATAAAAAGAGGAAAACAGCTGGTGAGATGGCTCCATCGGGTAAAGCTGCTTGCTAAACAAGCATGATGACCTGAGTTCAATCCCTAGGACCCAAAAGGGAAGGAGAAGACTGACTCCCAGTAGTTATCCTCTGACCTCCACGTGTGCTGCCTCACACACACACATGCACATACACACACATACATACATACATACATACATACATACATACATACATACACGTACACACACATGCATGCACATGCACTGTACATGAATACACTGTTAGGTCATGAGCCTATCTCTGACCACTCTCACAGTCTAAAGAAGTCAGGCCACATCCCCCTGAAGCTCCCTCCCTGGGGCAGAGGGAAGAAGGTATGTAGTCTTCCAACTAATTTATGTCCTACCTAGGATCTAGTACCCCGTTCTGCTCGTCACATGTGCCACCCCACACTAAATCATGTGGTGTAAAACTTTCTATCATCTGAAAAGATGTAAAAGCTGTGGTGATTTAAATATGCTTGGCACAGGGAGTGTCACTATTAGGAAGTGTGGCCTTGTTGGAGGAAGTGTGTCACTTTGAGGGGAGGGGGTTTGAGACCCTCCTCCTAGCTACTTGGGAGACGGTCTTCTGACTCCGTTCAGATCAAGATGTAGAACTCTTGGCTCCTTCTCTAGCACCATGCCTGCCTGGATGCTGCCATGCTTCCCACCATCATGATAATAGACTGGTCCTCTGAAGCTGTAAGCCAGCCCCAATTAAATGCTGTCCCTTATAAGAGTTGCCTTGGTCATGGTGTCTCTTCACAGCAATGGAAACCCTAACTAAAATAAAAGTCAAGCATTTGGCTCCCGGGATTTCTCACAGCTTTCCTCTGGCCTCTCTCTCTGTCTGTCTCTGTCTCTGTCTTTGTCTCTCTCTTCTGCCTCCTCTTCTTCCTCCTCCTCCCCTCCCCCCATCTCTGCATGGCCCCTCAAGTAGCTTCCCTTTACCCTACCTCTTCTCTTGAGAGTTGGGCATATCCCATTCTGTCAAATCTTTCTCTGACTCATCACTTTGTCTGCCACTCAATTAGACATCACTTTCAAACATGGCTGCTTCCTTCCACAAACTAACTTTACCTTCACTGTTTGAGATTAAAGGTGTGGACTAATGGCATGTTTGTGTTCTAGACAGAGGTATATGCTAAGAGCTGAACCACACCACAACTAGAAACAGAGTTTTTCAGTAAATAACACATTCTTGGGGTTCATAGTGTGATCAAATATCCTCTCTCTCTCTCTCTCTCTCTCTCTCTCTCTCTCTCTCTCTCTCTCTCTCTCTCTCTCTCATTCTTTGAATCAGAGTCTCACTATATCACTCCAGCTGTCCTGGAACTCATTATGTAGACCAGGCTGGTCTCAAACTCACATAGATGTGCCTATCTCTGTAACCTAAATACAGGGATCAAAGGTATGTGCCACACACCAGACTAGGATTTTTAAAATTGTATGTGTGTATGTGTGTATCTCTGTGTATGCATGTATGCATATGAGTTTAGTGTTCATGGAGGTTGGAGATACCAGATCACTCTGGCCACTTCTTTTTTTCCTATTCAACATTGGTGAGGATGATGATGATGATGATGATGATGATGAGGAGGAGGAGGAGGAGGAGGAGGAGGAGGATGATAAAGTTCATCATTTTTTAAAAAGGAACTAGAGAGATAACTCAGCAGTTATCTTCCAGAGGACCCAGGTTCAGTTCCCAGCATTCATACAGCAGGGGATAATGAATCAGAAAGGTCTAAAAGAGGAATAAGTAAGACAAAGGATAACTAACAGTAAAAATCTTTAGAAAGAAAGCAATATGGAAACCAACTACTAAAGAAGCTTCCTAAGATATATATACCATATGTATATACACACAAATGTGTGTATGTAACTCATGTGCATATACACCCACACAGATAAACCTCTACATGCAAAGTTCAAAATCTAAAATGTATATATACATATAAATACTCATACAATTAAAATGAAAATAATAAAAAAATCTCAAAATTTTAATGTTCAACATCCTCATCCATCAGAGAAATGCAAATTGAAAGTACTTTGAGATTTCATCTTATCCCAGGCAGAATGAGTAAGATTTTTTTTTCTTAATTACAACAAATACTGTAAGGAAATACTGTGAGGAAATGGTGATTGGTGGGAGGGAGAACTGATACAGCCACTATGGAAATTAGACGGAGCTTCCTCAAAAAGATCAAAATAGATCTACCACAAGGTCCAGCTATACCATATCTGGGCATATACCCAAGAGGCACTATTTCCTTACACAACTATACCTACTTATTCATGGTCACTGCTGCTATGTTCACAATAGGCAGGAAATGGAAACAACCTAGATGTCCCTTAGCTAATGGATAATGAAAATGTGGTACATGTACATGATGTAATGATTTAGCTATAAAAAAATGAAACCAGCAGGTGGTAGATGGAGCTAGAAATCATCATTTTGAGTAGAGTAACCTAGACCCAGAAAGACAAATGCCACATGTTCTCACTCATGTGTGGGCATTGTCTCAGAATCTTTGTATGTGTGTGTTTAAACTAGAGTGCCCATAGAAGTCAGGAAAGTAATAAGGGATCATGGGGGGATGGTGTCAAGGGAGAAGGCATACAAGAGGTGGTGTGCAGAGGAGAAAGAAGATAATGGGGCAGGAGGGAGAAGCGCGAACATGGGGATGGGGTAAATAATAACAATAAAAAACCTTTTTAGAACAACAGTGTGGAAACCAACTAATAAAGAAGCTTCCTGAAATATATACATCATATGTGTGCGTGTGTATACACATGGACACACACACATGAAATTTATATGAAGTTACCCTGTAGTGAGGGGGAAATTTTCTCTCCCAGATACCATGAGCTATCAAATTAAAAGCCTCTATATATATACATATATATATATATATATATGTATATATATATAGCGCTTTTGAGTTGTTGGTCAGTGGGATCCCATAAACTGCCCCCCTAAACATAACAGGCTATTGCCATTGCTCTTGGTTACCCTCCAGAATTGATGGTAATAATATATTGCTTAAGACAATACATACTTGATTCATAGAATATGGAGAAATCAAGTTGGTCCCATACTAGAAACTTCAACCCTAATGGGTAGCTTCCCTGGAGCTGAAAGGCTCAATGCATATTGCCAGGGGTGAGAATTAATCAAGAGTTTTACACAACTGTGAACCTTTTGCCTGAAATAAGGACTGGCCCAGCAAGATATCCAAGTGCCCACTAGTATAGCAGTGGCATGAATATTATGGGAGTGTGCTTCTTAGTGTTTGTCATCTTGACACAAACCTACACATGTGGGAAAGGATGCTCTCAGTACAGGAGTTGCCTCCACCACATTGGCCTCTAAGGGCATTTTCTTGATTAGTGGTTAATGTGAAAGTCCTGTGAACAGTGCCCTGCCCTGAGCAGGTGGCTTTGGGTCCCATAAGAAAGTAAGCTAAGCAAGCCAATAAGCAGTGTTCCTCCAGGGCTTCTGCTTCAGTTCCTGCTTTCAAGTTCCTGTCTGCAGATTCCTGTCTTAGCTTTCCTCAGTGACTGTGACAGAGGATTTGCAATCCAAATAAACCTTTTCCTCCCCAGGTTGCTTTAGGTCACAGTGTTCTATTAGAGCAATAGAAACATAAGATGAGGAATAACAACCACTTTTGACTGGCATTAAAGGTCCGGTCCACAAGACAAAAATCATGTCTAGTACTGTTAAGTGGGTCAAGATTCCTGTGGCTAGGCAGTCATAGGCCTGAGAGGAGAACATACCATACTATTAGTATACTAAGTGGACATAGCATTAAACTTCTTTCTAAGTTCTGAACATTACACCCTTAGCACATCTCAATGCTCATGAGAGCAGCTTCTTTTTAAGTAGATGGTGATTTGCAGAGACTCACAAATGGTCCCAATTTACAGAATAAGAGACTGGTGAGAGTCCTCAGCTCTAGATGAGACGGCTATTCTACACACTTCCTCTCAAGGCTCAGGGATCATTACAGAACAGGAAGTGGAAGAATTGTGAGAGCCAGAAGCAATGGGTGATAGCAGCAAACCAGTGTCTTTGAGACGAGACAGAGCTACTGTTTACTCACAGCCTCTGTGACTGCAGACACCAATACGTCCTCATTCTGAAAAGATGGTTTCCATGGTGAAGCCCAGCTAATATTTCTCTAATGGAAAGTGTTTTAGGCTGAACTGTATCCCTTATCACTTATCTTTATTCTGAATAGCAAATGAACAGGATTGTGTTTGATAAAATTTATTTTCAGAACCTGAAAGTAAGCCATAACTTAAACAAAGCTCACGCTAAAGATGAAGGTGGAGAGGTAGGCAGCAGTTAAGAGGTAGATATAAAGATGGTGACAATCTCTCCTGAAGAACCATAAAAAGCCAATTGTCAGGATCCCCCTAGGGAGGGAAGTACAGGGAGCAGAAAGGACTTTTTGTTCTCAACTTTCTTGGATTTTGTGAATTTGGACTCCTGGAACCTTATTACTGATTCAAAAGAGGAAAAATAAAAAAATCAGTCATGAGGGTGGGAGTGTAGCTCAGTGGTAGAGCATCTGCAAGCTTGGATTCCATCCCCATCAGAGAAGACACGAGAAGAGAAGAGAAGAGAAGAGAAGAGAAGAGAAGAGAAGAGAAGAGAAGAGAAGAGAAGAGAAGAGAAGAGAAGAGAAGAGAAGAGAAGAGAAGAGGAAAGGAAAGAAACCTCTAAAGGAAGTTCTTCTTTGCCCTAGCTTTTAGAGAAGCGTGGAGACAGCAGGCTTCCCCTGGGGACTTTACCGGGTTTCACCAAGTTGGACCACACTCTGCCCGAAGCCTCTTGCATTCTCTTGGAAGGTCATGGGATTTTCAGTGTCCAGATTGAAGCCATGACACAAGGCTAGTACTGGAAGGATAACGGAGAATTGAGAGTCAAAACAAAGGAACCAATACGGTTAAGAGAACAACACACATTTCCACCGGTGACCGTTCCTGTCCACATTCACTGAAGCTCTGATGGACTGGAGCAGGGATCCACACAGTGTGGGATCTGTCTGTGACATTTTTGAGACAAGATTGTACATACTCAGCCTGGCCTGGAACACTACAGTGTAACTGTGGATAACCTAGACTTCTTGGTCTCCCTGGCCCCCATTCCATCTCCCAAATGCTGGGGGTACAGGGTGGGCCACAGCAGTCCATGTGCTTTTTTTTTTTACAGAAGACCAGCTGGCTAAGTAGAACCCAGCACTGGGGAGACAGAGGCAAAAGTCTCATCAGTGAGTTCCAGACCAGTCCAACTGCATAGTAAGACCATAGAGGAAAAGGTGTTGGTTGTCCTTGTTGTCGTTGTTGTTGTTGTTTCAAGACAATGTTTCTTTGTGTAGCTCTGGCTATCCTGGAACTATCTCTGTAGACCAGGATGGCCTCAAACTCTTAGAGACCCAGTTGCCTCTGCCTCTGCCTCCCCAGTGCTGGGACTAAAGGTGTGCGCCATCACACCCAGTTTGAAGAAAAGCTTTCCAAGAGAGTGTCTCACACACCCTAGGCTGATTCTGAATCCCTTGTGTAGCGAAGATCATCTTAACCCCTGATTCTCCTGCCTCCACACCCTACCCCCAGTGCAGGGATTACAGATGTACATTACTGTGTCCAGTTTGTCTGGTGCCAGGGATCAGATTGAGAGCTTCGTACACACTAGGCAAGCCCCAGGCCTCACCTCTATCTACCGAGTTTTCATCAAGGAATTTCAAGCTGTAGCCTATTATCACAATTTTTCTGATACAGGTTTACCCATGAGATGAATGAGATTCTTAAGGAGTGGCATTTCACTTAACTAGGAGTAAAGTTAGTATCCTCTATCTTTGATGGATGGTAGATGTTTGCCTTTTAAGACAGGTAGCAACCACATTTAACCCACAGGCCAATTGTGCTGACTCAGGCTCAAGGGCCTCTACAAGTGCCTATGATGGAGTATGACCAGTCTCTCTCTAAGCCCACAATGGCCTCTTCCTCCACTGTCACAACCACAATGGTTTACACAACAAAGGCCTCAGTTAGAAATTTTCCTTCCTATGCAAGTTTCAAGTAGTTCCTTCCCTTCTTGACTCACTCCCTACAAAACTAGACATAAAAGGAAACAAACCAGTGTTTTATCAGTCATTCAACAAACATCCACGCTAGGTTCTTGTTATTAGAATGTAAGGCTAAGGAGACGCGGTATGTGGAACCCAGGCGGAAATGTATCCGCTGTGCTCCCTGGTGCCGCTCCTTCGCCTCTCTGGATCTCCGTAGCCTGTCTGACGAACAGCCTCACAGCATCGATGGATTTAGTCCTTCATCCATGTGTCCCTAACCATTCCTCTCGTCTACCTCTGCTCTTTTTCTCTTGGAATCCTTTATCCTTCCCTAAAGCCCTCTGCCTCTTCCCACCTAGCCCCTTCCTATTCTCTGACCTTTCTTTCCACTCACAGATCCAAAAGACCCCCCTCCCCTTTTGATGCCCCCTTCTGACTGCACACACATGATGCATAGACCTGCATCCAGGTAAAACACACACACACACACACATACACACACACACAAGATTTCCTCTTTAAAAAAAAAAAAAATAGCCAAGAACTGGGCTGTAGTGGCACATGCCTTTAATCCCAGCACTTGGAAGGCAGAGACAGGCAGATTTCTGAGTTCGAGGCCAGCCTGGTCTACAGAGTGAGTTCCAGGACAGCCAGGGCTATACAGAAAAACAAAACGAAACAAAACAAAACAAAACAAAACAAAGCCAAGAGTTAGTCCAGCAAGGTGACTCAAGGTAAAGCACCTGAGTTCAATCCTCCATATCCACATTCCCTAAAGCCTTTGCCTCTCCCCACCTACTCCTTCCTATGACCTTCCTCTCCACTCATGAACCCAAAAGATCCCCTCCTTTCCATTCTAAGTACCCCCTAATCCCTCCTCCCCAACCTGAGGATTCCCCCAAGACCCTGCCGACATACCTGTTACCAGAAGAACTTTAAGAGTCATGACTGAAAGGAACAAGGCTCTGGGAGATGTGTGAACTGTGGTGTCGCAGGCACCACAGACACTTTGAGGAAGCCACCAAGACCAGGAGGGGTAAAAATAGAGAAGTAAGAGGCAAAAGCTATGAGAGATTCAAAGAAAGAGGGCGGAGGCTCTACAGGCACCCAGCCCCGTGTAGCTTTCCTCTGGGACAACATAGCCTGCTCTTCCTTGACACCCTGTTTCCTGGCCCGAACTATCGAGATTGCCACCCAAATTGAGTCAATTGTCATTTGACACTCATTTACCTCTGGGATAGGTCAAACGTTATAGGGGGGGAAAAAAGCTAGCAGTCTCAGTGTTTAGGAGCAGGCTGGTCTCCCAGGGAACCCACATCTTGTCCCCAGTACCCACATGAAGGTTCAAAACTATCTATAACTCCAGTCCCAGGGGATCTAATGCTCTCTTTTTTTGGTTTTTGGTTTTTTTGGTTTTTCGAGACAGGGTTTTTCTGTAGCCTTGGCTATCCTGGAACTCACTCTGTATACCAGGCTGGCCTCGAACTCAGAAATCTGCCTGCCTCTGCCTCCCAAGTGCTGGGATTAAAGGCGTGAGCCACCACTGCCCGACTCTAATGCTCTCTTTGGCACTCATACACATGGTGCACAGACATGCAGGCAGGGAAAACATTCATATACATACAATATAACAAATTTCTTTAAAAAAAAAAATAGCCAAGAGTTGGTCCAGCCAGGAGACTCAGTTGGTAAAGGTGTTTGCTATTAAATGCTGACCGCCTGTGTTCAATCCCTAGTATTCATATGGTTGAAGAAAAGAACCAACTCCTTCCAGCTATTCTCTGACCTCTACATCCACACCATGGTACATGCCCACACATACCCAAAGAGTAAAGAAACCATCAACTTCTAACCAAGGTCACATCCAAGACATAGTGTGGTATTCTATATATTTCATGAAAGTATTTTGAAAACAGAACTTGATGTTATTATACACAATGGAACTGAAGGATGTATTGGGAGATATTTAACCATTCCTGCCTTGTTGGATGTAGAGTCTACTCTAAGTTTTGTTTTTAAAAACGATTTCTCATAAGGAGCAAAACTACACCCTAGAAGAAGCAAGAAGGTAAGCTTTCAACAAATCCACACAAACTTAATTCCACCTCTTACAACAAAAACAACAGGAAGTGACAATTACTTTTGTTAATATCTTAATATGAAAATTAATATTACCAACATATCCTAATTGATTGAAATCCAAAAACATGAGGAATTAGAAATTTGTTGATTGTCATCCAATGATCTCTCTAATTTGATAATTGGAGAAATAGGTCCAACATTGTACAATCTATATACACTTCAGCTTGTTTGTTTGTGACTGTCTGACTGTGTACAAAATAAGGGTCTTGAAATCTTGCTTCTCCTATCTCAGCCTCTCTATTAGTAG
>NW_022196904.1:117117703-117136889 GCF_008632895.1 Mastomys coucha | reverse complement strand
ATAATGCAATAAAAGTTTAAAATAAAAAAAAATTTTAAAAGAAATTTAAACAAACAAACAAACAAACAAAAACCAATAGTTTCTCATACTTACCTGGCAGGGGAGACACTATGGTGAGGAAGGTAGTTTTCTCAGGTGAGGCTCATCCATTGTACTTAGGGTATGCTCACCCCTGTGATTTTCCCAAATCTAGGATATTCAACTGCATGATTTATGGTATGGGGGACTGTGTTCACATTATCCCCTGGCCAAGAAAAAGTGGTTTCTTTACTCTCTGGGTTTTTTTTTTTTTTTGTCGTGTTTACATCTGTTTATTTATTTGGTGTGTGTGTGTGTGTGTGTGTGTGTGTGTGTGTGTGTGTGTGTGTGTGTGAATGCTTGTGTGCTTCAACTGTGTAAGTATGAAGGTCAGAGTTCAGTTTGCTGGGCTCGGTTTTCTTCTTCCACCATGTGGGTCTCAGGGCTCAGTGACATGTACCTTTACCTACCATCTCATGGACCTTGTTCTCTTTCCTTGAAATACATCATCAATGTGTTGTCCACACTGGTCTTGACCTCACTGGCTCAGGTGATCCACCTGCCTCAGTCTCCCCAGAGATAGACCTATAGGCATGCACTGCCCTTCCTTCTCTCCTTCTTGACACATTTCCTATTGTTCCTAGTTATACTTTTCAATAGTTGGATGGAAATACATGTTTACCTGCTGGAAAATAAATAAATAAAATTCTATATACTTGTTTCAAAGTTATTACATGCACACACACACACACACACATGCACAGCAGTGTGGGGCAAGTGGGACTATGCCACCAGACAGAAGAACTGGTAAGACTAAGTGAGTTCAAACCCCATGAATCTCAGATTGAGAACGGTAGGAGTGGGGCCAACTCCCTACCTAACTCTACCTGCTCTGGAACACGTAACCACAACACCCCACTGAGAACCATGGCAGTCAGTCACATAGCATAAAAACCTGGAGTTCTCCGTTCTAATGAGGTATCTAGGTAGGTCCCGAATGTTCCACCAAGGAGCGTCCCTATCCCCAAAAGGTATTTAATCCCTGGTTCGCCCTGAGTAAGGTATATGCATTCACATCTGCCATCTAATAAAGCAGTTTGAACAAGCAAGGACCATTTTTTCATCAAGAATGGGGTTGGGAGTGGAGGGGTAAAGAGCCCCGCCTAAATCTCCTGGAGAAGAGGAGAAAGCCTTCTCTCTCCCAGCCCCTCCACACTCTCGGGGCACTCACTTGGAATCAAACTGGGTTCCACCCCTGGCCCAGGCTCTGCCTTCTCCTTCCTGCCTGTACTGTGGATGCCCTGAGGGGAAGTGTGGACTGGGAACCTGGGTCCCAACTCCCAGCGGACCAGGAGACTGGAAACCATAGCGATTGATCATCCCACTCTACTGTTTCCCACTCCTGGGAAAACACAGACTGAGCGAGCAGCATTCCAGAGGCGCTCCAGGCCCCCCAGAGGCAAGGCAGGCATGCAGCCCAGCAACCTAGCAGCTGAGAAGGTAGCTCAGTGAGTTAAGTGCCTGCTATAAAGGCCGGAATTAGGATCCCCAGAATCCATGTAAAAGCTGAGCGTGGTAACACTTCTCTTAACCCCAGCACTGAGGACAGACACAGGCAGATCCCTGGTGCTCACTGGCCAACCAACTAGCTGGCCAATGAGCTTTCAAACTCAGTGGAGACCCTGTTTCAAAAAAATGAAGTGGAGAGTGATAGAGGAAGACACCTGACAACTCCAACCTCTGGCCTAAGCATGAATACACATACATGTATGTGCACACACACACACATATATGCAGACACCCATGCAAATACATACATATACCACATACACACATACACAAAAAATTTAAATGTAACGTGGCACATATCTATGATCTCAGCATCCAGAAGCTGATGCAGGATTACTATGAATTCAAGGTTGACCTGGGATATAAATTAAGAAATTATCTCAATATATATGTGTGTGTGTATAGGTATGTGTATGTATGTATGTGTGTGTATGTATGTATATGTATTTATACATGTGTATGTATATATATATATATATATATATGTATATATGTATGTATATATCTCCCAGTAAGTGGCCTGATACCCATGCTCATATGGGAAGCACTAATTGAACACTCGGGATTATTTGTAGCAAAGAAGGACATGAAGTTAATAGGGTGTCTTAGTTTGGGGGACTATTGCTTTGATGAAATACCAAGACCAAAATCAACTTGGAGAGGAAAGTATTTATTTGTCATAACAGGAACTCAAACAGGTCAGGAACCTGGAGGCAGCAGCTGACTCCGAGGCCAAGGAGGGGTACTGCCTACTGGCTTGCTCCTCATTGCTTGCTCAGCCTGCATTCTTGTAGAACCCAGAACCAGCCAGGCGCCAGGCAGTGGTGGCGCATACCTTTAATCCCAGCACTAGGGAGGCAGAGGCAGGCGGATTTTTGAGCTCGAGGCCAGCCTGGTCTACAGAGTGAGTTCCAGGACAGCCAGGGCTACACAGAGGAACCCTGTCTCAAAAAAACAAACAAAAAAGAACCCAGAACCACAGACCCAGGATGGCACCACCCACAATGGGCTGGGCCCTCCCCCATCAATCACTAATTAAGGAAATCCCTTACAGCCAGGTCTTATGGAGAAATTTTCTCAGTAAAGGTTTCCTCTTTCAGATGTCTCTAGCTTGTGTCAAGCTGACCTAAAACCAACCAGCACAGTGGGTGACAGGTCCAGGGGAGTCGGAAAAGGTGATGATAGATGGGTATGATCAAAATATGTTGTGTGAATGTATAAAATTTTCAAAGAATAAATAATATTGTTTTGAAAACAAAAATTAAATATAAATGAATATTAACATTGCCATCTCCAAGATAGTGAGTCACGAACACAAGGCAATGAACAGTTTCTTCATTGCACACCACTCCAGAACTTAACAGCTTAGCACAGCACTTTATTGTGGTGGTTTGTTGCTGTTGTGGTGGGTTTATGGTTGTGATGAGTTGTTATTTTTGTAGTGGGTTATTGTTGTGGTGTGAGCCTGTGTACTAGAGGCTTTCCATGGAGATCTCTGGCCGGGCCAGGTTCGAGGCTTCAGGCAAAGGGGAGAGAAGTCAAGCAGGGAGGGCAAATTGCCTCCACTGCTGCTGCAGCTGCCTCCACCTCTGCTTCCCACTTCTACTACGCCAAGACGCCATACCAGTCACTCTGCATGGAGTTGGGCTGGGTTGAGCCAGCGGGAGGCTGACTAGCGAGGGGTGCAGTGGGGAGTGGGTAGCTTCTGGTGGCTTTGGGAGAACGGGTCTCTTCCCTGGCTGCCGTGTTCCAGCTCTATGACAGAAGCTCACAGCTGACAGGAGTAATTTTCACAAACCTTTATTCCTTCTGGATAGGATCCTTATATATAGTTTTAGGGTGGGTCAGGGTCTGACAGTAGGTGCTTCCTATTGGCTTGGACTGAGAGCTTATCTACATGTGGGAGGGCTTGGGGTGCTGCCTCTGTGTAACTGATGGACACAAACCTCTCTATGGGGGTGTGGGGTGGACTGTGGCTACAGGATAGGGACCTGGTTCTGGGAGCAGGCGAGGCTCCTACCGTCTCTTTAGGGTCTCCAGGGCTTCAAACCTTAGCTCAACCTTACCAGACTTCCTCTTAACAGCCCACCACCTCCATTGGGGTGGGTTGTCACTGCTGTAGAGGGTTATCATTGTTGGGCTGGGCTATTACTGCTGTTGTTGCTCTTCGGTTCCTGGCTCACAGTTCCCACCTAAGCATCTCACACGGTCGCAGTCAGATCATAAGTAGTGCTGGAGCTAGCCAAGCACTCTTAGGCTGACCTTCCAAGGTGGGTCATTCACACAGCTGAGCATCAGTGCTGGCTGTAGACTAAACTAAGGTTGCAGCTGTGAATGGCAGCGCCTCTGCGTGTGGCTTGGGCTTCTCCCAGAACAATGCTGGATTTCAGGGGCAGGTCCAACAGATTGCACTCACCAAGTCGCTATGGAAATTCTTCCTGTTCAAAGTATACAACACAGCCCACTTCTCAATTCTGTGCCCAAAGATCTGTGGTCATCCTGCATCTGTCATGGAGAGAGATTTCCATTTGTCTCTACATAGTTTTTCAAACTATTAGGGTTGTAAGCCAAGAGTGGTCACCAGCACTTGGAAGGCAGAGGTAGGTTGATCTTTAGGAGTTCAAAACCATTCTGCTCTACATAGAAGATTTCAGGTCAGGCAGGGCTACATAGTGAAACCCTATCTCAAAAAAAAATTTTTTTAATTATTGGAATTGCAACAGCCTATGTTGGCCTTAAACTCATAATCCTCCTGCTTCAGCCTTCCAAGTGCTAGGATTATAGCTGTGGTTATCAAGCCTGGCTTGCACTTATAGTTTTTAGATGGGAGGGGGGAAGAGGGATGATATTTATAATCAGAAAGGAAAGACTATAGCTGATTTAACTGAGAAAAGTAACTCTATTATGAGCTAAGGGCTGAGAAAGAGGAACAAGCCCAGAACCCAAATGAGAAGTGCCCTACAGAATGTGAGGGAGTGCCCCTGTCAGACTCTGTAGTCCTTCCTTGTGCACAAACACCATCAGAAACAGCCTGGAGAGGAAATATTTATTTATTCAATGTTTCAGAGGTTCCAAAGTCCACTGTCACTTGGCTCTGTGTTTCTGGATCCCGGTGAGGTTAAGCATCATGGCAGTTGGAGAGTGTGGCAGAGAACAGCTTTTACAAACAACAAACAGAAGAACGAGGAAGGGACTAGAGACCAAATACAAGCTTCAAAGACCCACCCCAGCGTAATGGTGGATGCTGACTGTCAACTTGATGCAGTCAACTAAGAGACAAGCCTCTAGGTGGATCTCTGAGGGAATTTCCAGAAAAGACCGTTCCCTCCGGGTAGGCAGCGCCTTCCAATGGGTGTCGGAGGGGTGACAGCATTGCTTGCCTGCCTGTCTTCACGTCTTACTAGTGGATGTGCCTGCAGCTGCTGCTGCTGTCCTTCACTGGCATCGGACTCCAGCTTCTTTGACCCTCCAGCATGGACTGAGGACCATACATTCTCCAGCAGCCTTCCAGGTCTTCAGCTTCAGGTTGAAACTGCTGGGTCATCCAAGCTCATAGACTGAGAAGCTATCAAGTTCTCAGCCCCACAAATATACAGACAACTGTTGTTGGACTGACTACCAAAGCCCTATAATGAAAGCCATTCTAGTGAATCCCCTTTTAGTAAGTGTGCACTCACGAGCACACACATACACACACACACACACACACACATACACATACACACACCATTCTATTAGTTCTGTTCCTCTCAATAGCCCCACCTAACATGAAGGAGTGAACTACCTTTGCCAAATAGGCCCACTTCCTAGTTTCCAGGCACTCTCAAAATAGGCCACAAAGTAGGAACCAACCATTCAACACGAGAACTGGGGATGAGGGAGGGGTGTGGAACATTTCATATCTAAGCCATAACAGAATATTTTAATAGATAAAACTGGTTTATTTTGATAAAAATCCTTCATATTCTGACCACCATAAGGGGCTATTCTAATGCAACGTCAAAGCCTCTTATGTAAGCAGAGGCTGAGGGTCCATTGACTGCAAAGATCTAGACTGAGTCTCAGAACAGCGCTTCAATTCAGGGTTGTCCTCAATGGCCCACTGTTCTAGTGGCATTTCTGCAGCTATGATAAAACACCATGACCAAAAGCGACTTTAAAACTCCAGGTGACAGTCCATCATTGTGGGGAAGTCAAGGCAGGAACTCCAGCAGCTGTCACATCACCGCCACAGTCAAGAGCAGAGAGACAAATGTGCCTGGCTGCCTGCTTACACAGTTCAGAGCCTCACTGGAGAAAAAAAATGGTGCTGACCACAAAGGGCTGGTTCCACATCAGTTAGCAATCAAGATACCCACAGACTTACCAACAGGCTAACCTGATGAAACACTCCCTGGAAGAGGTTTTCTGGGCACGGGACTCTAGGTTGTGGCAAGTTGATCACAGAGGCTGGAGAGATGGCTCAGCAGTTAAGAGCATCTACTGCTCTTGCAGAGGACCTGGGTTCAATTGCCAACATTCACAATCATCTGTAATCCCAGTTCCAGAGAATCCAAAAACTGATTCTGATTTCTGGGAGCACCAGGCATTAACACCATACACATAAAACAAACAAACAAACAAACAAACAAAACCCACAGCTATTTCCCCAACCAGACAATCGTGGATAGGTTGCCAGCCCGGCTCCCCATCCCCAATGCCCACTCTTTCTTCTTTTCTTTCCCGTGGCTCAGCATCTAACAAGTACAAGTAGCATGTTTGGAAAATGATCTGGAAAAGTGAGGACGTAGGTAAGGAAAAAAAAAACCTCAGGGCGCGTTAGTCCTGCAGGAAGCTAGAGCTCAGAACACTAGGACATTCTTGGGAAACTTGGTCGCCTGGCGAAGAGACAAGGAATCTAGACACTTAGGCCTAACCCACATTAGCTACCTATGGGAAATCCTCCACTCTCAGGCCCAGCCTGCCCTTCAGCCAAGCAGAGCAGGCTCCCAGAGCTGCAGAGTCCCCTCAGGAAAGTGTCTGATGCAAGGCCAACTTGCATGAGAATGTCACAGGCTGAAGGGACATGGATGGGCATCAGCTATAAGGACTCATTTTTTCCTGGTACTTACTACATAAGGTTGCAGAATATCTTCATTGTGTGTCGCCTGACTCCCTAGTGGACTATAAAAGCTCATGACAGGAAAGATTCTTGAGTGTTCTTCAGCATCTCTCCAGTACAGATTATGCCTGGTTTATAATAGACATTTGTGATGGTGTGAACGAGTTTGGGCACCATAGGCTCACGTATTTGCATGCTTAGTCCCCAGCTGATGAGCTATCATGGAAGTATTAAGAGATGTTTTGCTAGGGGTGGACTTTGAGGTTTCACAAGCCCACACAAACCCAGTCCCCTCCCCAATCCACCTCTCTCTCTCTTTCTCTCTCTCTCTCTTTCTCTCCCCCCACCCCCATGTTTCTCTTTGTTTAGTGTGGTTTCTTCAAAAAAAATTAAGAAATTTATTGATTTTTATTTTATGACTAGGAGTATTTTCCCTGCACTCATGCAGAGGTCAGAAGAGGGCATAGGTCCCCTGGAATGGGAGTTTCAGATGGTTGTGAGCCACCATGTGGGTGCTGGGAACTGCGCCTGGGTCCCCTGGAAGAGCAGCAAGTGCTCCTAACCACTGAGCCATCTCTCCAGTTCCTAATGCAGTTTCTTTTGAATGTCACAGTTCTTCAATGTTTGATTCCCAAAAGGGAAAAAGAGGGTCAGCTTGGGGGCTCAGCAGGGGAAGGCTCCTGTCTGGTAATCTTGAGTTCAATTCCTGGAACTTTCACAAGGCAGAAGGAGACAAGTCATGCTCTGGCCTTAACACATGAGCTATTGCAAGTCCCCTAAACAAACAAATGACTGTAATTAAAGAGAATGGGCATGAGGGGGGGGGGGTGGAGAAGGGAAACACTTCTGGAGCTTTAAATCTCCCGAAAATTCTTCAGCCAGCAGGGAAAAGGCAGCCGATGCAGCCCTGGGCTAAATTCCTGCAGCTGTAAGCTCAGCTCCAGTTTATGGGCTTCCTTCTGATTCTGGCTTCTGTGCAGGGTTCAAAGCTGACATTGATCCAAATGAATCTCAATTTACAACCCACACTTTCTTCTGGGAGTTACAAGCTGTGGTGGTTAATTCTGTCAACCGGACAGGATGTAGCGTCACTTGGGAGACAAGTCTATGGGCGTGTCTATGACGGGGTTTATGGTTTGGGTTAACAGAAGTGAGACTATCCACCCTTAGTCTCCAGGGCAGCTCTAGTCCACAGACTAGGGTGCTGGGCCTATGAGGCCCTACCCCTTCGGAAGGGACTACTGCAATTAGCAGTTGAGGAGGGGGGACGGCCTTTTCTTCATTGGTGTAGCCACAGATCAGCTGCCCTTGCTCCACTAGCTTTTCTCATTGCTATAACAAAATGCCTGACAAAGCAACAGCAACTTAAGGAAGGAAGGGTTCAGAGTCCAGTGAGTGACACTGGGGAAGGAGGCGAGTGGCTAGGTCATACCCTGGTCAGGAAGCTGAGAGAGACAGATGCTGGCATTCAGCTTACCCCACCCTTCTCGGTTCACATTTTCATTTTTATTTTTGTAGTGAAGTGTTTGACAAGTTTGAATCTTAGTCATTTTCATCCATTATTCTTGGGCCTCATCCCCCTTCCTCTCCCACTGGAGACCTTCTCAACAGGTCTCCCTCCTACTTTCGTCTCTTATTTTGTGAGTCTCTGAGATTACCAAAACATGGGCATGAGAGTATCCTTTGCATTGACCTCAGAGCTCCAAAATAGTTACACTGGACAGATGATGCCCCACAGTTCCCGGATAGGTGGTGCTTTTCATCGGTCTATGCCCAGACTTTTCTCTCTTGGTTAATTTTTATTGGATGTTGTCTTAGTCATGTTCCTATTGCTGTGAAGAGACACCATGACCAAGGCAACTCTTATAAAAGAAAGCGTCTTATTGGATGCTTGCTTATAGTTTCAGAGGGTCAGTCCATTATCATCATGGGGTGGGGCATGGTGACAGGCAGGCATGGTGCAGGACAAGTATCTGAGAACTACATTCTGATCTAAAGGTAGCAGGCAGCGGCAGAGAGAGAGAGACAGAGAGAGAGAGACAGAGACAGAGAGAGACAGAGAGAGAGGGAGAGAGAGAAAGAGAGGAGGAGAGAAAGAGAGAGACAGAGGGGGGAGAGAAAGAGAGAGACAGAGAGAGAGGGGGAGAGAAAGAGAGAGAGAAAGAGAGAGAGAGGGGGAGAGAAGCTAAAACACCAGCAAAACCAGAGTAGCAAAAGAACCTGATTTCCACAACTGTTTTATTATCAGACGCCAATGTTCAGTTTTGACAACAAAAAAGTACAAACCACACAAATAAAAAGGAAAATATGCTCATCTCAAGGGAACAAAAATAACAGCAGAAACCATGCAAGACGAAGACCAAGAGGATCTTCCCGGCAGAGTTAAAGTATGTGTTACATTCCCTTCTGGACAGGACACAGCTGTTGCTCACAGGAACCCCCAACAGCGATGGCCACTTGCATGAGACTTGTATAAGACTGGGTCGGTCTGTCAACATGCCATCACTGATGGGAGAAGGATCCCTGGGGAGCTAGAGCAGCCATCCTCAACCTGTGTGTCACCCCTGTTAGGTATCAATGACTCTCTCACAGAGGTCCCCTAAGACCATCAGATAGTTACATTATGATCCATAAAAGTAGCAACAAAAACAATTTTATGAGGCAGGCCCCATAGGCCTAATGAAGCCGGGGCTGACCAACTCAGCTACCATCCAGGTCAGGATCCAGCGCATTGAGTTGGTCTGCCCCAACATCCACACCATCTATGAGCTGCTAGATCATGTGACAAACCTGGTCCTCTGGAACCAGAGCACGGATCACCATGATTTTGGGCAATGTTAGAGTTCAGGAATCGCCACTCAAATCAAACACTGATCTCAGTTAAACAAAAACATTTTATTGAACATACACCTTAATACAGGACGTCCAGGACCACAAAATAAAAAGACTCAGGAACCTAGTTGCAATACTAGTCTGCTCTTGGAGTAGACTTTTTATGAGAAAAACCAGGTTCAAAACTTAACAGGTTTAAAGGGCAGGGAGGGGATCAGATGGCTTACTAGACAAAGTATTATCAGCTAACCTTTAAGCTGATTTCAGAATTTTGAGATAACAGAGCAGGGGTATTATAATCATAACTTTTGTCTTATTAGTAACGTTCTTCAGTGTCAGCCACAAAAACCACAGTGAGCTCACATGTAGGTGCAGGAAGGGCTACCCAGTGGTCAGCTCTGACTCAAGATATTTTAGACATAGCAGTTCATATTGACCTTTGATCTGATGGGTCCTATGTGAGGTTTTGTGGACTTTCTGAAGATTAGCAAACCTCATACAGAGCACTCAGAACATACAGGAAAAACAAAAAAGGGACTGTGGTCAGCAGGTCCTTGAGCCAAGTCACTACTCTGTGTCAGTGGCTGGCAGGCATGTTGCAGCAACAATACGAAATATCTGACAAGCATGGAACAAAATGGCAACAGTCATTCCAGGGGTGGGGGAGGAAGCCAGACCATAACAGTCAACAGCAGGACACCTAAGAGGAGTCTCAGTGACGGTCCAGTATTGATGGTGTGTCAGAAACCAGAAACCTCGAACCAGATCAATAACTTACTGCAATGAACATTTGCATGTAAAGCTGTTTGGGAGGAAAAAAATGAAAAAATACTGTGTGACACACTGCAGCTTCCAATGTCACTACGATCGATGAGTGGATGAGTGTTGAGAGGTGGGAAAAATGGAGGAACAGAACAGTGCATGTGAGGTGGAGAGAGGCAGAACTAGAGAGGCCACAGCTGTGACAGGTGTGAGAGAAGGCTGTGGTCAATAGAAGGACATGTTGTTGCCCAGCAGGGTCAGCAGGGTGGTGTGCAGCAGCCTGGAGCTTGTACAGACTGCCTCCCTAACAGACTGCCCAGTCACATGATCGCTCTGGCTCTGCACAGCAACAGGATGTCTAAGATGAAGAATGATTCATTTCCTGCAGTGGACCTCCTCATCCGTACAGTATGATCTGTACTTCCCCTGGTGGCTATGCTGGTGTCCGTGGTCCATACTGTTGCCCCGGGCTATGATGAAGCTCCAGGGCTATGGTGATGCCCATGGTCCTTGATGTTGCCATGTTTGGTCAACTGTCCTGCCCTGAGGGCCCCTCCCCCAGAGGCCCTTCCCTATATGATCCGGCCATTTTGATTACCTGCCCCTTTTGTATCCTTGCAGTCTTGGCTGCTACACCTGATCCCCTTCTCTCTCCAATCCCTTCCCCTCCTCCACACACATGGTCCAGCTCAGTCTGGTGACGTTCTCTGGACTCTCCCAGATGTCCGTCCTCTGGCTGTGCTCTCCCTCATGTATACAGCAAACCTCCTCCCCCGCCAAACCTAGGAGCAGTCAAGTGCTTTCCCTTTTATTTCTTTGTTTCCATTCAGTTAAGAACACACCAGATCCAGAGCAGATTGGAAGACAGTGAAGCAAGGAAGCTCTCTTGCTATAGAACTTGCCAGAGCTTTTTTCAAAAAAAGAAAAAAAGAAAAGAAGAAAGAGAGAAAGAAAGAAAGAAAAGGAGAGAAAAGAAGATAAGAAAGGAAAGAAAAATAGCTGAAAACATGGCTCACAGGTTGAGAGCACAGACTGATGTTGCAGAGGCCCCAAAAGGTATGTGCACTCACATGCACACACCCACATGAAGACACACATATAACACAACTTAAAATAAGAAAACTAGGAAGAACATGGTGGCACATGCCTTTAATCCCATCACTGAGGAGGCAGAGGCAGATCGATCTCTGTGAGTTTGAGGCCAGCCTGGTCTACAGAGTGAGTTCCAGAACAGCCAGGGCTATGTAGAGAGGCCCTGTCTCAAAAACCTAAAATAATAACAATAATAACAACAAACAAATAAATAAATAATCTAAAAGAAGGAGTAACAGCTAGGTGTGGTAGCACACACACCAATTATCCCAGCATTCTGGAGAGGAGGACAGAGGATCGGAAGTTCAAGGTCATCCTCGACTACATCACTGATAAAAAGGCCAGCCTGGGACACAGAAGACCTGTTGAAAAAATGAAAGAAAACCAGTAAGAGGGCTTAGTGGGTAAAAGCCTGATATTCCCAGTGCAATCCACATGGCTGAAAGCAATAACCAATTCCCAGAGTTGTCCTTCTCTCTCTCTCTCTCTCTCTCTCTCTCTCTCTATCTATCTATCTATATATATATATATATATATATACATATATGTGTGTGTGTGTGTGTGTGTGTATATATATATACACACACATACATCTCAGCACAGGTGGGCACACACACATACACACATATATACATATATAAACATACACATGTATATACACATACACACAGAGAGACAAATAAAATACAAATAAATGTATCAAAATTTTGTGAAGAAAAGGAGGGACCTGACAATCAAGAACAATGCATTTCTCCCAAAGAGAAGCAAGAAACCCATCTCTGGCCCTACCTCCCTCATCAACCACTGCCCTACCTCCCTCATCAACCACTGCCCTACCTCCCTCATCAACCACTGCCCTACCTCCCTCATCAACCACTGCCCTGGTTTCACTTCCATTTTGCAAAACTTCTCCAAAGCAGTTATCTGTATCCACTGTGTGTTTTTCTCCCTAAAACTCCTTCCAAGCACTCAAACCCCATCCTAGCCCCTTCCTTACCGAAACAGTTTCAGAGGTCAACAAGCCAACTTGGCTTACTGCAGCCTTCAGTTCCCCATCCTTATCATTAGTGATTCAACCCTTTTGACACTTCCTCACTACTTCCTGTAACTAATTTCTTTAGTTGACATCTGCAACCCTACAGCTCTGTCTCTGCTGCCTTGGTTCCTCCTTCTTGGTTTCTTTGCCCAATTCTTTCCTCCCCAGTAGAGGAGCTCAGAGCTCAGTCCTTTTACCTCTTTTGTAGTAGTAGTAGTAGTTGTTGTTGTTGTAGTAAAGGTAGTTATAGTAGAAAAGGTAATTATCTTTTAGTAGATAATTAGTAGAAAAGCTAATTATCAAAGGTGGCGCACGCCTTTGATCCCAGCACTTGGGAGGCAGAGGCAGGCAGATTTCTGAGTTCGAGGCCAGCCTGGTCTACAGAGTGAGTTCCAGGACAGCCAGGGCTATACAGAGAAACCCTGTCTCGAAAAACCAAAAAAAAAAAAAAGAAAAGGTAATTATAGTAGTAGAAGTTATAGTAATAGTAATAAAGGTAGTAGTAGTAGTACTAGTAGTAGTAGTAGTAATATAGTTGTAATTGTGGTTGTTGTTGATTTGAGACAGGGTCTCACTATGTAGCCCCAGCTGTCCTGGAACTCACTATCTAAAACCAGGCTGGCTTCAAACTCCCAGAGATGTACATACTTCTGCCCCGTAAGTACTGGCAGTTCTTATGTATGTGTGCATGTGTGTTCATAGATGTATTTGTATGTGTATGTTTATATGTACATCTTTACTGGTCAAATAATCCAGCCCCTTGTTGGCGTGGCTTGTGTCATCACCAATCACTACCATCTGACCTTACCAATCACTTTCTGTGGATCAGCATATAAGACAAGGCGCATGTATTTGCACCACTGAGGGGCTGAATGATTTGACCAGTGTGAGAACCGATTAAACAGGGACATCCCAGAAAAACACCAGGAGGCCAGGAATTGCCGTGGAGCTTAATAAGATCAGCTCAGGAACTTTGGGAAGGTGGTGGAACTCTTGCCCTCCGGAAGGGAGAGGCTAATTAACATTTCTCAGACCACAGGGTGAGAACCAACCTGCGGGTGGGGAAACATTCCCCAGGGCTGACCTTTGCCCACCTTCAGACAATGGAAGTCCTTCCCACCTCATTCCCTGAAGACCAATCAGTTTAGAAAGTTACACTGTTTCACCAATCATATTGTGTCTAATGACTGCTATAAAAGCTCACTGAACAAGCTGAGCAGGTCGCCTCCTCTCCTTAGGGTCTGGGATGGCCCCAGTGCACTGGAACAATAAAAATCCTCTTGCGTTTTGCCTTGATCAGGCTCCACGTGGTTCTCTTAGGGGGTCTCTGGTAAGCTAAGGCTTGACAGAGTCTTACACCAGTAAAGATGCACTGGATCATTCTTAGGTTCCAATGGTTTGTTATTTATACAAACAGCCAAAGCTCCTCATGGCAAATCATATAGGATGACAAACAGAAAGCTATACACCTATGTTGTGATCATAAAAAGAGAAAGAGCTATAAGAATATGTTCTGGAGAGGTGTGGGGGAAGGGAATGCCTCGGCAGGCCCATGCTGTGGCATCCCTTCCCCCTGAGGGACCAGACACACATCGGTATAGTATAGAATAGAGTTTATTTAGGGCATGGGGAGGGGAGTTAAGAGGGTAGCAGAGGCATAGAAAGGCAGAGAGAAGGAGAGAGGAGAGAAGTAGGAGCTGACCATGACCAGAGGGCAGGGAAGGGAATGGGGAGAGAGGGGGAACAAAGGGTCAAGAGGCAAGAGAGAGAAGCAGGAGTAAGAGAGAGAGGAGGGGGCAAGTAGCCCCTTATATAGGGCCAGGCCTACCTGGCCGTTGCCAGGTAACCATGGGGAGGAGCACACCTGGCTACTGCCAGGTATCTGTAGGGGTGGAGTTTATACAGAATGCTAACATTCCCCCATTTTGGTTTAGTTAAAAAAGAAAAAATTAGAAAGAGGTGATGGAGAAGCAGGAATAGGGTCATCGTGATATCTGGCTGCTTCATGCTGACATTGGGGTGACGTCTCTAGGGAACCTAGAGGAATGGGTATGGGGGGTGTTTGTCCAGTCTTGGGAGAGTTGGCTGTTTCTTCGCTGGCCTGTGGAGCCATCTGAGGATAGGTCAGAAGGTGCAGGTCCAGTTTTATACAGAATGCTAACAACCTATAATCCCAATACTTGGAAGGCTGAGACAGGAAATCAAGAGTTTGAGACAAACTGGGCTCCGTTTCCCGCTCCTCTGTGATCCGAGCAGCCTCTGCTTCACTCTCTGCTACTCATTACCTTGACTTCCCTGTAATAATACATTGAGATGCTCTGAAACCAGGAGCCAGATATTTTGGACCCTGAAGCCACAAATCAGATATTTTGATCACAGTAATACAGCAGTAAATAACACAGAATATGAGCCAAACGGGGAGGAGATGTTAAACCCTAGTTCTATAAGTATGTGATTTTTTTTTTATATGTGTGGGTATTTTGCCAGCATATATGGCTATACACCACATCTGGGCCTGGTGCTGGAGGACAGAAGAATGTGTTGGATCCTCAGAAAGAGCCATGATATGGGTGCTGGGAACTGAACCCCACTCCTCTGGAAGAGTAGCCAGTGCTCTTAACCACTGAGACATGTCTTCGGCCCTATAGGTATAAGCCTTGATAAAGTCACTCTCTGGACCTCCTAGTTCTTATGTCAGAAACAGGAAGATTCTACTATTAATATATTGTGGTAGTTGTGATAATTCAGGGAGATAACATGTTAGGGAGCATGCCATAAATGCTCAGTCCATGTTAACTATAATTATTTCACTGTGTCCTGAGTCTAGCCATGATAAATTTAAAACATAACTTTTTACACCAATATTCTGATCCTGTATGACCCCTGGGAGGTTAGACCAGTTCTAAGAAACCACAGTAATGATATTTGTCTCATGGTGGTATTGACTATGCGATAGTATTATGGCAGTATCTCCACAAATAAGAAAACACACAAGTACCACAGGTCCTTTCTGTGATGAGTCTAACTGTTCTCCAAAGCCAGACCTCCCCTGCCTCCTCCTCCTTCAGGGTCTAGCCTGAGTCTCCCTAGCTTCCCATCCATGCCTACTCCCCAGATCTGAACCACTACATCATCCAGTGCACCAGACTAGTCTGGCCACCCATGCCTGCATCACAACCAATCTCAGGATTCTTCCAGGACCCGCCACCACTCAGTGCCCCAAACACACTACATCCAACTGTCCCACTCAGCCAAATGTATCCCTACCCTCCAGGCTTGGACCACAGTGTATTTCCTGTACACCAGCTCAGTCCCCTCTGTCCACCTAACTTCATTCCATCCAAGCTATTTCCAACCCCTAGGCCCAACCCACCCACACATCTTCTGTGCCTCAACCTGGTCTGCCCAGACCAGACTCAGAATTTTAAAAGGAAGCCTACATGCCCAGATCTCATTGCAAAAACTACCAACAATATGAAATATCAAGCCAGTATCTTCTCTCCAGATCTGTAAAAATGCTTGCCATTGAGTTTCCTAGATGAACCCCAGAACACAGAATTTAAGAGAATAAACATAGACTTCATCAAAGAATTCAAGGAGTTTAAAGGAAGCACAAAGAAAGAGCTCAATGAAAGCAAGAGTAGAGAACTCAAGGAAAATGAGCCTGAATGGTACCCAGGATGTGTAATCAGAAGGACGACAGAAATCACACAGCCCAGGACCTGAGAGTGAAATTCAATAAGGAGGTACTGAATGAAGTTCAGCTGAAATGAAAATGGAGTTGAAATATCCAATGGCCCAACTAGAAAACCCAAAGGGGAGCCTTACAAGTTGAATGAGCCAAGCAGAAGACAGAGCATGAAGACTCAAAGCTGGCCAGGCAATGGTGGTGCACACCTTTAATCCCAGCACTTGGGAGGCAGAAGCAGTTGGATTTCTGAGTTTGAGGCCAGCCTGGTCTACAAAGTAAGTTCCAGGACAGCCAGAGCTATACAGAGAAACCCTGTCTCAAAAAACAGAAACAAAAAAAAAGTTGGGCTGGTGAGATGGCTCAGTAGGTAAGAACATTGACTGCTCTTCCAAAGATCATGAGTTCAAATCCCAGCAACCAAATGGTGGCTCACAACCACCTGTAATGAGATCTGACATCCTCTTCTGGAGTGTCTGAAGACAGCTACAGTGTACTTACATATAATAATAAATAAATCTTCAAAAAAAAAAAAAAAAGACTCAAAGCTGTGGATCCAGAGCCAATAAGTAAAATGTGAAAAAAAATTAAACACAAGAAAGGAACACGCAGGAAATGAGGGACACCATGAAAACCAAGCCTTCCAACTACAGGCACCTATGAGAGAGAAGAATCCCGAGTAACCTGTATAGACCAGACAAAATCACAGTTTAAAAAAAACAAAAAACAAAAAACAAACAAACAAAAAAAACCAGCCCTTCCCCAAACTAAGGAAGGATACATCTATATAAGAAACACACAGGTACTTGCTCAGCCGTGTTCATCACTGCTCTGTCCACAGTGGCTAGGAAACGGAAACAACCTAAATGTCCTTTAAGCAATGAAAAGATCATTAAAATGGAGTACATAATATATTAAGTGCCAAAGCCAGGATAAGCATCTGAGGTGTCTATTGAACATATTGAAGCAGACCTGGCCAACAACAGATTCTCCCAGCATCCCTCTGTCCCTACCTGTTACAGGGTATAGCTGGCATACCCTGCCATTCACCTTGAACTTTCTAGCCCAGAGTCTGGGCTGCCCCTTCCCCAGAGTCTCTTGCTTATATAATCCATACATTTTTGGTTACGCATCCCAAAAGGAGCCTTTTGTACTTTGGCCTCTTTGCTGCTGTACTCGGATCCCCTCTCTCCCTTCGTTTCTCCCTCTCCCCACATGGTTCACGATCACCACGTTCACTCTGGACTCTCCTAGATGTGTCTGCCTCAGGCTATGCTCTCCTTCACATCTACAATAAACTTTCTTCTCAACCCTACCTAGAAGCAGTCATATCCTTCCCTTTCCTTTTTACTTCTTTTTTCATTTAATATACACTATGGAAAGCTATTCAGCTATAAAGAAAATAAAATCATGAACTTTGAAGATACATGGATGGCACTAGAAAAGATCCTATTGAATGAGGTAACCCAGACCCCGAGATATAAATGCCACATGTTCTCTCTCGCCAGAGGCTCCTGGCTCCAAATCCACAGATGCACATACTTATCCCAGAATAACTATAAGAAAATAAAAAGGGACCATTTCAAGAACAGGGCATAAGGGGTCAAGACAGAAGAGAATAGCAAGGTACAAGGGATCTAATCAGGAAAACTAGGAATGGGAGGCTCTTTGCTTCATTTTTATTTTAAAGATTTATTTTACATATATGAGTACACTGTTGATGTCTTCACACACACCAAAAAGAGGGCATCGGATTCCATTACAGATGGTTGTGAGCCATGTGGTTGCTGGGAATTGAACTCAGTACCTAACAGAAGACAAGAAAAGCATGTTAGGAAACAGGAGTGAAAATAGCAAAAATAAAATAAATGTCCAAGGGAGTGGAGAGATGGCTCAGCAGTTAAGAGCACAGACTGTTCTTCCAGAGGTCCTGAGTTCAATTCCCAGCAACCACATGGTGGCTCACAACTATCTGTAATGGGGATCTGATGCCCTCTCCTCATGTGTCTGAAGATAGCTACAGTGTACTCATGTACATAAAATAAATATTTTTTTAAAAATCAAAATACATAAAAAAAATTTTAATGTACAATAAAGAAGAGGTATGTGAGCAAAATTAGATAACATAGGAGTAAAAAAGAGCCCTAAACTTTTAAAAAATAAGATCAAATTGGGAGTGGTGTCACATGCCTAGAACCCCAGCACTTGGCAGTAGCAGGATCAAGAATCAACACTACCCTCAAGTTATGTAAAGAGTTTGAGACCAGTGGGAACTACACAACACCTCTCAAAGTAAAATAAAATTAAAACAGCAAGAATATAGAAAAAAGGAAAACACAAGGGTTGTGGGAAATAAAAACAATAAAACATCTTGGAGCAGCTGCTTCTGGGTTTGGAATGTGGAGCCCAGAAGTCAGGAAAGGCAGTTAAGTTGGAGATTTTCCCACTTTATGTGGTGCTGAGCCCAGAGTGTTCAAAGGTCAGCCCCTTAGCACAGTTAAAATCCCTCTTCTTTGTGTACCAGGAAACTGCAGATTCTCATTACACTCCAGAGACTCCCCAGCTTGCATACCTTGGGGCTGCTGGTGTCTAAGCACAAATATGCTTTCCAAGTGACTGAGATCTAGTACTGGGAGACCCATCTTAGTACCTTCTACATCCACACCTCTGCAGGAAGGAGGCACTGCATGGAGTTTCCTATGTATCTGCACAGCTGAGGTAGTCTTGAGTCACCTCTTACCCTCTTGTGCCTCTGTTCCCTTTCCTACAAAACTGCACACACACACACACACACACTCACACAAAGGGCAGGTGACACCCATCACCTCTAAGAGCTGGCAGTCTTCAGTCACCTTACTCTTAGCTAAAGAGGGTGGGGCTACCAGCAGTCAAGCCTCTTGTTGGGATTTATCCAGCCTTCTCCTAATCCACAAATTCTTACACACCCACTGACCTCCCAGGAGCTATGGCTAGTAAAACCCTACCATAACTGACTTGTGATTATTTCTTGTTTTCAGACCCCCAAAGTATCTTAGTCCCAAGCAATATGCCTCTTCCAAGACAGAACCAGGGTATAGACAGACCTTTA
>NW_022196904.1:117115833-117116711 GCF_008632895.1 Mastomys coucha | reverse complement strand
CTACTATACACATGCTGCCTGAACAATCAGACCCACCATGTGCAGTCCTTGGTTGGTGGTTGAGACCCCGGAAGCTCTGAGGGTACTAGTTAGTTCATATTGTTGTTCGTCCTAAGGGGCTGCAAACCTCTCAGCTCCATAGGTCCTTTCTCTAACTCCTTCACTGGGGACAGTGTGCTCAGTTCAATGGATTATGAGAGCACATAGGGTGGTAGTCTCTCTCCTGGGACATGAATTCTTTTGTTTGTTTGTTTGTTTGTTTGTTTGTTTGTTTGTTTTTCAAAAAATGGTTTCTCTGTATAGCCTGGCTGTCCTGGAACTCACTCTGTAGACCAGGCTGGCCTCGAACTCAGAAATCCACCTGCCTCTGCCTCCCAAGTGCTGGGATTAAAGGTGTGCGCCACCACGTCTGGCTCTAGGACATGAATTCTTATGGCAGCAGGGCTCCTGTAGTGATCTATCATCATTCCAAGCATGGAACTTTTCTAATGAGACTGGGTGTGTTGATACCTGTAATCCTCGCACTTGAGAGGCTGGAGCAGAATTGCCACCAAGTTCAAGTCCACCTGGAATTACACTGTGAATTCCTAGTCAGCTTAGGCTACAGTGTCAGACCTTGTCTCTGTCAGCTCCAAAGCCAGCATTCTTCAGGAACTTGTGAAGCAGTTCCTCTCTACTAAAGGAGCCATTTCCTGATCACTGGCAGAAGGAACAGATGGTTATCAGTGGTGCCCATTAGCATACTAAAGTGCTTGCTGGCTCCAGGCTTCTTCAGTATCCCAAGAACCTGTTACACATTTCAAAGTCCATGCTGGCACCTTGGCTCTTCTCACTCCCCTAGCTTGAACTCCCCCTCTGGTCTACAATAAAATCCTCCC
>NW_022196904.1:117112394-117114290 GCF_008632895.1 Mastomys coucha | reverse complement strand
TTTCATGGATGGGAAAGGTGGGTGTGAGTCTGTAGCAAGGAGGGGCTGGACCTGAGGGGCACAGCTGCGGCTCACAAGGCCTGTGCCCACGCCCTATCCTTTCCTAGTGTCCTATGGGTCGTGGTACCAGCACGTGAAGGAGTGGTGGGAGCTGAGAAACACTCACCCTGTTCTCTATCTTTTCTATGAAGACATGAAGGAGGTGAGCTTGCCTGCTCCCACTTCCTCCTGTGTCACATCTGCTGGGCAGGAACCTTACCTAGCCCTGTCCTGGCTTCTGAGCCCCATCCTATCCTAGCCCCACGGCAGCCCAGCACTTCTGGTCCTAACTCCTGCTCAAGACCACAGCATAGCTCAGCATAGAATGCTGCACAGCCCTTATTTTACAGTAGGTGTCAGTCATATTTGCCACCATTGATCTGGTAGCTTGATGCTCTTGCTTCTCCCTGTTCCAGAGATGCCAAGCCTGGGCACCAGTGACCAAAGTCTGTCCCCATCCTCTCCCAGAAGGAACCCACAGTGATCATGCCAAGATGGTAGGGTAGGAAGCCACCTATTCTGCCCCAGGGTAAGAGGCTCAGAGTCAAGGCATCAGGTCTGAGAATTCCTTAGTAGAGTGACCTGCTCCCTGTGGGTGATCCTCCAACCTTATTCTATTGAGCATCCAAACTAAGATCCACTTCTGCTCCAGAACCCCAAAAGGGAGATCAAGAAGGTTCTAGAGTTTTCTGGGGCACTCTCTACCTGAGGAGACTGTGAATTTCACCACACATCCCTCAACAAAATGAAGAAGAACCCTATGGCTAACTACATAACCATCCCCACTGAAGTTATGGACCACAATGTTTCTCCCTTCATGAGGAAAGGTGGGTAGTAGCCTGGATGGGCATTTGAAGTATTTGGGGAAGGGAGGTTGGATGTAGCCAACAAAATCTTCAGAGTCACAATGGTCCTCTCTTATGGCTGTGAATCTATAGCCTGTCTGTCTGTCTGTCTGTCTGTCTGTCTGTCTGTCTGTCTGTCTCCCTCTCTCTCCAGGTACTGTTAAGGACTGGAAAAATACTTTCACTGTAGCCCAGAATGAGTGCTTTGATGCCCACTCTGCTAAGACAATGACAGGGTGTAACTTCAAATTCCATTGTGAACTATGAGTGGATGTGGCTATACTGGAAACCAAGGCAAGCTGACACAGCCCATCATGATCTCAAGAGTAAAATGTGGGCTGGAGAGATGGCTCAGCAGTTAAGAACACTGACTACTTTCCAGAGGTCCTGAGTTCAATTCCCAGCAACCACATGGTGGCTCACAACCATCTATAATATGATCTGATTCCCTCCTATGGTATGTCTGAAGACAGCTACAGTGTACTTACATACATGAAAATTTTACAGTGTCTTGGCTATTGTACACGGAGAGGTATGTGCTCCTGTAAATCTCTCTAACCTTTGGAATGTTTGTTTAAAAAAAAAAAGAGTAAAATGTGATGTGTTCAATCTACTTGTTGTATGTCTAGAGGAAATCTGAGCTAAGAGAATAGGACTAGGGATGTAGCTGAGGCAGAGGGTTTTATCAACATGTGTATCATGAAAGCAATCAGTCCTAACACTGAAAAAGAACCTAAAGTACAAACATGCAAAAATAGTAAGATAAACTGTAAGAATAAATGCCACGGGGAGCTGACTGGAACTTCTCCCTCTTGTGACCATCAATCCCACATGCTTGATGGAGGAGGGCAAGAGGGTCTGACGTAGTGAGGCCCAGGAGACATGGTGAGAAGGAAGAGTATTTATTTGATCCTAAGAACTCCTTTGTCGCCTTCTCCTGTGGAGTTGGCAGTGGCAGACTCAAGCCTGCCAGCTGATTCACTTTTTCTTGGGTTCCTTACAAGCCACCACG
>NW_022196904.1:117105246-117112383 GCF_008632895.1 Mastomys coucha | reverse complement strand
GGAATGGAGGGCTCTTTAGGGAGGGGAGATGAAGGTAAATATAAAAGGAAGAGGTAAGAGGACAAAATAACAATAAAGAATCTGAAAGTATTAATTATGAAAATGTCATAAATATGAAAAGAGCAATAGTATGACTTGTACTATTAACTTACAAGTAATTCTGTATATAAATATACATATATTTTAAATAAATTTTTCCCAATTAGGCAATGTTCCCCTCAAGAGCCAAAGACTACCTAACAAAAATTCTAATGTCAGAAATGAGAAGCCTTCTTTTAAGTTCTTGCTCAGGGCTGTCCAAGAATCACAAAATATATACTGCTATTGTTCTTCATTGCCCCTGCAGAGGTAGAAGGTAAGCCCCTCTTACTGAAGACATCATGGATTTTAGGAACATGGCTGAGGTGGAACTGATTTAAACACCCCCTCCCTGAGGACTAGCTTTTGTGGTACTTGAAGGCACCGTGCAAGCTTCCAAAGGAGAGGCAGCCAACAGTCCTACCCAGCCATGATGCCCATGAACCATATCAATGACCTGAATGGCAAGATAACAAACACCAAGGGTATAGTAGTGGCATACATACCTTGGAGTTAGCCAACCACTCTCTAGCTGGACTTAAGAGAGGCCATGCCTAGTACTGGAAACCTAGCCACCTACTCAGTGCTAGTGAAGTCATGGACCTTGGAGAACCTACAATAGCTTTACTAAACCAGCATAATCCCTAACTACAATCTATACATTTGTCCTTACACTTGAAGGTAAGTGTAGTCTTCACTCCTCATCAAGGAAACTTTTCAACATATGGAGACCACTACAGAAAACCACAACCTGTTAAAATGCAAAGTTATATGCAACACAGTCACAACAGATAGATCTACAAAACAGCTCCCACACCTTTCATAGATGAAGAAGAGACAGAGAGATTGTAAGAGTCAGAGGGTCAGGGAGTTTGCTGTGAGATTATATCTCTAATGAAAGTCAGAAGCTACACCCATAATGTCTCACCAAATAACTACCTATTTGTACCGGCTGGTTTTGTGTCAACTTGACACAAGCTGGAGTTATCACAGAGAAAGGAGCTCCAGTTGAGAAAAATGCCTCCATCAGATCCAGATGTAAGGCATTTTCTCAATTAGTGATCAAGGGGGGAGGGCCCCTTATGGGTGGTACCTTTCCTGGTGTACTAGTCAGAGTTCTCTTAGAGTCACAGAACTCAGAAATCCACCTGTCTCTGCCTCCCAAGTGCTGGGATTAAAGGCGTGCGCCACCACCGCCCGGCGAGATCATCCTGTCTTAAATCTTCTAGGATTCATAGCCACTATGCCTCAAGATCTCCAT
Organism: Mastomys coucha; assembly: GCF_008632895.1. NCBI lineage: Eukaryota > Metazoa > Chordata > Mammalia > Rodentia > Muridae > Mastomys > Mastomys coucha. The sequence continues at coordinate 117,111,044 of NW_022196904.1, read as the reverse complement.
GCCAAGATCCAGGTCAGAAACTTGTATCTCTCAGCCTCCAGATTAGGCCCACAGGTGAGCCCTCCAATTCTGGATTGTGGTTCATTCCAGATATAGTCAAGTTGACAACCAGGAATAGTCATTACACCTGGGCTGGTGGCCTTGGGTTCTATAAGAAAGCAAGCTGAGCAAGGCAGAGGAAGCAAGCCAGTAAGGAACATCCCTCCATGGCCTCTGTATCAGCTGCTGCTTACTGACCTGCTTGAGTTCCAGTCCTGACTTCCTTTGGTGATGAACAGCAATGTGGAAGTGTAAGCTAAATAAACCCTTTCCTCTTCAACTTGCATCTTGTTCATGGTGTTTTGTGCAGGAATAGAAACCATGACTAAGACACTACTCATGGGCTGAACAAGGACAACAGTGTGCAAGCACATGAGGCCTCAACACTACACAAAGATCTACAGGCAACTAAGGAATGCTAAAAGTCGGAGAAACGGTCTTCCCCAGGTAAGAATACACCAAATGGTTATCCAATACCAAATGTTCAACTCTGAAAACATACACACAAGCAACATCATACAAACTGAGCAGGTTATACTTAAGAATATATACATATATGTATAACAACAATTAATTTTTTAAAAGGCCATGAAATTGACAGAGAGGTAGGAAAGTTATACAGAAGGGTTTGGAGGCAAGGGAAGGGATAAATGATGTCATTATAATCTCAAAAACAGAAGAAAAACTGGTACAAAGTTATTATGTATGAGAAGATTGACATTCTTTCTCTGTAGAGGACTGATGGATAATTTGCCTTAAGTTTATTTATAATTTTCAACAGTGATCACAGATTATTTAACTAATAAAAATGAGTTTTAGCAGGGCGGTGGTGATGAACACCTTTAATCCCAGCACTTTGGGAGGCAGAGGCAGGCAGATTTCTGAGTTCCAGGACAGCCAAGGCTACACAGAGAAACCCTGTATCCAAAAAAAAAAAAAAAAGAGTTATAAAGAGCAAAAAGAAAGAAAGAAAAGAAAATATGCACAATATCATATTGGCTCTTCCACACCAACTTGCCACAGGGGGATATATGAAAGTTGCCCATTGTTTGTTCTGGATCTGCTTCCTCAGTTTTCTAAGCAGGGAGGCAAATGTTAGGTAAGGCCCAAAAACAGTCCTGCCATAGACATCAAGGGAACCTCAGGGATTCCTAAAATCATAATACAAACACACTCTGCTAGAGGTTAGTCTAGAACGGGAACAACCATTTTGCCATTTCTAAGATACTTGCTGCTGCCTCTCAGCCTTAAAAGCAAAAACACCCCAGCTCTGACTTGAAGGACGCCATTAACTGGAAGGAAGTTCCCTGGCTGAGGATTAAGAACCACAAACTTTCTGTGTGTTCGTTTGCTTTATGATAAGAGCAGTAGTGGATGCACATATCAAGGGACAACAGTGTCACCCCAGCCCCAGCAAACAAGTTGCTTGAGAAGAATGCAACAGGTATGGCCTGGAGAACCTGACCCTTCCATCCCTACGAGGTCAAACCAGATCTAAGGAGCTTCTTTATCCTATTTTTCCTATTGATTTGTTGACTATCTGTATAGTATTATAACATTAATAAATAAAATAAGAGAAACAATTCACAGCCCATCAGCAAAATATTTCAGCCATTTGTTTGTTTGTTTGTTTGTTGGTTGAGATGGGACTTTACTGTGTAACGCTGGCTGTCTTGGAACTTACTGCACAGACCAGACTGACCTCAAACTCACTAAAATCCACTTGCTTCTGCCTCCTGAATACTGGGATCAAAAGTATGTTGCACAAGGCTTAGCTAGTTCAACTTTTCTACAGCAACTCCAGGCCACTCTCAGGCACAGATATGATAAAACCAACTTGATGCTATGGGGTAAATATAATCCTTGTATCATAGCTTTGACAATATTTTAGCACAAATACATTTCATCCTCACTTTTTTTTTTTCCAAAAACAGGGTTTTTCTGGATCGCCCTGGCTATCCTGGAACTCACTCAGTAGCCCAAGCTGGCCTCGAACTCAGAAATCCGCCTGCCTCTGCCCCCCCAGTGCTGGGATTAAAGGCGTGTGCCACCACTGCCCGGCTCTCTTTTTTTCTTGGTTTTTCCAGACAGGGTTTCTCTGTGTAGCCCTGGCTGTCCTGGAACTCACTCTGTAGACCAGGCTGGTCTCAAACTGAGAAATCCGCCTGCCTCTGCCTCCCAAATGCTGGGACTAAAGGCGTTTGCCACCACCGCCCGGCTTCATCATCACTTTTTAACTTATTTTATTAGACTCTGCTTCAGGGGTTAGTGGGTTGGATTTTTGGTTTTGGTTTGATTTTCTCTCTCTCTCTCTCTCTCTCTCTCTCTCTCTCTCTCTCTCTCTCTTTTTTTTTTTTTTTTTTTTTTTTTGGTTTTTTTTCGAGACAGAGTTTCTCTGTGTAGCCTTGGCTGTCCTGGAACTCACTCTATAGACCAGGCTGGCCTCGAACTCAGAAATCCACCTGCCTCTGCCTCCCAAGTGCTGGGATTAAAGGCGTGTGCCACCACAGCCCGGCAACTTCAAACTTAAAAGGTAGCCAAGGATGACTTTGAACTTCTGATCCTCTTTCCTCAGCCTCCCTAGAGCTGAGAATATAGACTTGTGCACTACGCAAGAGTTTTGTTGCTTTTATAACAAAAGCTTTTGCAAGGGTCAACTTAAATGGTGTGTAAGAAAAGCTTAATACAACACCTGACATGTAGCATGGACCAAACAAACACAGGGCAACTTTCATTAGCTGAAAGTAGATTAGTTGGGGTTTCTATTGCTGTGAAGAGACACCATGATCAGGGCAGCTCTTATAAAGGAAAATATTTCATTGGAGCTGGCATTACAAGTTCAGAGGTTTAGTTCATTGTCAACATGGTAGGAAGCATGGCAGCATTCAGGCAAACATGGTGCTAGAAAAGGAGCTCAGAGTTCTATATTGGAACTGGCAGGCAGCAGGAAGAGAGAGTAAGCCATGGGGCCTGGCTTGAGCATCTAGTGAAACCCCTAGTGACACATTTCCTCCACAAGGCCACACCTACTTAAACAAGGCCACACCCAATCCTCTCTGATAGTGACACTCCCTCTAAGCCCATGGCATCCATTTTCCCTCAGACCGGGGATGGATCAGCTTTGTCCTCTCCCCATCTCATCTCACTGGCCAGAATTTAGTCACATGACCATATATAACTGTCAGGCAGGCTGGAAAATTCAGTCTTCATTTTAAGTAGCCACATACCTAGCTAAAATTGAGTATATGGTTGAAAAAAGAAAAGGACAAAGGTTCCTGGAACTCAACTAGCTCCAGCCACATCCTTCCTTTCTTACTCCAGATACCTGAATGAAACAGCTTGCCAACGTGAGGAGGAGGCTGAGACACCCTTGGCCCCAGCCTGTATCACAGCACCACAGTTATAGCCAATCTAAGGCTCTAAAAGCCAAGTGCACAGGCTTTGGAGGTTGGGGGAAAGCTGCAGATGTGGAGGTTCCCCCTGAAAAAGTGTTATGGCATCAATAAAGGGAAACCAGTGAAGACCCAGGCTGATGAAGGATGCCCATAATCTCAGCCCAATACCAGCCTGGGCTGCACGGTGTTGGATCCCAAAGAAACCAAGACCAGTCTCACTCAGCACCTGTGGCTCCTGGTTAAAGTATTTTTTATTCTCCTGTGTCGTCTCCAAGGTTTACTGCCTTAGTCTGCTAACCTAGGCCTAGTCCTGGAAGCTTCAAGCCCCCATACAATCTAATCTAACCTAAACCTAGAATGTTTTCAGCCTGAGACTTAATGCTGCATAAGCCTACTCCTTCCTAGTTTTTTCTGACCTCTAGCTGGTTCAACTCAGCTGTTCTGGCTCAAAACTCCTCCCCAACCTCCTGCCTCCCTCCCTCTCCCCCTCTCTCCCTCCACCTGCCTCTTTCTCTCCCTCTCTCTCTCTCTCTCTCTGTCTCCCCGCTCCCACTCCCCCACCCCCCACCTCTCCTGGATTGCTCTGCTTGATCTCATACTAACTTTAGCAATATGTTCTAATCTTCTGGCTCCTTCTCATTCTCTGGCTTGTTCTGTAGTCACCCGTATCTAGCTTGTTCTCTGAAACCTGTCTCTCTTCTTCCTCTCTCTGTACAGCCCCTCAAGTAGCTTCCCTTTTCTCTCTCATGAGTTGGGCAATCCTAATTTTCCCTGATTTTGTCACTTTGGCACTCAATTTAACATCACTTTCAAACATGGCTGCTTCCTGCTACAAACTAACTTTATCTTCATTGTTTGGGATTAAAGATATGTGCTAAGAGCTTAGCCACATCACAACTAGAAAGAGGTTCTTTCAGGAAATACCACAATCTCAGGGTTCACAGTGTGTACCAAAGTCCTGTAGCAGCTCCTCTCAGCTTCTCACCTCACCCCTACCTGAATCTCTCCAGTCCAGAGGCTAGACCTTGCTTTTCTTCCCCCAGCTTCTGGCTCCTACTTCTATCTGCCATTTTGGCTACATGCTCTCTTGGTTCCGATATACTTTCTTTGCTCATTCTCTCTTCTCTTCCTTCCTTGCTCTCTCTCCTGCAGTTCCTCTCACAGCCTGGTCTAGTTTACTGGCCATGTTCTTGCCATGCTCTCCCTCACATCTACAATAAAAGCCTTCTCCTCAACCATACCTAGAAGTAGTCATGTCCTCATTTTCATTCACACACCAAGAGTTTGGTTCCCAACACCAACATAGAGTGAGTCCAACTCCAGGGGATCCAACTCCTCTGGCCTCTGTGAATACCTGTACTCTTGTATACACACACTCACACACACACACACACACACACACACACACACACACACACACACACACTTTAAAATAATACAAGTAAATCTTTAAAAATAAAGAAGAAAATGTGGCCAGACATGATGGCACACACCTTTAATCCCAGCACTCAAGAAGCAGAGTCAAGCAGATCTGTGTTTGAGGCCAGCCTGTGCTACCTAGTGAGTTCTAGGCCAGCCAAAGCCACATAGTGAAGTCCTGTCTCAAAACAAAGAGAAAAAGAAAGAGAGGAAAAAGAAAGAAAGAGGGGTGGAGAGATGGTTTAGAGGTTAAGAGCATCTATTGCTCTTCCAGAGCATCTAAGGTCTGTTCCCAGCACCCATGTTAAGTGACTCGCCAGGAGAACCTCTTCTCTGACCTCCTTTGGCACCTGCATACATTTTTTTTAACTAAGCAGCACATTGGTCTTTTATCTGCCTTTAATCTGCCACACTGTCTTGGAAACTAACCCCTGTAGACAACTAGACAATTTCTATACAGCCAGTAAGAGGCTTGGCCAGATCACGGCTAGATTTCTCTGGATTGACCCACTCCAGTGAACACCCAAATACCCAAGAATATATGGCCAGATCAAACTGATTTTTTTTCTTTTTGGTTGGTTTGTTAGTTGGTTTTTTTGGTTTAGTTTGTTAGGTTTTCATTTGCCTTTTGTTTGTTTGGTTGGTTTGGTTTTGGTTACTTATGTTTTTTGAAATAGGTTTCTCTGTGTAGCTCTGGCTGTCTTGGAACTCACTCTGTAAACCAGGCTGGCTTCAAATTCACAGAGTACCTCTCCCTCTGGAGTGCTGGGATTACAGGCATGTGCCACCACCACTCAGCGGTTTTGTTTTAATGAAAACACAAAGTTGTATGATAGAGACTGTCACATATCTGAGAGGAGCTGGGTAATGAATATGATCAAAATACATTATATGAAATTCTCAAACAATTATTTTTTTCTTTTTTCTTTCTTTTTTTTTTTTTTT
>NW_022196904.1:117096038-117104389 GCF_008632895.1 Mastomys coucha | reverse complement strand
TTTTTTTTTTTTAATTAAAAAGGATCAGGCATAAAAAAAAAAAAATCAGGCATGGTAACAGGTGCTTATAACCCTAGCTCAAGAGGCTACAGCAGGAGTTCCCAGCCATCTTGGACTACAGAGTGAGCAGAGGGTAGTCCAGGCTACATAGCAAGATCGTGTCTTTAATAAAGGGATGACTGGATCCTGAGGGCAGAAGCAAAAGCACAGCACAGGCTTTTGGCAACAAGCTTCTAGTTCCTGCCAATAGAGCGCACAGAACCCTGGCGCTGAGCCCTCACACCTTCCACCAGGCCCTCACCTCAGATTCCTACCCACTGCTTTCTAGACCCTGGATCTGGTCTCATCTTATTTCTGTAAAACTCATGTTGAGCCATTCTCTTGTAGCCCAGAGGATGCTGCCTCTCTGTGATGGTTTGTCTATGCTCAGCCCAGATTAAAAGGTGTGGTCCTGGTGGAGTGGGTGTGGCCTTGTTGGAGTAGATGTGTGCACTGTGGGTGTGGGCTCTAAGACCCTCATCCTAGCTGCCTGCAAGCCAGTATTCTGCTAACAGCCTTCAGATGAAGATGTAGAACTCTCAGCTCTGCCTGCACCATGCCTACCTGGATGCTGCCATGTTCTCACCTTGATGATAACGGACTGAACCTCTGAACCTGCAAGCCAGCCCCAATTAAATGTCATCCTTGTAAGACTTGCCTTGGTCATGGTGTCTGTTCACAGCAGGAAAATCTTAAGACACTGACCTTCCTCTACTGTGTGTCCTCCCAATCCAGACCTTCTGGCCTCACATCTAAATAATCTTTCTTGGGAAATCCATCCTGCCCCTCAGGACCCAGTGCAAGACCTGATGGCCCATGATGCTACTACCTACCTACTCTCTCCTCCAAGCTGTACTGTTTCTTCCAGACACTGTAGCACAGGCAGGGCCAGGCCTGCCAATCAAGCTCTCACAGCAGGAATGACTTAACTGCCTTAATGGACACACCAGTGGGGCCTAGCACTCCAGCCTGCATTGCTCTGGAATCTTAGTCTTGAATCTGTTTTGGGAGGGACCAACTAAGGCAACTCTGAAAATAATCTCTGAAAATAATATAGGCCAGTCCTTTCTCAATACAGACAGAGAAATGGCTGTCCAGAAAGAGAAGATGACCTGGCCTCTCCAAAACCTTCATCATCCTAGACAATGGTCTCCTCCAAGTGGTCTCCTCCACTTAGAAGTTTTATCAAAGTACTTCAAACTGTACTGGCTACTTACATAGCTGGAGTCACTTTGGAAGAGTAAATGCTCCCACCAGGTTGGTCTGTGAGCAAGCCTGATATGCATTTTCTTAATGGATGATCTGTTGAGGCTTCGTCTTTTGCTATGTGCTGTAATGCTAAATACTGGCCCGCAAGGCCTGGTTTTTCCTAAGGAGGAGAGAGTCTGCACGTAGACCCAAGAGATGCTGTGTGACCCTGCCCCCAAGTTATGACTGATTGATGAATAAAGATGCCTACAGCCTATAGCTGGGCAGAACTGAGGTACGCAGGGTTGGTGGCTCCCAGGCTTGGGGTCTGAGGAGAATCATGAGGAAAGAGAAAAGGTGAAGGGAGGTAAGAAGCCATGGGTTAGATGAGTCATAAAACATGGTCAAGAGAGCTGGCCAACTGAAGTTCAGAGCAGCCCAGATAGAGCGTGGCTAATTGCATGCTCTCCAATTGCTGCTACAGTTAGGGAATCAAGAACATCAAATGCATTTGTCTCTGCAGTCTTAACTTTTCAAAGCCTACTTCTAATAATGGTTCTTAAATTCTTCAACCTCCCTTCTAGCCCACTACCCACCAGAGATAAAGGAAAAGAAAGGATACATGGGAAGTGGACCTGTTTAGAAATTGTTCTTTGAAGCAAATTCTACTTGTGTTGTCAGGAAATGAGCAACACAGTTCACAGGATTCAGCAGCAGCCGCTCGATCCACTCGCAAAGGCTTCATTAAGATACTAAGCAGCCCAGTTCAGTAGAGTCAGGATAGCAAACTTGAGTCAGCAGTGATGGCACTGGCACGACCTAGCAGGGACAACCAGACCTCAGCAGGAAAGATTAGGAACATCAGGAAGCCCAGAAGTTCTTTGCCATGCCTCTCTCAATGAAGTGAAGACTTGAGACCGAGAAGCTTGAAAAGCTAGCTATGCAAGCAAGCCCAGCAAGCCCCATTTCACTGTGTGCTGAACCCTATTTATACCCCGTCCAAACATCACTCATCCTCTACAGGCCTTGCCTCACCACGGGAGGAGCAAAACTCCACAGGAGTCTGTATCTACTGACAATCACTCTGCCAATTGGCCGGAGTCTGAGAAGCAACAAGAAGCCACACCTCCAGATTTTTTTTTTTTTTTTTTTTTTTGGCTCCTTTCTCTCTATGGAGTTCTGACAAATGTAGTTCAACTACGCAATGTAACACAGACCAATTCATGCGTGTTGTTAGCAAAGAATCCTTCATAACAAGTCCTTTCACAGGCTAGCTTTAATAAAACATCCTTTCACCTGTGTCTGCTTCAGCTAAACGTTCCTTCTCATGTCTGCTTTAGCAAAACACCATCTGACACAACTGACTTTCCAAAGAAACCAGAAGTTGCCACTTCATGTCTCCTTAAGTCTGTAAAACAGTTTACACTATGAACTTTTGATAGTCTCCAAGCTCCCAGGAGAGACTTCCACAACTGTAGGTGTTGTCAAATCCGAAAACCTACTCCAGATGCTTTAAAGATTCATCCCTGTCCTTCTGTTGCTCTACACCTATTTCTGGTACCAAGATCTGTATTAGTCAGGGTTCTCTAGAGAAATAGAACTTGGAGGGGGGAGAAGAAAGAATTATACAATATATACATATGCATATATGTATATGGTCCAACTAATCCAACAATGGCTGCCTATAAACAGAAGGTTAAAGAATCCACTAGTTGTTCATCCCATGAGGCAGGATGTCTCAGCTAGTCTTTTGTATACACCAGAATCCCAAAGAGGTAGGCTCTAATGTCAGTGAAAGGATGGGCTGACTAGTGAGGCTAGAGCAAGCCAACAAAGAGCAAGCTTCCTCATCTTATGTCCTTAGATAGGCTTCCTGCAGAAGGTGTGGCCCAGATTAAAGGTGGGTTTTCCCAGCTCAAAAGATCTGGATTAAAGTTGTGCCTTCCTACTTTAAATGTCCAGATTGAAAGTGGAACTTCCCACTTCAAATTAAGAAAAAGTCCCTCACAGATGTGCCCCTCCATTTTGGGGTTTTAGTTAATTCCAGATGTAATCAAGTTGACAACCAAGAATAGCCATACCAGTTTGAGGCTAGACTGAGTTACATGAAACCCTGAATCAATAAAGGATTCATTTTCAATATGGCTCCTACTATTTGCTTTACAAAGTTTTGTGATGATTTCCAGGGGAAACTGAAGTGTTTATACAGTAGGAGCTATTCCTATCTATTCCCGGATGGTAGGCAATGTGCCTAGCACAACAAGGCCCTGGATTCATCTCCAGCACCATCACAAAAAAAAAAAAAAAAAAAGCCTACCCACCACTGAGGCCTTAAGCAATTGAACATGTGGAGCCCGTGGGTGTCTCTTGACTCACAAGTTCTCTCTTAAGAAATGCACCTCCACCCCAGCCTTGCAAAACCCTGCATTCAAGTCCAGGCATGATAGCGCACGCCTTTAATTTCTTCAGAGGAAGAGGTGGTTGAATATCTATGAGCTCAAGGCCAGCCTGGTCTCCATAGTGAGACACTGTCTTTAAAAAATGATAATAGTAGCCAGGCGGTGGTGGTGCACGCCTTTAATCCTAGCACTTGGGAGGCAGAGGCAGGCGGATTTCTGAGTTCGAGGCCAGCCTGGTCTACAGAGTAAGTTCCAGGACAGCCAGGGCTACACAGAGAAACCCTGTCTCGAAAAACAAAAAACAAAACAAAACAAAACAAAAAAATGATAATAGTAAAATAATAATAATAACAATAATAATAAAGCTAGGCATGCCTACACGCGCATGCCTGTAGTCCTAGCACTTAGCAGGTAGAGGCCAAAAGAGTCCAGAGTTCCCAGCCACCTTCAACTCTATAGCAAGTTTGAGGCCAGCCTAAGCTATATAAGATCCTGTCTCAAAAGAAAAAAGGGGGTGGGGAGTCTGGAAAGATGACTCAATGATTAAGAGTGCTGGCTGTTCTTGCAGAGGACTGGATTCTGTTCCCAAACTGATATGGTGACTCACAAGCATCTACGACTCCAGTCCCAGAGGACCACAGTGCCTTCTTCTGACCTCTGTCACATAGTGCCCATACATACATGCAGGCAAATCCTCATCCACATAAAAGAAAACAAGCCAATCTATACAATGGGGAGGGGGAGAAGGAACTTTTAGAAACAATGAATTTTCCACATGAGTTGAGTGACATTGATACAAGTATCCCATGCTCAGGACTCAGGAGCCCTGTCCCAGGAGCAGGGTTCCACAATGCAAAGAACAGTGTGGGTCCCAGAACAGCTCCCAGAAACAATATATTTTTAAATGAAAATCCCAGTACCAATTGTTGGATACCTCCATCCCAGTACGCCAGGACACTCTCAGAGGATAGTAAGATCCTGTTGCTAAAGATGCCACACACTTTGTATCCAGGACGCAGAGGAATCTGGCTACACCTGAACTGAAGCTTCCCTTCTGAGGTGGCTAGCTTTAACAGCCCCACAGGTAGGTTGCTGGGAAAGGAAAGCCATCAGTGGTCACGGCTCTGATTAGATCTGAAGCCAAGGGAATACGTGCCTGCTACGGTAAGTCTGCTCAGAAGAGTATAGACGAGGAAGTCATACCCAAGCAGAGGACCTACGACACATGATTTGCTTAATGAACACTTGTCGAACTTCTGGCTAAACGTTTATGTTTGTACGCATGTATTATTGATAAGAGAAGCTTCTTGGGCTGGAGAGATGGCTCAGCGATGAAGAGCACTGACTGCTCTTCTGAAGGTCCTGAGTTCAAATCCCATCAACCACATGGTGGCTCACAACCATCTGTAATGAGATCTGATGCCCTCTTCTGGGGTGTCTGGAGACAGCTACAGTGTACTTACATTAAATAAATAAATAAATAAATAAATAAATAAATAAATAAATAAATCTATCTTTGAGCCGGAGCCGGCAGGGCCAGAGAGAGAAGAAAGTGTCTGAAGTCAGCTATAGTGTACTTACATATAAGAGAGAGAGGGAGAGAGAGAGAGGGAGAGAGAGAGAGGGAGAGAGAGAGGGAGAGAGAGAGAGGGAGAGAGAGAGAGAGAGAGAGGAGCTTCTTTTTGGCAGACGGAGATAGTTAATGCAGACTCATAGCAGATTGCAGTGTTGAGCATGAGTGAATCTTGAGTCCACACCCCTAAGTGGGCGTCATCTATAACACTCTCAAAGGCCTAGAAAGCACTCAGATGAGGGCCGGGAAGACAGCTGTAAATCTCTGACATCTGGACATGCAGCTGTGGTGCTTATTCTTGTCTGCCAACTAGACTACATCTAGAATGAACTGCAACCCAGAAATGGAGGGTGCACCTGTGAGGGATTGTTTTTGCTTGTGTGAGTCCCTTTCTAGTGCAAATCTTTGAGATAGGAAGGCACACACCTATGATCTGGATCTTGAGGTGGAAGACACGCCTTTAAGCTGGACCACACCTTCTTCTGGAAGCTTACCTAGAAGAAGGAAGCTTTTGCCTTTTGCTTACTTTCCACCACTGGAAAGCAAGTCCATTCCTTCTCTAACATTGAAGCCTACTTTTCTGGGATTCCAGCATATGCTGAAGACCAACTGAGACTCAGAAGGTAGACTGAGCAAGTACTGGGTTGTTGGACTTTCCATTCACAGCCAGGACTAGCTGGATGAACTGCAGCCTGTAAGTCATCCAACAAGGTGTGTGTGTGTGTGTGTGTGTGTGTGTGTGTGTGTGTGCGTGGTCTAATTCCCTCCAAAATAACTATAGCCATTTTGTTCCATGCTTGCCAGAAATTTTGTATTGTTGCTGCAACATGCCTGCCAGTCACTGACACAGAGAAGTGACTTGGCTCAAGGACCTGCTGACCACATTCCCTGTTTTGTTTTGTTTTTCCTGTATGTTCTGAGTGCTCTGTATGAGGTTTGCTAATCTTCAGAAAGTCCACAAAACTTCACACAGGACCCATCAAATCGAAGGTCAATATGAACTGTTATGTCTAAAATATCTTGAGTCAGGGCTGACCACTGGGCAACCCTTCCTGTACTATAGTTTTTGTAGCTGACACTGAAGAATGCTACTAATAAGCCAAAAAGTTATGATTATAATACTCATGCTCTGTTATCTCAATGTTCTAAAATTCCCTGTTCACCACCTTACTCAGGACCAATCATCTTAAAGGTCAGCTGATAATACTTTGTCTAGAGCTGGGCATTGGTGGCGCACACCTTTAATCCCAGCACTTGAGAGGCAGAGGCAGGCAGATTTATGAGTTTGGGGCCAGCCTGGTCTACAGAGTGAGTTCCAGGACAACCAGGGCTACACAGAGAAACCCTGTCTCGAAAAACCAAAAAACAAAACAAAACAAAAAACTTTGTCTAGTAAGCCAACTGCTCCCCTCCTTGCCCTTTAAACTTTAGAACCTGATTTTTCCCATAAAAAGCCTGCCCTGGGGGCAGACTAGTGCCACAACTTGGTTTTTCCTTCTTGTGGACCTGGACGTCCAGTATTATGGTGCGCATTCAATAAACTATTCTTGCTTAACTGAGATTGGTGTACTCAGAGTTTGTGTGGCAATTTCCTGACCCTCAACATATGTGTGTGTGTGCGTGTGTGTGTGTATATGTGTGTGTATGTACATATGTGTATATATATGGAGAGAGAGAGTCATTCTATAAGTGCTGTTACTCTAAAGAGCCCTAACTAATACAGATGGCATGAATATATCAACAGCTCCAGGTGCCTAAATAAGACCAGCACAAAAAAAGAAAAAAAGACATGAACATGGACAGAGGAATATTTGAGAAAAAGGAAGTCAACAGGAGTGAGGGAGAGAGGAGTGTAGGGAGTAAATTTGATCACAATATGTGTACGAACATAAAAAAAAAAAAAAGGAGAAAAGGAAATGAAGAGCAGAGGCTAGGGTGTACTTCAGTGGTAATGTGCTTCCCTCAAGTACTCAAGGGCCCAGCACTGCAAGAAGACATTAAAATGCCCCCTTCTGCACCACTGCCACCCCCTACCCAGCTAGACCTCCCAGGTCTTTCTTCAGTTCCTAGCCAGGTGAGTCTCCAGGCCCCCCTCCCAAGCCTCCCAGGACCTTCCATGCCACCATTCATATTGCATTTACTTACCATTGTCTGTTACACGCGTATCTTATACTTTCCCCTAATTTAACAGCTTGCCTTAGTTTATGAATTCTCTGCCTTGTGGATTTGAAAAGCTTTAGCCTAAGCATGTCATCTTTATGAAGGGATATTTGGTCTCTAAAATGCCTGAGTGATGGCATGTGCTTTTTCTATTAATACTACAATTGTTGTGCACATGATGAGTGTTTATGTGGGTGTATGGGCCACAGCGTGTGTGTAAGGCCAGAGGACAACTTTATAGAGTCAGTTCTGTCCCTCCTCTTTCTCACAGTGTGGTGGTTCCTTTTCTGTTGCTGTAGTAAAATATCATGGCCAAAAACCCTTACAGGGGAAAAGACCTGAGTAGGATGGAAACCATGAAGGCCTAGAAGTCATGGAGACAGCAGGGCAAGCCTGGTGGCAGGGGCATGTGTGACCACATTTTCATCTACATAGGTGTCGGAGGACAGGAAGTGAAGGAGGGCTTTAAAATTTCAAGCCTTGCCTCTACCCCTCCACCCCCAAGACATACTTCCTTCAACATGGCGCCACCTCCTATAGGTTCCAGAACCTCCTAAAACAGTGCCATCTACTGAGGACTAGGTGTATTTTCTTTTCTTTTCTTTTCTTTCTTTTTCTTTTTTTTTTTTTCTTTTTGGTTTCTCTGTATAGCCCTGGCTGTTCTGGAACTTACTCTGTAGTCCAGGCTGGCCTCAAACTCAGAAATCCACCTTCCTCTGCCTCCCAAGTGCTGGGATCAAAGGCATGCGCCACCACTGCCCAGCCAGTATTTTCATAAGCACATGAAGGCTATTGCTCAAACTACAAGTGGGTTCTGGCGGTTAAACTCAGGTCACCAGGCTTGTATGGCAAAGAGCCTTTACTCACTGAGCCACCTTGATGACTCCTCTAAAAAGAGTTATTATTTTCATTAAGAACAGGGGTTTGGGGGCTGGAGAGATGGCTCAGCAGTTAAGAGCACTGACTGTTCTTCCAGAGGTCCTGAGTTCAAT
>NW_022196904.1:117084394-117095901 GCF_008632895.1 Mastomys coucha | reverse complement strand
TTGTTTTTTGGGTTTTTTTGTTTGTTTGTTTGTTTGTTTGTTTGTTTTTCAAGACAGAGTTTCTCTGTGTAGCCCCGGCTGTCCTGGAACTCACTCTGTAGACCAGGCTGACCTCAAACACAGAAATCCGCCTGCCTCTGCCTCCCAAGTGCTGGGAAGAATAGTTTTTCTCTTACTTTGAGATTATAATTACATAATTCCTCCTTTCCCTTTCCTTCCTCCAAATCCTTCTGTATACGTGTGTGTGTGTGTGTGTTTGTTTGTGTGTGTGTGTGTGTGTGTGTGTATGTGTGTGCGTGTGTGTCTATTTCCTGTTCAGTCCATATAATGTTACTTGTATATACATATTTGCAGTGATGACATTTGGTACTGGATAACTAACTGGATTGATCAATAGTCTTCCCTTGAGAAGACTATTTCTCCCACTTTCAGCTTTATGTGGTGGTTTGAATATGCTTGACCCAGGAAGTGGCACTATTAAGAGGCATGGCCTTGTTGGAGGAACTGTGTCACTGTGAGGTGGGCTTTGAGACCTTTCTCCTAGCCACCTGGGTGACAGTCTCTCCTGGCTGCAATCGAAACAAGATACAGAACTCTCAGCTCCTCCAGCCCTCTGGATGCTGCCATGTGTCCTGCCATGATGATAATGGACCAAACCTCTGAACCTGTAAGCCAGACCAATTAAATATTGTCCTTTATAAGAGTTGTCTTGGTCATGGTGTCTCTTCACAGCAATGGGAACCCTAAGATACTTTGTATAAAGTTGAGACCTTACCAAATAAAATAAAATAAAATAAAATAAAGTAAAATAAAATAAAATAAAAATGGTGGCACATGCCTTTAATCCCAGCACCTGGGAGGCAGAGGCAGGCAGATTTCTGAGCTCAAGGCCAGCCTGGTCTACAGAATGAGTTCCAGGACAGCCAAGGCTATACAGAGAAACCCTGTCTCAAAAACAAACAAACAAAAACAACAAAACAAAACAAAAAAAAAAAGTTGAGGCCTTACATGTTTTTTCCCATCCACTTCTGCACATCTATTGCTGTCCTTATTTCACTCATAATTTAGCCAGCCACGTTGGTGAGAATATGGGTGCAGCTTCTGAGATTTCTAGGAGACATAATTATACAGCAAAGTCCCTGATCCTTTGGCTCTTACAATTTTTCTGCCTCCTCTTCCTAAAAAGTTCCCTGAACCTTAAGTGTGGGAGTTGGTTTGTATCTATTGGGCCTGGGGCCCTAGCTCTGCCTTTTAACAGGTTGTGGTTTTCTGTAGTGGTCTCCATATGTTGAAAAGTTTCCTTGATGGGGAGTGAAGACTACACTTACCTTCAAGTGTAAGGACAAATGTGTAGATTGTAGTTAGGGATTATGCTGGTTTAGTAAAGCTATTGTAGGTTCTCCAAGGTCCATGACTTCACTAACACTGAGTAGTTGGCTAGGTTTCCAGTACCAGGCATGGCCTCTCTTTTGTTGAGGGTCTTAAGTCCAATTACAGAGTGGTTGGCTAATACCAAGGTATGTGTGCCACTATTATACTCCACCTTACTGTTACCTTGCTATGTTGGTCAGTGTTGTAGTTCATAGGCATTGCAGCTGTACAGTGTCGTTGGCTGCCTCCCTTCTTTAGGACAGGGTGTTCAGATCAGTTCCAGCTCAGGGGCCTCTGGGTGGTAGCTGAACTGCTCAGCCCACCAGCTCTCCTGCACCCACACCAGCAGGGCAAGCTCTCCAGCACTGCCCCAGCTAGCTCGCCCAATGCCACATTCAGCAAGGAACGGGGTCACCTCTCCCACTCGCATGCTCTGGGACCAGTTTACCCTTAACCATGCCAGTAGAGCCAGCTCTATTTTGCTTCCCGAGTGAAGTACAGGCCCTCCTCTCCTGAGCACTGCAGCAAGTGAGGGGCTGGGTCAGCTCTCCTGCTCTCACACCCTTGGAGCTGGCTCACCTGCAACTCCCCCACCCCAACCAGGGCACAAAAAGTATCTGATAGGAGTCCCAGTGATGAACCAATATTGATAGTATAACAGGAGCCAGGAGCCTTGAACCAGACTAGTGACTCATTGCAATGAACATTAGCAAGTAAAGATATATGGACAAAAGAGTATACTGTGAGACACACTGTCACACTCTACAGCTTCTACAATGAGATTCTTTTTTCTCTTGGAGGGTGGGGTTACATGAGCAGGTACAAAGGGATGGGGATTGTGGTGTATGATGTGAAATTCTCAAGGAATTTAAAAGTCAAATACAAAATAAAAAAGAGAAACAACCAGCCTTACTTGTCTTGGGTTTCCATGTAACCAACTTCACCAGCTAAGCTAATACATTGCTTAATCTTAAATCTTCCATGACCCTAACCCAAAACAGTGCAAGTCCATCACTTACTCAAAACACAAAAAATAGAGGTTGAAAGCACTCTTATAAAATGAAAATCCACCACACTGTTGAACACAATTTTTGTAAGTATTATCAAACACAAACTTATGAATATTGCTTGATAAACAATGATGTTTATCTGGATCATTTTGGGGCCAGTTGAAATCTGTGACTTAATGTCTTGGAACACTGTTAAAGATGTCTGTAAAGTGTCTCTCATTCCCTCCCCTTAACATGCTTTTTGTACTGTTCAATAAAGACAGAGCAAAGCCATTTGTAAGGGTCAGCCACACAGCCACCCAGAGACTCAGATGCAAACACAAGGACAGATTTATTAGACAGCCCTTAGTCAGGCACACATTCAGACTCATACAACAGACAGAGGACTAAAGACACAGAATGAAACAAAGAATTCAAACCTGGGATCCCTCTTAGTTAAGTGACACCAAAGGGAAGTGCTTTGATTTCTTTCTTTGACACCAACACATTATTGGTGGCTTGCAGTTTATTATTAATGCAGACAAATTGGCTGCATTTTAGAGCTCCACGTGAGGGGTCTTTAATGTGTCACACACAGAAGTATGTTATACCCCATTAATAGATACAAATATTATATATTAATTAAAAGTGAAAAATAGTTGGGTGGTAGTGGTGCCTGCCTTTAATCCCAACACTCCAGAGAAGAGGCCGGCAGATCTCTGAGTTCGAGGACAGCTTGGTCTACAAAGGGAGTTCCAGGACAGTCAGAGTTACACAAAGAAACCCTGTCTTAAATAAATAAATAAATAAATAAATAAATAAATAAATAAATGCAAGCTTGCGGGGAGGCGGCCTCCTGAGTCCCTCCTTCAGTCCGTGGTGGAGAAATAGCCCAGTCTTATGCTGGTCTGCTTCCAGGAAACACAGTTCAAAAGGACAATGGCTTAGTCATGCCCAGAGAACAGTGTTTCACAATAGCTCAGCATCCTTTAAGAGGGCTAGAGATACAGCCTTCAGGATTTCCTAGTGACAAGGGCAGAGCCAGTGTCCTCACTCAAGTCAATGTCCTTCTGCCTTCACAACAGGCTCCCCAACCTCAAAGCAAGTGAACTCTCCTGTAACAGGGCCCAGACTTTAGCACAACTGACTCCATGATGGAAGGACCATTCGGGCCATAAAACTCAGCATGTAGACAGTCCCACCTGCCAAAACTAAAACAAAGGCCTAATTCATCAAAGCCCATAGTTCTGGGAAAGTCCTAAATGTACTAACCTTGCTTTTCAGCTTCAGTAGTTCTGGCTAACAGTACTTGTTAACTGAGTATGCCAACCCAGACCATGGTTTTTACGCTTAAAATTTCACCTTAAGAAAGGCTCAGGGCGATCATTGGGATCCATAATACCAAGTGTAGTCACTGGCTGGCTAATGAAGACTCTCTTTGACTTAAACCCATGTCCGAGCAGTCTTCTTTGGTGGATACCCCACCACACTCTTATGGAGACCAGAGGTCTCCTTTCTGGATTGCAGAAGTTAGAGTCTGGATGAAGCCTGAGGCGAGCCTGATGTCTGTCACCAGGATTTAGAGATCTTTATGAACTGGACAACTTGTGCTAGCTTCCAGACTATAGCATTCCAAAAGGTAGAATAGAGATGGCTAGGAGCAGCTGAGATATCCAGACAAGAAAAAAACATAAGACAGTGTCCCTTAAACAGGTAGGAATGCATGAGACACGCCTCCCCCCGCCCTTGCGCGCATGTGCACACACACAGACACACACACACACACACACACACACACACACACACACACACACACACAGTGAATCCTGGAGAAAGCAGCAGGAGTGAGATAGGAGTAGCCTCTGCCCAAGAGAACTGCCTGCTGTGGCAAAGAGACCAGATAGTGATCGTACTTCCTGTAGCGGGAAGGGCAGTCTGGGGTAGGGGTGGGACAGGGCTGGAGAGAAAGATAGCTCAGTGTTTCAGAGCACACACTGATCTTACAGAGGACTTGAGTTCAGTTCCCAGCACCTACATTAAGCAAAGTAGCTCAAAAACACCTGTGATTTTAGCTCAGGGGGATCCAAAGCCTCTGTCCTCACACATGCACATAACCCCACATAGATACGCATGCATGCACATAGTTAAAAACAATAAAGATAAGTGTCTTAGTTAGGGTTTCTATTGCTGTGACAAAACACAACTGACCAAAAAGCAAGTTGGAGAGGAAAGGGTTTATTTGGCTTACACTTCCATATTGCTGTTCATTATTAAAGGAAGTCAGGATGGGAACTCAAAACAGGGCAAGATCCTGGAGGCAGGAGCTGATGCATAAGCAATGGAAGAGTATTGTTCACTGGCTTCCTTCACATGGCTTGCTCAGCCTGGTTGGTTGGTTGGTTGGTTGGTTGGTTGGTTGATGGTTGGTGGTTGGTTGGTGGTTGGTGGTTGGTTGGTGGTTGGTGGTTGGTTGATGGTTGGTTGGTGGTTGGTTGATGGTTGGTGGTTGGTTGATGGTTGGTGGTTGGTTGGTGGTTAGTTTTTGTCTTTTCTAATTTATTTATTTGTCAGAAGCCATCTAGGAAAGGCTATGGCAAGCAAGTGAGTTTTCTGGAAATGGCCCACCGAATTGCATGGCTGCAATGGGTGTGCTCTGAGATGCAGGGCCCTCAGAAGCCATCAGCTTTTGGCCCCTAAATAGCAAGAGAGAGTTAAATTGCCAGAAGTCATCAGTTTTTGGCCCCAATTGCAGACACCACAGCCCTCACTCCCTTGTTCAAGAACCTGCCTGTGGGGGCAAGACCCAGAATTTATTTACTATACACCCCAATTGAAGCCTGCCCTCCCTCCTCTCCTAGTCCCCCCATTTCACCTCACCCCCTATCCCTCTCTTCCTTTCTCCTCAGAGAAGGGAAGGGCTCCCATGGATATCAACCCGCTGTGGCATATCAAGTTGCTATAAGACTAGGCTCATCTTCTATTGAACCTAGACAAGGCAGCCCAGTCAAGGGAAAGGGATCCAATGGCAGGCAACAGAATCAGAGGCAGCCCCATCTCTCGTTGTTAGGGGAGCCACATGAAGACCAAGCTTCACATTTGTTACACATGTGTGCGGGGCCTAGGTCTACCCCAGGCATGTTCTTAGGTTGGTGGTTCAGTCTCTGTGAGCCACTATCAGCCCGGGTTAGTTGATTCTGTAGATTTTCTTATAGTGTCCTTGACCCCTCTGGTTCCTTCAATCCTTCTTCCCTCTCTTCCACGAATTCCCCAAGCTCCACTTAATGTTTGGCTGTCGGTCTCTGCATCTGTTTCTATCAACTGCCAGATGAAGCCTCTCTGGTGATAGTTATCCTAGGCTCCTGTCTGAAAGTACAGTCTAATATCATTAATCGTGTAGAGGTGGGCTCTCTCTAATGACATGGGGCTCATACTGGACCAGTCGTTGGTTGGCCATTCCCTCAATTTCTGCTCTATCTTTACTCCTGCACATCATGTAAACAGAACAAAACGTAGATCGAAGATTTTGTAGGTGGGTTGGTGTCCCCATCCCTCCATTGGAAGTGCTACATTTACACAATGGAATACTACTCAGCTATTAAAAACAAGGACATCATGAAATTTGCAGGCAAATGGATACTAGAAAATATGCTGAGTGAGATAACCCAGACCCAGAAAAACACTTATGAGTGGCTATTAGCCATAAATTACAGGATAACCAATCATACCACAATCCACAGACCCAAAGAAGCCAAGTAACTAGGAGAACCCAGGGGAGGATGCTTGAATCTCACTGAGAAGGGAAAATAACATAGACACCAGAGGTGAATAGAGAGAGGGAACTGGGTAGGAGAGGGAATGGGAGGACCAAGGGAGAGAGAACTGGGTTTGGTATGGAGGCTGCATTTGGGATGAACTAGAAACCTGGGACCCTAACTCTAACCCTAAACCTAACCCATTCAAGAGGCCCTGAGTTTGATCACCAACATCAACACACACACACACAGAGACAGAGACAGAGACAGAGACAGAGACAGAGACAGAGACAGAGACAGAGACAGGAGATAGACTGCATCCCTTCTCCACCTGAGGTCACTATAAATCAGATGTGATGCTGAATTATGCTAAGTGCTTCTCTTTTTAATTAATTCACTTATTTATGTTGGGAGAACATGCCCATGCCACAGCCCATTTGTAGGTCAGAGGACAACTTGCTGAAGTTGGCTCATTCCATCCACCTTACAGTGCCAGGGATCAAACTCAGGAAGGAGAGGAGGAGGAGAATGCCAAGACCATGGCTGTAGTTTGGTTCTGAAAGGTCCCCCACAGGCTCACAGTGATTGTGACAGGCTTTCTAGCCCAAGCTGGCCTTAAACTCACAATGTAGCACAGGCTAAGCTTCACTTCAGATTCTTTTGCCTCCACCTCCCAAATGCTAAGATAGCAAGTGTGTGCCACCTCATTTGTACTGTGCTGGGAACCCCATTGGGGCCTCCAGCATCCTAAGCCAGCCCTCTACGGCTGGAGCTACATCTGTAGCCCAAGTTATCCTGCCATTGTTCTTGTGGGTGGAGACAGGGTCTCAGGTAGCTCAGGCTGGCCTCAACCCTGAATATCTGGTCCTGTAGTGTCATCCCTCATCTCCCAAGTGCTGGGATGACAGGTATGTACCACCATACCTATGTGGTGCTGAGGATCAAGCTCAGGGCTTGGTGCAAACT
This sequence comes from Mastomys coucha, assembly GCF_008632895.1. NCBI lineage: Eukaryota > Metazoa > Chordata > Mammalia > Rodentia > Muridae > Mastomys > Mastomys coucha. The sequence continues at coordinate 117,088,823 of NW_022196904.1, read as the reverse complement.
CAACTGAGCTAAATTGCCAGTTCTAGGCTGGTGTTGTGAATGCCATTCCCCAGCTGGTGGTGTGATTTTAGTGGGAAAGTGGAACAATAGAAATACAGAAGAACAAATGCTAGGTTCTCTCACATATGTGTACTCTAACTTCATTTTTATATAAATGAGCACACACACACACACACACACACACACACACACACACACATACATATACAGAAGCTGCTCAGTGTGGGTCCAAACTGCAAGAGTAGTATGTGCTGATCTAGCTCTCCAGCCCCTGAAATGAGCAGGAAGGGCCTGAGTCACAGAGCATGGCTATATTTAGCTAATTTTGTGCTGGTGTGACTAAAACACCTGGCAGAAGCAACTTAAAAAGAAAGATTAGTTTTATTTCATACACACACCCCTGCCTCCTTCTTCCCACCCGCCCCACACCCTCTGTTCCCTGTTGTCACTTTCTACCTTGGTGTTACACATAGTCTATTATTCTGGGACTCCCTTAAATATTTTTCTCCTCTCACATTTGACTTTCTAGTTTTATGACCTTTACACGCACACACACACACACACACACACACACACACACACACACGCACACAGTTAAAAGTAAAATATTTCTTAAGATAACATCATTTCATTTACACCTAGAAGGTTCTAGGACCCCACATAAGATGCTACAGAGCCTGGTAGAGCTTTAATTGTTGTGAGGCCCAGTGTTGTGGAAATAAATTAGGTGTAAAGTACAAAAGTATTGGGCTGGAGAGATGGCTCAGTGCTTAAGAGCAATGGCTGCCCTTCCAGAGGTTCTGAGTTCAAGTCCCAGCATCTATATGGTGGCTCACAAATGTAATCCCATGGGATTCAATGCCCTCTCCTGGTGTGCAGATACACATGCAGGCAAAACACCCAAGTACATAAAATACATTAAATAAAAAATAAAAGCAAATATGTTGACACATAGCAAGTTCCTAAGGCAGTTTTGTTTTCTCATTTAAATGTGGTAGGTGTGGATTTTGGAAGGCAGGAGGTGTCTCAGCAGCTCTGAGTCCCCTGCTTTCCCATTCTCTGCTGCCCTAACACATTACCTGAGTCTTGGCAATGTTTAGAGAAATGGGTTTACATAACCCACAGCTCTGGAGGCCCAAGAACATGATGCCAGCATCACTCAACTTCCAAGTGATGGGAAGGGGGGCAGAAGGGAAGTGGGGAGGGAGGAAAACAGCGACATCAGCCCACGGTGCTTTTGCCTGGTCTGAGGTAAATCAAGAAAAGGCAAACACCATCTATGCAAGGTTACTTGGGCCTTGCTAGAGCCCAAGAGCCGGAGTTTCTGATCAGGACTCTCCTCCAACATGAGAACTTATAGTCTGAAGAGCTCAGTATTACTTGATAGCCTTGACAGAAGCAGGTGGCATACATGGGGCCATCTTAGGGCAACAGCCTGCAAAGCATTGCTTCTCATTAAAGAATGTAACACAGCCACAGGTCTTTCTCATCTCGAAGCAGATGTGTGCAGAACAGCAGGTTGTGCAGTAAAAGAAACAGGGGGCTGAGAAGAGATGTGGGGGTTAAAGTGGTTACGGTGCAAGCATAAGGAACATGATTCAGATCTACAGAACCCACAGAAATGCCAGCTGGCCATGGCAGCCTGCGCTGTTTCAGCAGTCTGGAGGAGAGACAGAGGGTCCAGAAGTAAACTGGCTGGCTAGACTAGCCCAACTGGCGAGCTCTGGCTTTGAGTTCAGCAAGAGACCATGTCTCAATACATAAAGCGGAGAAGAATCAAAGAAGACCTTCAACATAAACTACTATCCTCCACAAATGCACACACACAATTAAGAACAATAAGTTTTGCCGGGCGGTGGTGGCTCACGCCTTTAATCCCAGCACTTGGGAGGCAGAGGCAGGCAGATTTCTGAGTTCGAGGCTATCCTGGTCTACAGAGTGAGTTCCAGGACAGCCAGGGCTACTCAGAGAAACCTTGTCTCGAAAAAACAAAAAGAAAAAAGAAAAAAGAAAAAGAACAATAAGTTTTGTCTAACCTAAGAAGGTAGCCCAGTGGTGGTAGCATAGTCCTTTGATCCCAGCACTCTGAAGGCAGAGGCAGGCAGATCTCTGAGTTCAAGACTAGCCTGGGCTACAGAGCAAGGTTCCAAGGAAGAAAGGAAGAGGCCAGTTTGGTAGCCCCACAGAAACCCTTATTTGCTCCCAGCAGCAGGGCCACAGAAGGACGCCGTGGAGCTCTTTCTCTTGGGAGACACACAGAGGATTTCTTCAATGTTCACACAAAAACATATTCTAGAGGCAACGGGAAAGACCAAGACTTTTCTTGCCTCTCCACTCTCCGTCGGGCAGATTTTAAGTGTTAGTTGAAGCAAGCAATATAATCCGACTTAATGCCTCTTGTCTACGCTGACAACCTACAGTCAGGGTGTGCTCTCAGTGTCATCCCAAGCTGACCAGCAACTTCCGGATCACTTAGAAACTTGTCACAACCAGCCGTCTTTGCTGAGCATGGTGGCGTACACCTGTAACCACAACACTACAGAGGCCGAAGAAGAGAATCAGGAATTTGAAGCCAACATGGGGCACATAGTGAATCCTCTGCCAGCTTGAGTTACATAGCAAGACCTTGTCTCTAAAGACAGATATAGAGACAGAAATAGAGACAGAGAGGGAATCTGTTTATTTTTTAACATGTAGCAGTGTTTTGCCGGAACATATATCTGTGTACCACAATGCCCACAGAGGCTGCAAGAGGCCATCAGATTCATTGTGATTGGAGGGTTATGAGTCACAATGTTGTCGCTACTGAGAACTGAAACCTCAACATTTCTGCAAGAGCAGCAAGTGCTCTTAACACCGAGTCATCTCTATAGCGTCAAGAAGCCCTCTTTGACACTGCTCCCCGTCCCTGACCTACTACATCAGAAACACAGTCACTATTGTTTGTGATAGAGTCCTGCTGGCTTTCAACTTGCCATCCTCCTGCCTCAGCCTCCTGGGTGCTGGGATTATTATAGTCGTGCACCAGCACCCTCTCAGGATTGCTGGGGGCTTTGAAAAGGCAGTTAGATACAAGCATTAACTGAAAACCCATCAGGTATGAGGAACCAGCAACCTTGAAGAGGAGGGGATCTTCAGGAGTGGATTGCAGGGCTGAAGGGACGATTGTTCCACAAACTTCCCAAGAAAGATCCTCCTCTAAATCCCTTCCAAATCCTATCCTCTCCCCAGCCTCCCTAAACCTCAGCTTCCTCCTGAAACTCTTGGCCCAAACTCAGATTTCCTCCCTGACCTGAGTAATCTTCCCTCCATCCCTCACGTCAGTCTCCTGTGCATCCCAACCTGTGTACTTCCCTGAACTCTATAAGACAAACAACCCTCCCTGCCCACCCCAGCCTAGTCTTCGGCCCTAGAAATCCGGCCCCCACCCGACCCATCCAGGCCTAACAAAGGTGACCTAAGTGATCCCACCGCCTTCAGGACCAGGTCTCCCTCCCAGTCGCTAGAGCTCAGGCCTCCTCGCCATCGGGCCCCACGAGCAGCAGGGGCTGAGCATTCTTGCCCTTGTCGTGCCAGCACACATCAAAGATGGGGTACACCGGCCCGGGCAGACGCTCATGGAAAGAAAAGAGCGGCGTAAGTGCGTCAGGGTTGCTCGCATCATAGAAAGCCAGGGCGCCATCAGCGAAGCTTAGGTAGAGACCAATGCGCGCCGGCGGCCTCTCTGGAGTGCGCAGTGCCCGTGGCTCCTTGGCCTCCACGTGTGCCTCCAGGATCTTGCCATCGCGTAAACCGAGCAGCCACAGCCCCTGTGAGGGCACCGCGTGCAGCCGGCCACGGCGGCAAGCGTCAGCCGCCATCACTCCCAGGGCCCAGCGCGGCTTGTCGCCCACCTCCACCTCCCAATAGTGCTCGCCCTGTGACAGCTGCTGCTGCGCCACCACCGCTAAGGCCTTGTCGAACTGGCGCGCGTCTTCTCCAGCCGGCGGCGCCTTCTGGTCGGAACACTCCACTCGGCGACCAGAGGGGGACACCACCAGGCTCGGGTGCGCAGAGCTGGGGTCAAAAGTCAGTTCCTCCAACGCTGCCAAAAACAGACAATGGTCAGGCTAGCTCTGTGGAGCCTTTCCTCTCTCAAAGGACCTTAGACTACGCAACCCCTCTCCACACACGCACAGCGTTTGCTCAGCTGCACAGTGAAGCAAGTGGTGAGCAGGACTGGGAGATACCAAATGAGTGATATTTTTTTTGAGGCCCACAAAAGGCCCAAGATCCACAAGAGCCAGGAAGCCCGGTTCTGTCTGCCTTGATGTCATCTCTGGGCCTTAAAAATTTTCTCTTGAGCCGGGCAGTGGTGGCGGACGCCTTTAATCCCAGCACTTGGGAGGCAGAGGCAGGCAGATTTCTTAGTTCAAGGCCAGCCTGGTCT
>NW_022196904.1:117075380-117083976 GCF_008632895.1 Mastomys coucha | reverse complement strand
GAAACCCTGTCTTGAAAAAAATAAAACAAAACAAAAACAAAAAAAAAACAAACAAAAAGAGAAGAGCTGACCAAGGATCACACAGGCAGAGGCGCAGACCCAGCCACAGCAGGACCCCTAGGGTCAGCTGGGTGTATTCCATGGCCTTCACCCATTGTAAACCCCAGGCCTTCAAAGGTTCTTCTCCAAGCACAGGTTAGAGGGCTATAAGGAAGGACCCCAGAAGCAAAGAGTATCTTCTCCCGTGGCTTTCTGAGGTGAGCCTGGGAGGCCTTTCCCTGTGCCTTGGGCCTCCCACCAACCCCACACTTATACCAAGAGCCACCCACCCTTCTCGGTACCTGGCATCAGAGCCCGGAACATCTTCCTCCACACCTGGAATTTGAAGTCATCTGAGATGACAGGCAGCTGGATATCTAACCTTGCTGGTGGTGGTGACTCTGACAGGATCTTCTGCAGCCTGGGGATGGAGAGGTGATGCTGAGGCAGGTAGAGTTACTCCAGAGACTAGAGGACTTGGGCTGTTGGAGAGGGCTTTCAGGACTTCCTCCTATCACACCCTTGCCTTAAACGCGCTCAGAATATGGAAAAGCTCTGGACATGGATGAAGACGGCAGCTGTACAGCATTGTATGCAATACCATTGAATATAAATGCACCCTTTAAAATGCTTGAGCCAGGCATGGTGGAGCATGCCAATAATCCTAGCACAGGAAAGGCTAAGGCAGGAAGAACGCTAGTTCCAGGCCTGCCCACATTGTGAGCTTGAGGCCAGTCCACACTTTGCCGTGTTATTTCCCTAGCCCCTGTCCATACTTGCAGCTCCAATGTCCGTTCTCCTGGGAAGTCTCCTTCAGCATCCCTTCCCCTCCCAGCAGTCTTGAAATGATACCTGTGACCTATTCCACATCTGAGGCACCGTGGTACCAGTATATGAGGTCCTGGGGTAAGGACGTAGGCTGTTTCATGTCTGTGTTCAGCACAAAGTGCACAGAAATGGTTGTGAGAAATGACTGGAAAGCACACTGTGAACAGAGGGTACCCCTGGAAGACTAAGGCAAGCAAGTTCAGCAAAAAAAAAAAAGAGCCGGTTGCTCACCTGCTGGTCACCAGGCAGTATTTCTAGAGAAAGAGAAAATGAGAATGAAGATAAAGCAGGAAGGACTCTGAGGAGTTCTAACGATGAGTGTGGGGTCAGAAAGACGAGAAAAGCCAAAAGAAACCCAGGTCTCAATGCCACCCTTGGAGATTAACTATCATGTGAACAGAAACAAGTGCCCTTCCTTATCCCGGAGACATAAATCCACCTGTTAGAAAACTGTCCCTCTGTGGTGGCGCACACCTTTAATCCCAGCACTTGGGAGGCAGAAGCAGGTGGATTTCTGAGTTCGAGGCCAGCCTGGTCTACAGAGTGAGTTCCAGGACAGCCAGGACTACACAGAGAAACCCTGTCTCGAAAAAAAAAAAAAAAAAAAAAAAAAAAAAAAAAAAAAAAAAAGGAAAAAAAAAGAAAAGAAAAGAAAACTGTCCCAGTAGACACACAAGCCTATAGCATCATGACATGAATAGTGCCACGGAGACATGCACCATCTAATCTGAACCACAGTTCAGAGTCTCAACCCTGATATGAACTCCTAGCTTGTAACAAGCATCAGGGTCCCCATGTGACAACCGGATGAGGCCTCTGGAGCCTGAGACGTGGCCATGAGGCAAGGAAGGGAGGTCCTTCAGTGCTCACCATAAGGAATTCTGTCTGTGGCTTGTCGGCCACCTCCTCCAGCACCTTCTCCATCTGCCTCAGTTGTTCCAGGTAAGAGTTCAGGCTTGACAGCTCCCGCCGCAAGGCAACTCCAGCCTCACCCCGAACCTTTTCTGCTTCACGGTCCAAAGAATTTTCTAGGGCGGCCAAGAACATCCGCATCTTCCCCAGCTGCTCCCCAACAGCTCCCCGGAACTGGTGCACTGTCTCCTGAGGTGGGGATGAGAAGATTCTTGCCTAGGGATCCTCAGCCTGGACCTACAGCCCCAGGACTCTGCCACCATAGCCCACTCACCTCCACCTCCACCAACTGATGCTCCAGGACCGCTACACTCTTCTCCTTTCGCATGCATGCCTCCTGCAGCTGTATCTTCTGTTGTGGAAGCTGTGTCTACAGGACAAATTAAAAGAGATGATAGGAATACCACCCTCCTGCCATCTGTACTTCCCCCCTGGATGTTAGCTCCTTCTCCAGCCCTCTGCCTGGACCCCTATCCATTTACATACCTCTCTGGGCCTGACCATACTTCATCCTAGTATCTTTGCCTGTGATGTTCTACCTTTTAAAATTTTATTTATATGAATATACTGTAGCTGTCTTCATACACACCAGAAGAGGGCATCAGATCTCATTACAGATGGTTGTGAACTCAGGACCTCTGGAAAACCAGAGGTCTTAACCACTAAGCCATCTCCAGCCCAATGTTCTATTTTTTTAACTTCCTGCTGGCCTTAATTTCCCCAGCCTCACCTGCAAGCAGTTAACCCCAGTAGAGGTAGGCCTTTGCAGGATCACAAACACAAGATCACCACTGCACTGCAAAGCATGGCATGTGGTACACGGCAGGCTTCCAGAACGAGTGAAGGATGAATGAAAAAGGAGAGGAAGCCGGCCATGATAGCGCATGTCTGCAACCCCAGCCCTCAAGAGACCGAGGGAGGAGGATCACAAATTAGAGGCCAGCCTGAGCTACGTAATAATACCTAATACCTTGTCTTAGAGGAGAAGAAGGAAGAGAAAGGAAGGAAAATGAGGGGGAGGAAGAAGCAGAGAAGGAACAGGGAGGAGGGGGAAGGGAGAAGAGGGAGAAGAAGGTGAGGAGGAAGAAGAGGATAGAAGGGGAGGAGAGGGAATACAATCTTCCCTTCCTGGGTTTCATCCCTTACTTAAAAATTCAGTCACGGGCTGGAGAGATGGCTCAGCGGTTAAGAGCACTGAATGCTCTTTCAGAGGTCCTGAGTTCTAATCCCAGCAACCACGTGGTGGCTCACAACCATCTAGATGTAATGAGATCTGATGCCCTCTTCTGGTGTGTCTGAATACAGCTACAGTGTACTTATATATATAATAAATAAATCTTTAAAAATTCAGTCACAGTCAGTCTGGTGCCAGAGCCTGTGGACTCTGAGGACAGAAAATCTAATGCTAACTCTTCTGAGAGCTGGCATGGGATCCCTGGAGTGCAAGCATGGAAGAGCTAACAGTTCCTGCCACAGTCACCAGTGCCTTCTTACTACCATTACTCCATCAGTTTCCTTTTCCTCCTATGCAGAATGGGAGCAGTAACACCCCCATTTCAATCAGATGACACCTCCTGCTCCCCTGGAAAAACTGAAGACACAGGGTGATGTTTGTTGAGGGATACCGGCCCAGGGGAAGCCACAGGACTGAACCAATGACTCCCGGCTAGCTGCCAGATCAGTCTCTTCCTCAGAGGTGCTCCCCTGAGCCATCACCATCTGTTTCCAGTGAGGCCAGCCTGGTTGCTCCAGGTGCCTGTGGTCAGAGGCTCAGATTGCAGTCAGAGGTTCAGGATAAGTCATGGTCGCAGGACTGAGCCATGGCAAACAAGCACCATCAGAAGGTACTGGGGAGCCTGGCTGGCCCAAGGAGTTCAAGCTTGAGGCTGGCTCCACTCTCGAGGGTTTTGACACATCCTAGGAGATATGGGGGACTTGGGCCACTGGATGCCATCAACCTCAGCAACAAAAACCAGTTGCCTTCTACTTCAAGGACTACAGTGCGAAACCCATAGCAGCCATGGTGCTGGACATGGGCGTGCAGGAACAAACAGCACAGCTTCAAAAAGCAGTCCGTATGAGCTCTCAGTTCCCAGGAACTCGTTCAACCAGTCGAGTCTGGTAAATGGGTTCCTGACCTAACCCTCTAGCCCGTCAAAGCTCCGAGGCATCGAGTCAGGCTCCAGAGCTCTCCCTGTTCCCTTTCTCCCTCGAGCTCTTCTCTAGGATCTCCTTCAGACTTCTTCTAAGGCTTATGGCCTAAGCTGATGCAGATCCCTGAGACTGGAGCTCCACGTCTGCCCTTTACGTTTCCAGAAGTCTGATACACTTCTGTCTCTCATAGGTTCTAGTCTCTCTTCACAGATAAAAATGAGCAAGGTTAGAGTTCAGGGGTTAGCAAAGAGGAACTGGGCTGGGTGGTCTCCTAACAACAGGCTCACAGCCAGGGCTGCGCTGAACTGAGTAAGGCAAGCACAGGAAGGATGGCCATGAGGCAAGGCCCTGGAATGTTCGGGAATGGCTACCAAAGGAGACTGAAGACTAAGTGCTGTGAAAGCAATGCCTGTGAGGCAGCAGAAGACACTAGCAACAGTTTCACTGGGCTAGGGGAGGACCACTCCTTACCTCCAGACCACACTTCCTCCCCGCACCTCTGCACCTGGTGCTAGGGTTTTTGTTTTTGTTTTCCATAGCCTATAAGTACTTAATTACAGACCTTCCTGGGCTAGGTGGGCACCTATCTGCTAGTATCTGCATGCATGTGACTTGTGATATACATCACTTGTAGGAGCCTGTGTACTTGGTATATATCCATTCGGCGATAATTGGATATTTTTTCCTGGTACAACTTCAGGATAACACAACTGTGTAAGGGCTGTATTCTAGTTCAAACTATAATAAGAGCCTTAATAAGGCTGGAATCTTGGTGCTACCTACGCCTGGTGAGCTTTGGCCTCATCTTTCCCACGCCCCTCGAAAACTTGCACAAGTTGAGTAGTTTCAGGAATGAGTAGGCCTCTGCCAGTGGCTGGACAGAGGGGATTCTCGGGCATGCCTTTAACTTTCTGTCTGCTAGTCTTACCAGATCCTCCACCATGCAAACATACCAGTCTAGCAGGCCCACCCAGTTCACCCAAGAGTGTGTAGGTAGTCTCCTAGTCCCAATATGCCAGACACCACAATTTGGTCAGACCCAGCTCTGGCATTTTCAGGCTTACTGGAGGATTGCAGTCAAGCAAGGTAGCTATTCTTCAGGCAGCTCCCAGCCAGTTCTTGCGGGCTTTGCTCTGCAGTCACCTCATGGACACCCCCACCCTTTTTTTTCTTTTTTTCTTTTTTTTTTGGAGGGGGGGGCTGCCTAGCCCTGCCCACCCTCCTTAGCAACCCTTGGAGTCTATCCTCAGAAGCTCATAATGCAAGTTCATCAGTCCCACTCCGCCTTCACCGTGTCCCGCACCTTGAGGCGTGCGTGGGCTTCAGCGGCAGGCAGAAGACGGTGACCACGGTGCGAACCAAGTGAGGCACACACACCACACACAAGTGTGCGGTCCTGCTCGCAGTAGATGCTCAGTGGATCCAGGTGTTCCTCGCAGTGGCCTTGGGGCACTTGCGCCAAACCCTCCACAAGGCGCGCCAACTGGAGGTTAGTGCTTAGCGCCTGCGGCCGCGTAGGTGCCTGACAACAGGGACAGGCAACCGTGCCATCGGCGGCAGGCTCCCCTGCCACACGGATCAGGCAGGCACGGCAGAAACTGTGGCCACACTCAGCGGTCACTGGAGCATCGAACAGCTGCAAGCACAGAGGGCAGGACAGTTCCTGGCGCAGAAGACCGGGTGCAGCCGACATAATGAGCCTGGGAAAAGGAGTCCCAATCAGAGAGACTCACTCAATCCAGCAGTCTGTGGCCCAGCAGCCAGAGCCCCATTCTGTAATTACCTCACATCCCACACTGGAAGAGTCTGGTTTGGGCCATCTGGTAAAGAGGATGGACGCGGTGTCGTCCCAAAGTGAGTGTATATCGCCATTCTCAGCCCAGATAAAAACAAATGTGACCCAACTGGGCGTTTGTTAGCCCAGGCTTCAGCCTGTGACCTAGGTCTGGGCCTTCACTCCTCTGGAATTATCAAGAATCCCCTCCCCAGGTGACCTCCCACTGACCTCTCTGGAATACCCAACCCTTCTCCTCCCCCATATCTCAAGGCCCACAGGACTCACAGGTCTGTTGGGAGAACTTGAGGCCAAAAAAGATTCCCAGGAGGACCAGTCAGGAACAGTGTCCAGAGACAAGCAAGAAACAAGCAGCAGGCTCAATGCAAGGGCAGGAATTTAGGGCCAGATGGCAGTGGGTGGACGCAACAGGTGACACGCACATAGCGGACAGACCCTCCCAGATAGTTCAACCGCCCAAGAGCTATATTTAGCTGTCCGACCCACTCCCTCCCACCACTTTCTGGAAACTGTTCTAAATGTGGAGTGTGAGTAGTCAGCAGGCAGACATCCATGTCTAGACCACCTGACCGGCCTGGCCCAGTCCGTTCCTCAGGCCAGGCTAGAGCTTAGAATCAGTGGGGAAGCAGGGCTGCCCTTCTTCCTACAGCACTTCCACGCTGGCTCCCTTCCTCCTTGTTGCTCTTAGTTAATCTATTCACTTCCCAAGTGGACCACTTACCAAAGCCACACTAGCAGTGCTAACCCCACCTGTGGGAAAGCAGGACTTCCTTCCTCCATAACTAAGGTGAGGGTATTTTTCCCCTATTTTTTAGCATAGGCCCTGGAACAACGTTCCCTGTCCCCCAAATGCCTGGAGAATGAATGATAGGTAGTTCAATGAATGAACTGAAACCAGAGCCTACAACTCAGAACTGGAGCTTGCCCCACTGGGTGCACCAGGCTTTCTTATATGCTTATCTTTCAGTTGTTAGTATAAATTTTAATCAGACTAAAAATCAAAGTCTTCCTTATGACCTACAATTTATACCCATCTGGCCCCATTCATTGCTCTGACCTGTGTGTGCCTCACCCTTCCCCCTGGCCCCTCAAGGACTTTGTCCTTGCCACCCCTCTGTCTAGAACATTCTTGCAGTCTCAGATATTGCATCACTCTTCTCCTTCTCTCCTTAGAACTCTTCTCAACGTCAAGCTCCAGGGATGTTTTCTCAAATTCCAAGATCTTTTTCTTAAACCCTGAGTGTTCAGGCGCTGCTCTCAGTAATAAGATATACAGTATTCCCTCACTTCTTTAATTTTTAATTTTCTTAATTTTTATTTTTTTATTTATTTTCAATTTTTTTTATTTTTATTTTTTTTGGTTTTTCGAGACAGGGTTTCTCTGTATAGCCCTGGCTGTCCTGGAACTCACTCTGTAGACCAGGCTGGCCTCAAACTCAGAAATCTGCCTGCTCACAATCATCGATAACTCCCATTCCAGGCAACCTGATATCCTCTTCTGACCTCTGTGGATACTAGGCACACAAGTGGACATAAACATGCATTCATACACCCATACACATAAAATAATTTTAAACCATTTTTTAAAAAAAAATTAAAGCAAGAGGCTGGAGTGGAGTGACTTATGCCTGAGAAGCTGAGACAAGAGGATCAAGAGTCCAAAGCCAGCCTTGGCTACACGAGAACCTGAGAAGTTGGGGGCGGAGTGTGTATATATATATACACACATACATACACTTATATATATGAGAGTTCTGTTGGGGAGGATACACACTTTTTTTTTCTCTTTATTTCAAGACAGGGTTTCTCTGTGTAGCCCTGGCTATCCTGGAACTCACTCCGTAGACCAGGCTGGCCTCGAACTCAGAAATCCACCTGCCTCTGCCTCCTACTGCCCGGCCAGGATACACACTTTTAATCCCAGCACTCAGGAGGTAAAAGCAAGCAAGTTTCCGAGTTCAAGGCCAGCCTGGTCTATTGTCTATAGAGTGAGTTTCATGACAGCCAAACCTACACAGAAAAACTTTCGTCCTGAAAACAAAATAAAACAAACTGTGTGTGTGTGTGTGTGTGTGCGTGTGTGTGTGTGTGTGCGTGTGTGTGTGTGCGTGTGTGTGTGTCTGTGTGTGTATGTGTGTGTATGTGTGTGTGTATGTGTGTGTGTATGTGTGTGTATGTGTGTGTGAGTGTGTATGTGTGTGTGTATGTGTATGTGTATGTGTGTGTATGTGTGTGTATGTGTGTGTATGTGTGTGTATGTGAGTGTGTATGTGTGTATGTGTGCGTGTGTGTGCGTATGTGTGTGTATGTGTGTGTATGTGCGTGTGTGTGTATGTGTGTGTGTGTATGTGTGTGTATGTGTATGTGTGTGTATGTGTGTGTATGTGTGTGTATGTGAGTGTGTATGTGTGTGTATGTGTGCGTGTGTGTGTGTATGTGCGTGTGTGTGTATGTGAGTGTGTGCGTGTGTGTATGTGTATGTGTGTGTATGTGTGTGTGAGTGTGTATGTGTGTGTATATGTGTGTGTGAGTGTGTACGTGTGTGTGTATGTGTATGTGTGTGTGTGTATGTGTGTGTATGTGTGTGTATGTGTGTGTGTGAGTGTGTGTGTGTGCGTGTGTGTGTGTGAGTGTGTGTGTGTATGTGTGTGTATGTGTGTGTGTATGTGTGTGTATGTGTGTGTATGTGTGTGTGTATGTGTATGTATGTGTGTGTGAGTGTGTGTGTATGTGTGTGTATGTGTGTGTATGTGTATGTGTGTGTATGTGTGTACGTGTGTGTGTATGTGTGTATGTGTGAGTGTGTGTGTGTATGTGTGTGTATGTGTGTGTGTATGTGTGTGTGTATGTGTGTGTATGTGTGTGTAT
>NW_022196904.1:117061365-117073238 GCF_008632895.1 Mastomys coucha | reverse complement strand
TTTTTGTATATATGAGTGTTTTGCCTGCAGATATGCATTGCACCATGTGCGTGCTTGGTACCCACAGAAGTCAGAAGGCATCAGATCTCCTGGAACAGAAGTTACAGATGGTTGGGTGCTGGGAACTGAACTAGCATTCTTTGCAAGAGCAGTCAGTGTCCTAGCTCCACAGCTCCTCTATAATTACAACTAGATGGTATTTCTCATCTGTTCTTGTTTTGTTTTGTCTTTATTTTTGAGTCAAGATCTCAACATGCAGCAATGACTGACATGGAATACTGAATCCCCCATCTCAGCCCCTTGAGGATTACAGGTATGTGCCACTAGAACTGGATAATGACATTGCATTTCCTGCTTTATTTTTAAACTGGTTCTCATATGTTTAGGCTGGCCTTGAACTATGCACCTTGCCTTTGATTTCCTAGTGCTGAAATTACAGTTATATACCCAAAGCCCAATCTATGTGGCATTTCACTGAAACCAAAACAAGCCTTATAAGTTCCTATGACCCTTATTCCAATGGACCAAGCCAGTAACTGATGTAATCATGTAGATCACAGTTGCTCCTTAGGGAATGCAAGTTCAAGTCTGTTCTCAAGGCAATAGTTATACATAATGTAACTTGTTTTCCTTTTCATGGTACTGCATAAAGACCAGGGCCTTAAACATGCTAGAATTTCAGTATGCAACCAAGGCTAGCCTGGAACTTAGGATCCTCAGTCTCTACATTGCATGTACTAGGATAACTACCATGACTGCTTTGTCCTTTTTAAGATATCAGTGTATATTGCCAAGGCTGGCTTTGAACTCATCATCCTACCTCAGCCCTCTGCCAACAGCTGTGACTACAGATGAGCCCCAACTGACAGTCTCATGTCTCCCCCAACTCCCCGCCTCTGCTTCCTCATTCTGCACAGCAGTCATCACCACCTAACATAGAACACATCTGACTTGGTTGCCTTCTTGTCTTCTGCTAGGATATAATGAATGTCTCTGGCTTAGAATAAAGTGCATGGCACACTATGATGATCAACTTCCAGAAAGGAACAGACACAGAACTCTTTCTCATTTGTCCTCTCAGATTCAATCAGTTCTGCTCAGCCTTCAGCTGGCTTTACTCATTCCCCCCTCAACCATTCTTACCCAGGCCAGAGTTTCAGTTTTACATTCTGTCTTCTCTTTGGAGACCCTTTGCCTTGGTCTTTGAGTGTTGGTATTTCAAGCACGCTGTAATCCTACTTCTTTGAAGCTAGTGTTCTGTCCCAGGAGACTCAAGAATCCAGGGACCTTTTATTTCTCCTACTCTTCATTATCCCTAAGTCCCCATCTACTTCGATGATACTGGACTGCTCAGAGTTGGCCTGATGTTAGTAACAGGAAGGGTGTGGAGCAAATGTATATTTGGAGCTGGTTGCTGAAGCCACAAGCAGTTTCATTTAAATTCAAAAACTAACATCCAAAATTTTCATCTCATCTAGAATTTCCATCATTGTCAAGTGTTGAGGCTACAGATTCAAGTGATGAAGACAGACTAGGTCTCTTATTTGGCCCATGAAAAAGGCATTGTCTTAAACAGGTTATAGTACAAGACAGAACAAGAAGCGAGGAGGAGGAGGAGGAGGAGGAGGAGGAGGAAGGAAGGAACCAGTGTGGCTGCTCCTGAAGCCCTGGGGCTCAGAGGAGAGCTCTCCGTTTATCTCCAAGGAAAGCCTCCCAGCAACCAGAGCGATAAGTCCCATGAATGGCTCATACTTGTGACCCTAGCTCCTCTCAGGAAGCTGAGGTTGGAAAACAGCCACAAGTTTCAGGCCAGCCTGGACTAGAAAGTGAGATGCCATCTGAGAGTAATGGCACACACCCTTAACTCCAGCACTTGGGAGGCAGAGCCAGGTGGATTTCTGAGTTCGAGGCCAGCCTGGTCTACAGAGTGAGTTCCAGGACAGCCAAGGTGACACAGAGAAACCCTGTCTCGAAAAAACCAAAAAAAAAAAAAAAAGGAAAGAAAGAAAGAAAGAAAGAAAGGAAGGAAGGAAGGAAGGAAGGAAGGAAGGAAGAAAGAACAGTAGTCAGACTTGGTGACACAGGCTTTTAACTCCAGCACAGGTAGCAGATGCAGGCAGATCTCTGAGTCCAAGGCTAGCCTGGTCTACAGAGCTATCTTCAGGACAGCCAAGGCACAGAGAAACTATCAGAACAAAACAAAACAAAACAAAACAAAGAACTGTAGCCTTTCTGACTCCAGAACAATCAATATGGCTCCATCAATCAGTTAATTTAGGGGTTATGGGATCATGCATCCAGGAGACATCTCACCTTACCAACAACCACTCTGGCTTTGGTCCAGCAGGGCAAGGGTAAGCCAGAGCTGAACCCGAGAGGTTCTTTTCTGTCAGAGTCAAAACATACCTCTCTCTAAGCCCATCATCTAGAAATAGAAGAGAGCATTTGACTTCCAAAAAAAAATCCAAAACCCATATATTTATCTCCCAGGGAGAAGCTACCTTAGCAGTCTCTGGGAATCATCAGACTTTGTCTCTACCTCCCTGGGGACAGTGAGCAAGACACTGACTTCTCAGAGTACTGATTGACATTAGATCCAGACTGATGGGTGTGACTTCCTTGATTCCTGACTTCCCAGAGAGTCTGGGACTGAAATGTAGCTGGGACTAACATCTCTCTGCTCCTGCTTTCCCAGTGTTTCATATCTTCTGAATATGTAAGTTCTAGAACATTTGAAGTGCTCTGCAAACACAGGGAAGTCACTTTCATCATTACATCACTGCGACATCCACCTTCCTAGTGGCATTTTGGGATGCTAAAGAGGTATTTACTTCCTGTATACAATCACTCTAAGAAATAGGCATTTTTAGGGCAGAAAAGTAGGACTTGGGGATGTTAGGTGGAATCTAGGGAGCCATAGGTAACATGTGGATAAAGTTCCCATCTGTGTTTTGCCATTTACTAGCAGTGTTGCTCCCAGCATGACTTCTGAAAATGTGTTTCTCACTGTAAGCTGGGGGAAAATACATAATACCTTTTGAGGTTGCTGGGGAAATGAAGTGAGACTGTGCATGCTAAGTGCTTACAGTAATGCCTAGAAAATAGCAACATTCAAAAATGGAAGCTACTAATAAGACAGCAATCCAAAGAGGCTGCAAACATGGTAGTACTGCCAGGCAGTGGTGGCATACACCTTTAATCCCAGCACTTGGGAGGCAGAGGCAGGCGGATTTCTGAGTTCAAGGCCAGCCTGGTCTACAGAGTGAGTTCCAGGGCAATCAGGATACACAGAGAAACCCTGTCTTGAAAAACCAAAAACCAAAAACCAAGCAAACAAACAAAACAATAGAACCTTAATACATCCTTTTCAAGTGAAATAGGTTTCCCCAGATTGTTCTGAGGTCATAATGTGCAGAGTGCTGCAGAGTCCGTCCAGGATGACATCACTTGTCCCTACTGAGGTCCAGGCTAAAACTGACATCAGGGTGATACTTCTAGTCTGTGACAGCAAGGGTAACATATCTCCAGTCCATGCCTCTTGCCCTACTGCAGCATCTTATCAACTAACACTGCCTAAAATCCCCGGTGAACATCCCAGTCAGGCATCTCCATGTCTTGGTCTGAATATATGAGTTGTGTGTAACTGGTCAGATGTCAAACCTGACCCAACTGGATCCCTTCTCACCACCAGAACAGTGAGTGTGAGAGGATACCATTGTTCTTCAGTCCCTCTCTCTCCCTCTCTCCCTCTCTCTCCCTCCCCCCCCCCTCCTTCATACCACTTTCTGTAGCCTCCAAGTTTCAATTAAAAGCAAAGAAGCAAATGCCACCCTGTCCAAAAAGGCTCTATATAGCTAGAAGCTATACAACAGAGTGTGGTAAAACACAGTTGGAGTTCCAATACATGGGAGGTCAAGGCAGAAGGAAGGTCATCTTCAACTACAAAACAAATTTGAAGCCATATTTCATAAAACCAAAATAAATAGTATGGTTTCTAGGCAATCCTGAAACTTGAGATCAGTCTCTAGAATCCATGGTGAAAGGAGAGTGCTGGGCTTGGAGAGATGGCTCAGTGGTTAAGAGCACTGACTGCTCTTCCAAAGGTCCTGAGTTCAAATCCCAGCAACCACATAGTGGCTCACAACCATCTGTAATGAGATCTGGTGCCCTCTTCTGGTGTGTCTGAGGACAGCTACAGTGTACTTACATATAACAAATCTTTAAAAGAGTGCTAATTCACAAACACTATTCTCTGACCTCTATGCACACCAAATTATAAGTATAATCATACCTATACATAATAATAAATAAAATTTAAAATATACACATATGTATATTTCTTTTTTTAACAGTATCAATCATTTAGTAAGTAAGATAAACACAGACAGCCGGGTGTGGAGGCACACACCATTTATCCCAGCATTAGGAAGAAGAGGCAGGCAGAGCTCTGTGAGTTTGAGGTCAACCTAGGCTTCATGACAAGCTCCAGGCCAGCTAGGGCTAGCCTGCAGACAAATGTAAAACATGCAGGGTCATTTGCAGAGAAGAAACAAGCACACAGCTACAGTTTGAATTGCTAACAGCATAAAATTAACCATCCTACACTATTTTTAATGATTTATTTAATGTGAAAATGTGTGTGCTCTTGGAGGCCAGAGGTGTTGGGTCACCTGTAAGCCACCAGATATGGTGCTCTTAAGTGCTGTGCCATCTCTCCAGCCCTCAGCCTACACTCTCTACTGAGGAAGCCTAGTGAACGCCCTGCCAGTCGTCACCCTCAGCAGTTTAGCTCTAAGAAATCCCCTAGCACAGCCATAGGTCCTGAACAAAAAACGTTCAGCACCTATGTTAAGGCTTTTTTAGGCAATAGCGGGTTTTGGCAAATTTGGGGTTTTTTTGTTTTTTGTTTTTTGTTTTTTTGGGTGGAGGTGGAGAGGTAAGACAAGGTTTCTTTGTGTAGTCTTTTTTTTTTTTTTTTTTTTTTTTTTTTGAGACAGGGTTTCTCTGTATAGCCCTGGCTGTCCTGGAACTCACTCTGTAGACCAGGCTGGCCTCGAACTCAGAAATCCGCCTGCCTCTGCCTCCCAAGTGCTGGGATTAAAGGCGTATGCCACCACCGCCTGGCCTTGTGTAGTCTTCTTATAGCCATGAGCCTTTCTACCCAGCCTCTTTGTTCCCAGAATAAGGACTCTGAGACTTAATGATAAATAAATGCCTAGGTCATAAGCTTCAGCTTGTTCCCACTAGCTTGTAACTCAATTGTTATCCTATTTAAGCCAGTCTAAGTCTGCCAAAAGGCTAGTTACCTTGTAAAGACAGAGTTAGCCAGAGCCAGACTGACTCCATGACAGGCTGCAAACTGGCAATTTGGGAGACTAGGCCTAAGTTTCTGTTTCCCAGAATTGGAAAAGTCTGAAACAAGTCAATTCCAGGAAACACACACACATACATCTCATGGTCAGCCAATCAGGAAGCTGCTCCACTACCTAGCCTGTTCTAACCTCATGGGCAGTCATGTAGAAGCTGTCCAACCACCTAGCTTGAGCAGAGCATAGTTAATCAGCCAAAGTCCTGAAAATCCCCCAGAGCCTTAGCCAATCACAAAGGGAAAGAAAGGTAAGTCACCCACTCCTACCCTAGCAGGCTTTAAACTGCCACGCCCACCTCTGTCTCCCATCCTGTTGTATGGTAGACCCCCGCATGCTGGGTCTCTGCCAAGCCCACACCTCTGTCTCCCATCCTGTTGTATGGTAGACCCCTGCATGCTGGGTCTCTGCCAAGCCCACACCTCTGTCTCCCATCCTGTTGTATGGTAGACCCCTGCATGCTGGATCTCTGCAGAATAAATGCTCGTTGCTATTGCATACTATTTGAGTCTGGGCTATTATCATTGTTTGCAAATCACAGATGCTTGCACCTCTTCTCAGTTGTGTGCATTGGGCAAAATCTGCCTGTCTCTCACGTATTTCTACAATTCTAGGGTCAGGACTCTTTTGCCATTATATAAAGGTTCCTCAAAGCTAAGTCAGTGACAAGCCCAATGCTGGGTGTTGGCCAGAGATGGTCTACATCTGGTTTCTGCTCTTAAGTTCTCAGACTTTAGAAACAGTAAACAGACACATCATATTATAAAAACTATGGTAGAGACTTGGAGGAACAGCATGGGGAGAAACCAGAGGGTAAAATAGAAGGGAAAGGCAGGTTAAGAACAGAAATGAAACAAAGAAATGCATGAGGCCCTAAGTTTGAACAGTTATTTTTAAAAAGACAGAAGCTAAACTGATAAGCTATCAGACCATATACAAAGTGCCCTTGACCATTCTAGCTGGGTCCATCTTCCCTTTTGTACATGGGCTACTTTTCCCATTAAAGAGACTGTCAAAAAGTATATGAGGCCAGGCGGTGGTGGTGCATGCCTTTAATCCTAGCACTTGGGAGGCAGAAGCAGGCGAATTTCTGAGTTCAAGGCCAGCCTGGTCTACAGAGTGAGTTCCAGGACAGCCAAGGTTACACAGAGAAACCTTGTCCCGAAAAACCAAAAACAAAAAAAAAGCATATGTGACACTTATGGAAGATCCCAGCCTAAAGAAGAGTTGAAATTACTTAGAAAGGGTGACATTCGACTCTGAGGAATCTGGGGAATCACAGGAGTAGGAAAGGACAACATCCTTTGTGTAGGATATAAAGATGTATTCTTTTGGCCATAATGATCTGGAAATTGTGTAAGGATCAATGAGGAGCCATAAGCCATGAGTCAAGGAACACTGGCTATCTCACCACAATTGCTGCTGGGATACCATGCTACAAGGATGGAGACACCCTGCAAACTTAATCCACGATTTTAAAGTGTCAAGAGGTAGAACCCTGCTAGTCCTGGTGGCACACACCTTGATCCAAGCACTTGTGATGCAGAGACACGTGGCATGCTGGGCATTATAACCTCTCCTAACCACCCCCCAAAATCTTAAGAGCCACAAATAAGTAGCTATGTTAATTAGCAGTAATATGATCTAGATGAGTAGACGGAAGACTCTTAAGCCTGGTTTCTCAAAGGAAGTAACATTTAACCTGAGGCCCAAGGACTCAAGCATTTGTCAGAAAGGGAAGCAATTTCAAGGCTTAGAGAAGAGCATGTACAAGATTTGAAAAGGCAACTCAAGAGAAACTGAGAGGCCAGTGAGGCTGGAGCTTGAAGATAAGGGTAAACTGGTAGTGTGGTATAAAACAAGACTGAATAGATCAAAATTGGGATGGACCACTAGACCTTTCCCAGCCATGTTTAAAGCAGGCTAGGAATTCTGGGTACAGAGCAGGCTCCAAGGTTATCCTAATCAGTCCAGAAGTAGCTACTCTCCACTTAGGTCTCTACACTCCAGTGTTTTATCTATTGGTGGCTGTCATCACACTACAAAATATTTAATCACTGGGGCATTTGGTAAGGTTTCAAGAAGCCTTACCCCTTCCAAGCCAACCCATCATGACCCCAGGTCCCCACCTTCCAGCAGATGTGAGGCTGAGAGATGGAGTGACGAAAACGTTTAATAAATGTAACTAAAACTAAGGTGAAGACATAGTCACTCTCTTTTGCATTTCATTTCGTCCAACTCTGAGGAATCCAGGGGGCTTAGTGTTCTAGCTGTTAAAATTCTAATATCCAATGGCATGTGAGAGGATCTTAAGATCTGAGGAAACAAGATTTGGGGCGTCTAGATTTCCAAGATTCTAAGTTTCTATGCTCCAAGAAACTCAACAGAAACAGATTGCTTTTCAGCAATAGCTGGTTTGCAAGCAAGCTCTATTGAGCGAGCCTCGCAGCTTCTCCATACCTGCCAGAGTAACAACTTAGCTCCACCCTGTCCCCACCCCACTTCCTCCGCCAAACCATCTCCACCTTCTCTTTCTGCAGCTTAGCCAAAAAGCCAAGCCTGAAAGTCTGAGGGGCGGAAACCAAAACTGGCTTGCTGGGGAAAGAACAGGAACAGTAAGTGAAGAGGGTGGGGGAGTCCCGGCATGCTCATCGGCCTAAGCAGCTGACTTCCTGGTCTTGGCGGGCTGGCAGCAGGCAGGCTGCAGCAGGCGAGGAGCAGCAAGAGTAAAAGGTGACCGCGGCTCCCCACCCCAGAGCCATGGGGCGGGCGCGAGATGCCATCCTGGATGCTCTTGAAAACTTGACAGGGGATGAGCTCAAAAAGTTCAAGATGAAGCTGCTGTCAGTGCCACTGCGCGAAGGCTATGGGCGCATCCCACGGGGGACCCTGCTGCAGATGGACGCCATAGACCTCACTGACAAACTTGTCAGCTACTACCTGGAGACGTATGGCTTAGAGCTCACAATTATTGTGCTTAGAGACATGGGCATGCAAGAGCTGGCTGAGCAGCTGCAAAATATTATGAAAGGTAAGTGTACCCCCTTGTTCGTCTACCCACAATTTCCTGCACACCAGAGGCTTGCCTCTTTGGCGCTTAACTTTCTGTTCCTCCTGCCATACCCTCCCCCACCCCCCAAAAAAATCTTCCCCTTGTAGCCTTGAACTTAGCACCCTGGGTGGAGTAGGAGTCAACCCCCAAAGGACTGTGGATAGGGGAAAGAACCACCTGGCGTTTCTTTACAGAGTCTGGAGCTGTGGCAGCTGCAACCAGTGTCCCTGCTCAAGGTACAGCCAGAACAGGTGAGGCCTCCCCACCCTACCACACCCTTGCACAGCCTATCTTTGTGCCAAGGTCAGAGCCAGACTGGACTAATAACCCTGCTTCCCTACTACCCACACGTTCTTAAAAAAGTATATATATGGTCATGGTGGGTGGCTTTCCTTGATTCTCCAGGCCCTAAAACTACAGTAGCAAATTTTGAAGCAGTGTTAAACATTGTTATCACTTCCACCCTCAGAACATTTTGTGGACCGGCACAGGCAAGCACTCATTGGCAGGGTCACAGAAGTTGATGGTGTGCTGGATGCTCTGTATGGCCGTGTGCTGACTGAAGGACAGTACCAGGCAGTTCGTGCAGAGACCACCAACCAAAACAAGATGAGGAAGCTCTTCAGCTTTGCTCCAGCCTGGGACCTGACCTGCAAGAACTTGCTCCTCGAGGCCTTGAGGGAAACACAACCCTACTTGGTGACGGACCTGGAGCAGAGCTGAGTTATCTTTTCCAGCTACATATGCAGCTCCTGACTTTGTATACAGTTTTTGAAAAAGCAACTTGCATTTGTGTTTTCTCTACTCTTTTGGATGTTTGTGCTGAGTGAGCTAAGCTACATTTCCAAAGGCCGCATGGGCTAAGGGGTGTGGCTCAGTGGTAGAACTTATACCTAACATGCACAAATCAGTCTTGAACACCAAAATTCCAGACTTAAGTTCTGGCTTCTCTGTTCTAGTGCAAAGGCTTCTCAAATGATTCCTGGTTCCCCATTTGGGAGCTTTTCCCATATTATCCCATAAGACTACCTTAGAGAACACACTTAACATTATCCAGGTCAAGTTAAAAAGCAAGAGAGGAGCTGGACAGTGGTGGCACACCCCTTTAATCCCAGCACTTGGGAGGCAGAGGCAGGCGCATTTCTGAGTTCGAGGCCAGCCTGGTCTACAGAGTGAGTTCCAGGACAACCAAGGCTACATAGAAAAACCCTGTCTCGAAAAAACAAACAAACAAAAGCAAAAGAGGGGATGGGAGCCAGGTGATGGTTAATCCCAGCACTCAGGAGGCAGAGACCTCTGCGAGTTCAAGGACAGCCAAGGGTACACAGAGAAACCCTGTATCAAAAAAACAAAAAAACAAAAAACAAAAAAACAGGCAACAGAGCTTGGAAAGATACCTTACAAACAAACTAGTCCATAGAAGGCTCTGGGCTGTGGGGAATCTTGTCTAGACAAGGCGGCCTCTAACTCAAAGAGATCTGCCCAGCTCTGCCTCCTGAGTGCTGAGATTAAAGGTATGTATCACCATCCCCAGCCCAAGCCCTTTTTTAAAATTGTGTGTGGATTTTGTGGGAAAGGCTGTTCATATACCTCTGCACCATGTGCATGCAGTGCCCACCAAAGCCAGAAGAGGGCATCAAATCCACTGGAACAGGAGTTACTGGCTGAGCCTCTACAGGATGTTGGGAATTTAACATGGGTTTTCCCCTGGAAAGAGCAGTCATTACTCAACTGCAGAATCATCTCTCCAACCCAAGGGCTTATCCTTTAAAGAAATTAAGATTGTATTGTGTGAATATGAACACAGGTGCATGTCTGCACAGAAGTTTGAAGATAGACTCCACAGTCAGTTCTCGGTTTTTTCTTACCTTGAGGTAGAGTTCCTGTTCTTTTTGCTGCATTCTAACCCTGGGCTGTGAGCTTCGGGGTCATTGTTTCTCTTACCTGTACTTCCAGGTCTCTCAGCAGTGTTGAGATTAACAGGTATTGCCATCATTCAGGGGACAGAAGACAACAAAACCAGGGTGCAGACATAGTAGAGAAACCCTCTACAATTGAGTTCCATCCCCGGCCCAGTAGCTATTCTTGTTATTTATGGTCCTACCTATGAAGTTTTTGAGTCAAGGTCTCACTACTCCTAGATCCCTGACTGGCTTGAGTAGGGCTGGGACCAAAGGCCTAACAAGTTCATATGAAATCTCATTAGTGATTGGAGAGGACAAAAAAGGTTCTCTTTTACTGGTATGGCCAGTCTATTAGAAGGGTCCTTTGTGAAAATATACTGTGTCAACGGTTTACTTTGTCTTAGAGATACTGAGAAGTAATGTTCTCTGAGTCAGTGGGTGTGCATGTTTTGAGCATGCTGAGACAAGTAGACTTCAAGGCTCTCCAGAGTTACAATCCAAATGTTTGGTGCCAAGTATGAACAGATAGTGGGGTATATATGGGAAACTGCATGAGAGAAGATGGGGATGGATGGATGCAGCTTAAGGAACAAGCTTGAAGTTCAGGTGTCCTAAGAATCTGTTCCTATGACCAGCTTTGGTTACTCAGGCTGTTACATAGTCTAGACGCAGGGAGGTCCAATCAGAGGCCTGTTGCAGCTAAGAGGCTAGAGACTAGACCAAGTCAACTGGTGGAGGGAATGAAGTTGGTAGGTGTTTGGTATTCTGGGCCTCCTTGGTAACCTGCTCATACCTCTACCTCTCCTGTGAAAATAGTGTAATTATGGAAAAAGTAGAACACAGAATCTTAAATGGCCTGGGTATGGTGGTACCTGCCTTTAATCTCAGATTAAAGCTCCCAAAACAACTCTTGAGTTATAAATTCCAGCAATTCAAATATGGTAGAAACCAAAGCCCAACACCCAAGGTTGCACTTATGACCTCTACCTATAAGTCCTGGTGTGTATACTCCAGCCCCCCCCCCCCACACACACACACACAAAGGGACTCCCCTCTTTCCCTGGGTATTTTTTCCTGGGAGAACTCAGTTCTAAGTCTTAGATTTCTGCCATTAGAGTGATTTAAGAGTAGAAAATCGAAAGGATGAAAATTCAAACCCCAGCTCCTGGTCTTATTAGCGATGATGAAAACTGTATGTCAGCATCCCCCCACAAAGTGAGAATAAGAAGGCCTAGCTCATCACTTAACAGCACTGGGACATGCACTTTAGTGTCAACTCTTTCCAGTAGGACATCCAATTACACCTGGGCACCTGGGCTGCCACCCCTCCTGCACCAGCTACATGAAAGACCATGTACTACCTTCCAATCCTGGTTGTAGCTAAAGTTAACCCATAAAATAGCCCTATACATCTCCAGTGCCCAAAGCTAGACAAACTAATAAGAATTCTGCAATTTTGGTTTCTTTAAAAAACACAAAAATAGGGGGCTGACGAGATGGCTCAGTGGGTAAGAGCACTGACTGCTCTTCCGAAGGTCCTGAGTTCGGATC
>NW_022196904.1:116984095-117061292 GCF_008632895.1 Mastomys coucha | reverse complement strand
CTCACAACCACCTGTAATGAGATCTGACGCCCTCTTCTGGTGGGTCTGAAGACAGCTAGAGTGAATTACAGAGCGGGCAGGCCGTCCTGAGTTCAATTCCCAGCAGCCACGTGATGGCTCATGGCCATCTGTACAACTACAGTGTACTCATACACATAAAATAAATAAATCTTAAAAAAAAAAATATTTTAAGAATGTACTGTCATTTTAACCCCAGGGATGTTGGACTGCTTTCAACTATTTGAAGCACCTGATCACATGATTTACCTTGAGCTCTAGCAGAAGCATGGTTTTGCCAGCTGTAGATAATTTCTGTAATTGTGTGAGGTTTGGAATTCTGGGAACTTTCCAGAGGGTACATAAATGCTGGGGCCCCCTGAGAGTCGTGGCTGTTCAAAGGGGAGGGGGGCCTGCAGTTTGTTGTTAATCATTGTCAAAGAAAAAAGTTCAACTCAGGGATTTTGCTAATAGCTTTCCCCTCTTTATCTAGTGGTAGAGGGTAAAACCAGGGGTGGTGGGGTTGGGATAAAGGGTGGGAAAAGGAACCCACAACAGAAAACCAGCTACAGAAAACAATACATGCAAGAATGACCACTGTTCATATCATCAGTCCTGCCCAAAGTCATAAGCAGCTGTTCTAGGCACTTAACAAACTGACAGAAGCGATACGTGTTACCAGCAGTCCCAAGCTCCACTGGAGTCACTCAGAAACTTCCAACATTATAGATCATCCCAATCTCTTAATGATGCTCCAATCTCCTGACAAATTTAAAAGTTACAAAAGAAAAAAAAAAATTTTTTGCCCTTTTTCTTGGTGGTAGGGTGGGGGGCATCTTGAGATGATCTATTATATAGACCAGGCTGGCCTCAAACTGAAAGCCCCACCTACCTCTGCCTGAGTGCTAAGATTTAAGTTGTGTGCCACCATGCTGCCAGGCACATGGTTTTGTGAGGACTCACTGCATCACTTGTGATTTTCTGATGTCTCCCACTCAAGTCCTAGGTCTGTAGGTGGGTGTCATGCAAGACAAATTTGACTTCTCAAATCTTCTATTCAAGCTTAAATTCTGAACAATAAAAGCCAGCCCAAGCTAGGCTTATGCTAGTTATAAAAACCCATATATAGAGTAGGCCTATAGTGCCATATGTCCTTATACCATTATCCCAGCAATCAGGAGGCAGAGGCCTGGTCTACAATTGCAGGACAGCCTGAACTTCAGAATAAGAGGCAGTCTTAACCATGGGATTGGAGAAACAGCTCAGCAATTATGAGCACTTGCTGTCCTTCTAAAGGAAAAATCCAGATTCTACTCCCAGCATCCACATATTGGCTCACAACCATTCATAGACACACATGATACACACACAAATATCCATGAAGACAAACACCCATAGCTCACAAAATATATAAATCTAAAAAAGGGAAAACAGAGATATGTTGACAAAAAGACCTCACAGTGAGAAGTAGGATAGGGAGTTTGATCCCCAGAACCCTTATCAAGCAGCTCAAAACCACCTGTAACTCAAACTCCAGAACCATACATACATGCACACATCCCCAGACACAATGTATACACATAAATAAAAATAGTAAGGATAAGTCATAGGGAAAGTCAGGGCAGTGATGGCGCATGCCTTTAATCCCAGCACTTGGGAGGCAGAAGCAGGTAGATTTCTGAGTTCGAAGGCCACCCTGGTCTACAGAGTGAGTTCCAGGACAGCCAGGGCTACACAGAAAAACCCTGTCTTGAAAAAACAAATAACCAAGTCATAGGGGGAAAAGGTCAGGCAGAAAATGTATGCCTGGGTCATCTCTGAAAAATCCAATGCCTCTTTTCTGTGTTAACTGGTATCCTAGTTGAGTTCCATTATCTGTGATAAACATCATGATCCAGTGGTTTATCTGACTTACAAATGCCATCATGAGAAAGTCAGGACAGGAATCTGAAGGCAGTGCTCAAGGTCATCCTCAGCTACAGATGGAGGTCAGCCTGGGATAAATGAACCTTATTTCCAATCTGTTGTTTTTAGTTTTTTCCAAACGGCAACTTCCAGTTAGTAGGTACATGCCTACATAGTCCTAGTAATCAACTGGCAGATCAATATTTCAAGGCCATCCTGTGCTAGACATGCATAAGACTCTACTTCAAAAAGTTTTGACAACTCCTCACTTCAAATTGGCAGGTCACAACCAAACACACACACACAAAAAAATCCAAACACACTATGAATACATGAAATTACCTACAAGCTAAGGTATGTATCAAGTGAATGCACATTTTTATACACCAAATATGAGTGCTCCAAAACTTAAAAATACCTGAAATTTGCAGCACCTCTGGTCCTAATTATTCTAGGTTTGGGTTATTAAATTACTTGTTTTACTAACAGATAATCTGCGTATTAAATTTAGAAAAGATTATTCAGACCACCTCAACTGACACAAATTCAGTCTTTCCCACAAAAGTGAGAATTTCCTTTTATTTGTAAACTAATGGTTTAAATAAAAAAGTTGGTAAAATTGTTTAGGAGTTGCAGTCTTATTGGAGGAGGCTGTATCACTGGAGGGGGGGTCCTTGTGTGCTTTCTGCTTCTTGGTGGCAATCTTGAGATGTAAGCTCTGCTGTCCCTGATTACCTTTGTTTTACCACCATAGTCTCTAACTTTTGTAAACCCAATTAAATACAGTAAGTTGCACTGGTCATGGTGTTTGTCACAGCAATAGAGAAATAACTAAAACAGCCACAGTAAACAATATTGACTATTGACCTACTAAAACTGAGAAAATCTAATCAAAAGCTTATACCAACCACGAGGCAATGGTGGCAGAACGCCTTTAATCCCAGCACTTGGGAGGCAAAGGCAGGTGGATTTCTGAGTTTGAGGCCAGCCTGGTCTACAGTGAGTTCCAGGACAGCCAGGGCTACACAGAGAAACCCTGTCTCGAAAAACCAAAAAAAAAAAAAAGTTGCTTTTTAAGGATGTCCAGCTTGGTTTCCCACTATAGCACTCTCAAGCAAAAAAGCCTTCCTCCTCCCCAGCACACACAATATACCAAAAGACTAAATCTATTGCCAAGAGTTATGAGAACACTACATATTAGTGGAAGTATAAAGGCTACCAGATGCCCTCTCATCTCAGTGGGGTCTAATAACTCTAGTTCAATTATTTCCCAAAGCCACCATAAACAAAAACGCCTGTCATGCTCTTGGCAGTTATTCTTTTTTTTTTTTTTCTGTAGACCAGGCTGGCCTCGAACTCAGAAATCCGCCTGCCTCTGTCTCCCGAGTGCTGGGATTAAAGGCGCGTGCCACCACCGCCTGGCTATTCTATTCTCTTTAGGCTGCCCGGCTATTCTATTCTCTTTAGGCTAACACCACAAAGGCCTGAAACTTGTCCTCCTGCTTTGGCTTCTGAATACCAAGATATGGGCATCTGCCATCACACCTTGTCTCCAAAAACTCAATAAATGCAAGTATCATAGCAGTATCACTTCTGGGCATATACCAAAGAAAATGGAATATACAAAATGTCAAATACCTAACTTTTTGCAGTACTCACAAAGCTTTGTGAACTAAAACACCAACAATTCTAAGTTTGAGAATAAGTTTGAGTTTATAGGATGTGCTGTGATGATATGAAACACTATCCCCAGCAGGTAATTTGCAAATTACCTGCTGGTATACAAATATTCATTATGCACATCATTGTATAGAGGTCAGAAAAGTGTCTTCCTCAACAGCTCTAATCACTGGTTCTCCAGGTCATTCCCAGAACCTAGTAAGTTCAAGGACAGCCTGGGCTAAGACCCTTGTCTTGAAGGGAAAAAAAAGCAGAGGGCTGACAAGATGGCTCAGTGGGTAAGAGCACTGACTACTATTCCTAATGTCCTGAGTTCAAATCCCAGCAACCAGCTGGGCGGTGGTGGCGCACGCCTTTAATCCCAGCACTTGGGGAAGCAGAGGCAGGCGGATTTCTGAGTTCAAGGCCAACCTGGTCTACAGAGTGAGTTCCAGGACAGCCAGGGCTACACAGAGAAACCCTATCTCGAAAAACAAAAAACAAAAACAAAACAAAACAAAACAAAACAAATCCCAGCAACCAGAGTGGCTCACAACAATGTGATGAGATCTAATGCCCTCTTCTGGTACATCTGAAGTCAGCTAGTGTACTTATGTACACTTATTTATAATAATAAATAAATCTGCAGGGTTGACCGAAGCACCCAGGTTCAATTCCCAGCACCCACATTAAAAAGAAATAACAAGAAACACAGCATCAGAATCAGTGCTGGAGAGATTGCTCAACAGTTAAAGCACTTGTTGCTCTTCTAGAGAACTTAAATTCAATTCTCAGAACCCACATGGTGACTCACAACCATCTGTAACTCTTAGTCTACCAATCTGGTGCCCTCTTCACACCATCATATATAGCCAGGGATGCACATGGCACACATAAATACATAACACAAAATTATACTCATACACATGAAAATATATATATCTCATGGGGATGATGATGGAGCACATCTTTAGTTCCAGCACTTTGGAGGCAGACTCAGAGTTCAAGACCAGCCTAGTCTAAATTCTGAGTTGTAGGATAGCCAGGGCTACATACAGAGAGCCTGTCTTTTCAAAAATAATTTAAATAAAATATCACATTTAAGTGGGTGACTAGAAGACATAAAAACAAACAGCCAGGTGGTGGTGGTAGTGGTTGTGCACAGCTTTAACCCCAGCACTCAAGAGGCAGAAGCAGGCAGCTCTCTGAATTTGAGGTCAGACCTGTCTATATAGTGAGTTCCAGGGCAGCCAGAGCTAGTTAAGACCGTTTTTTCCACCCAATTGAGCTACAAGGACCTGGACCTTTCTGAAGATAAACATGTCAATATAAGTATCAAGAATACCAGACCTAAGATCCTAACCCTTGGAACTCTTGGTAATTCAACCCACTAAACTATATGCCAAAACACAGAATTTGTATATAAAGGGAAGGGGAAAGACACTGAGAGGCACTGAGAACTGAAAGCAAAACACCTTGTCCCATCCACAAACTCCCCAAGTTGTCCCTAATTTATAACTACCCGGTACTCCAACATAAACTGTTGGCAAACAGTTGCTTTGAGCATGTGATTTTTTTCTTTTTTTCTTTTCTTTTTTTTTTTTTTTTTTTTTTTTTTTTTTTTTTTTTTTTTTTTTTTTTTTTTTTTTTTTTTTTTTGGTTTTTCGAGACAGGGTTTCTCTGTATAGCCCTGGCTGTCCTGGAGCTCACTCTGTAGACCAGGCTGGCCTCGAACTCAGAAATCTGCCTGCTTCTGCCTCCCAAGTGCTGGGGATTAAAGGCGTGCGCCACCACACCCGGCTGAGCATGGGATTTTTAAGACCAATCTGGGCAAAGTACTGAGGCTTTGCTTAAGTTATATGAAGGAGGTCATGCGCAACCATACTTAAGTAAATTATAACCTTCTGTAGTTCTCATATGCCACTTTGCATAGGGGAAAATGAGCACAGCTGTTTATCAAAAGCACATGTTTTTACAAATGGGCCAGGTAAAGACAACTAAGGGTTCTTGCTATCAAACCTGATGTCATTTCAACTCCTAGTACCCACAAGATCAACTGAAATAACATACATTTCCTCTCATTTCCACACATAACCAATTGCACAGGTGCACCAGCATACACAAAGCAGATAAACAGACAGAACACAGTGCCTCACTATATAGACCTGGCTGGCCTACAACCAGGCTGGTTTTAAACTCAGTGATCCATCCACCTGATACTGCCCCAGTCCTAGGATTAGATGTACAAACCATATCCATTTTTACATATGTATATATAGATTATATATATATATGACATGTATGTGCATAAATGATTCTCTAGATTCAATCCACAAGACTGGAGAAAAAAACTCAAAGAACTAAATCTATAATCAGTTAAGAGATACATGAAAAGTTATTACTTGCCTAGCTATTATTACAAGAATGAAGCTAAATACAAAATACTGGATGTCACAACTTTGTCACCAATGGTAACCTGGCACCAAGACCAACTGTCTTCACCCACTTATTTCATCTACTCACATTACTATTACTAAACCTAACCAGTACCAAACATTGGGCACTAGTTAACTGGTAATAAAAACACTTCAACTTTGGGGCAGGAAAGGATGTCTCCAAGGTAAACAGCACATGATAAACAAATTTCATGACAGCCAGGACTATAGACCCAGTCTCCAAAAAAAAAAAACAAAAACAAAAAACAAAAAACAAGCAAGCATATACTGGTCCTACAGGACCTGAGTTTAATTCTCAGCACCCACATGTGATCAACAACTGCCTATAATAACTACCTCCAAGGGATCCCACAATCTTCTAGTTTCTGCACATACCCACACCTAGCATGTGTTTGTATTGTTTACTACACACATAAATGAATTTTTGAAAACTAGAAACAGAAAAAGCTTTAATCTTCATTCCCTCTAGCTATATTAGAGAAACAGTATAATATATTAGCACCCTAGAGTACATGAAAGAGTGCTTCTCAAACCAAGTTAACACATCAGATAAACAGCATATCAAATTAGCAGATGCTTTAAGAGTTCTTATCCAGGGATAAGAATTTCCACGTGTACCAAGTACAGCAAAATACTGCCCAAAGAGCATTTAGAACATTCAACCTTTAAAGCTTGTTGTGCGGGTGGTGGTGGCGCATGCCTTTAATCCCAGCACTTGGGAGGCAGAGAGGCAGGTGGATTTCTGAGTTCGAGGCCAGCCTGGTCTACAGAGTGAGTTCCAGGATAGCCAGGGTTACACAAGGAAATCCAGTCTAGGGGGACTACATTTCAGCACAAACTTGAACTTATGACTTAGGATAGTAGTTGGGGGAAAGAGGGACACAACTCAGCAAGAAACCACTTAACAGCTACAGGTCTCAATATCTGTAAGTTATGCTTCAGCTATCACCTATACAAACGTAGAAATTGTGTACAAATCTGGCTGACATGGAGCTGTCTATATTCCCAGCATTGGGAAAACTGGTAACAATTTATTTTTGGTTTCTTTTAGATAAGCTTTTTCTGTATAGCCATAGCTGCCCTTCAACTAGCCAGGCTGACACTGAACTGAGATCTGCCTGCCTCTGCCTTCCAAGTGCTGGGAATAAAGGTGTTTCACCATCATGCCCCTGGAATTCGTACTTTTAAACTACGTGCTCTGTGTGTACACCTCCATGCCAGAAGAGGACATCAGATCCCATAGATGACTGAGAATCACCCATGTGGTTGCTGGAAATTGAACTCAGGACCTCTGGAATACCAGCCAGTTGCTCTAACTGCTCAGCCATCTCTCCAAGTCCCCAGATTCCTAAATTTTCAAGGACTCCTATAACAGGCATGAAAATGATAAATGGCGAGACTATCAAAAAACAAAAAAACAAAAACCTTCAGTGGAGGACTGGAGAGATGGCTGAGTGGGGTCTTGAGTTCAATTTCCAACAACCACATGGTGGCTCAGAACCATCTATAAAAAGGAATCTGATGCCCTCTTCTGGTGTATCTGAAGACAGCTACAGTGTACTCATATAAATCTTAAAAAAAAAAACCCTTCAGTAGAGGTAGGAATCAATGGGCAGCTCTTGTCCAACATCATGAAACACTGTGGTCTAGTACAACCAAAACACAAAACTGCCCTAGGCAGTTTTAACTGTGACTGTACTTTGACAATGTCACTTATAAAAAGCAAGTTCATGCTCAAGAACCATGTAACTGGTTGGATGTGATGATACACATCATCTTTAATCAGAGAAAAGTAAGACATCTTTTAAAGCATGTTACAGGGGGTTGGTGGTATACACCTTTAATCCCAACACTATGGACACAGAAGCACAGATCTGTTTAAGGCCAGGCTGGTTTACAAAGAAAAACCCAGACAGAAAGAAAGAAACAAACGAAGAAACAAAGAAAGAGAGAAAGAAAGGAGGAAAGAAAGAAAGAAGGCATGATACAAAAATAACAGCAGTTGGGCAGTGGTGGAGCACGCCTTTAGCCTTTAATCCCAGCACTTGGGAGGCAGAGGCAGGCAGACTTCCGAGTTCAAGGCCACCCTGGTCTACAGAGTTCCAGGACAGCCAGAGTTACACAGAGAAACCCTGCCTTGAAAACAAAACAAAAAATAACATCAAGTTTCAACTTACTGTTTATGCTATATTCTGAGACATGATGCTTATCTATTTGGGGCAAGTTGCCTGTGAGGTGGGGGCGGGGAAGATAATTGCAGTCCATGTTGGCCTTGAACTTCTGATCCTCCTACTTCTACACCCAAGTACCAGGAATATAGAAATCCGTAACAATGCCCAACTGGGCAGAGTATTACAGGGTATGTAGCTCAATCAAGCTGGAAGTGCTGCCTCCCCAGTGGATTACCAATATATGCCATTCATGGGTAGTTTTCAGTTCTACATACTAATTTGAATATTCAACTAGTGGTTGCTAAATATGGGTTGTTATTAAACATCATAAGCGAAAAGGCATCACCACTCACTAACTTCACCAGTTCCCCTCTATCGCTCAACTTCCCTTATAAGAATTGTAGCCAGGAATGGCATACACCTTTAATCCCAGTACCCAGGAGGCAATTTTAAGGGCTGTATTAATTTTCTGTAATTCTATAATCCTAGCTGAAACACGATGGAGTTCAAAGCATCAATTTTCAAATGACCTACAGACACAGCTGGATTTAGGCAAGATGTAAAAGTGATCCATTTAGACCACTGTATGTATATGGTCCTTTTCCTGAGAAAATAGCAATTATTTATTACTTTCTTAGAAACCACACAAGACAAATTGTCTTTTCTCTCCTGCATCAAGATTACTTTATCTTACTTCCTGCTAGGTAAGAACAAATTATTCCAATTCTTGCTGTGTAAGACAATTTCTGGGAGATAGCATGCCCCACATTAATAACATGAACCCATTCTTCAGAAAGTAAACTGGGGGAACCAGAATTTAACTAAAATGATGGTTTTTAATGGGAACCAGAGATATGGTTACAATTAGGGTAGTCTGACATACACACACACACATACACACACACACACATACACACACACCACCCCACTCCCCCCCAAAAAAATATCCATGAGCGATCCTGAATTTTAAGTTTACAAAATAACAGGGGTAACACTGGGTACAGGAAGAGTTCCAGAACTTCAGGAGCCAGGCTAATTAATATGGCCTCTCCCTGCGATCCTGTCTGTGCTCGCCCCTGAAAGATAAAGTTATCTGTTAGATTAAGAGTTACTAAATTACCCACTCACACCCTTCAGATATCCTACTTGTCAGGCTGGTGAGATGGCTCAGTGGGTTAAGAGCACTGAGAGCTCTTCTGAAGGTACTGAGTTCGAATCCCAGCAACCACATGGTGGCTCACAACCACCTGTAATGAGATCTGGCACCCTCTTCTGGTGTGTCTGAAGATAGCTACAGTGTACTTATTTATAATAAATTCTTGGGGCCTGAGCGAGTAGGGTTGACTGAAGCAAGCAGAGTTCCTAAAATTTAATTCCCAACAACCTGATGAAGGCTCACAACTATCTGTACAGCTAGTGTGTACTCATACATAAAATAAATAAATTTATAAAAAAGAAAAATACCCTACTTGTCTCTGCAACCCAACAAATGACTTTAAAGCAAAACAGCCTCAAGACTGGGTTCTGAATTCTTCCTCTCCCTTCCCAAAAATGGAACCAGCCAAACTGTCCTTTCCCATGGAGACCTGATTTCCTCATAATCTCTGACCAATTTTCTTGACTTTTGTTTTGACTTACTCACCTGGAGTCCATCTTGCCAGGGCCAAAACCGCCTCTGTCTCCACCACCCCGGCCCCCTCTGAAGCCCCCACGGTCCCCGCCTCGGCCTCGGTAGCCGCCCCGGTCATATCCTCCTCTGCCTCGTCGATCATCTCCATAGTTTCCCCCTAGAACAAAGAAGGTCATGTATCATCCTCAATTCTTGTACCTTCCCTCCCATAGACCCTTACAAATCTCAAGTGTGGGGCTCTTTCTGGACCTCAATTCCAGCTCTGCTCCCTTCTTACCCATATGAGAGCCTCCTGGTCCCCCTCCTGGGCCATCTGGCTTAGGTGCCTTACACTGGTTGCATTCATTTCTCCAGGAGAAGTTCATGTTCTCGCAGGTACTAAAGAAATGAAAGGTAATTAATTTTTAAGAGGTACAATTGAATTCACAAGACTTCAAGAACTGGTTTCTCCCAAGAGCCAAAACAAAAATATTATTAAACTTAAACCACCACCTTTCAACCTTTCCAGTTTCCATTTGCCACAACTCAGCTTTCAACACAAAGTTTCAGTAATTCATGTTTGAAATCAAGTCTCACTCCATTGTTATCTACACACGATCACCCATCTCCTTTCTGTCCAGCATATCCACGCTGCCTGCACTATCTACCCACTTCAAATCTCAGTTATAGGTCTAGTATTTGTGTGCGGTTTGAATGACAATGGAGGCTTAGGCCCATATTTGAACACTTGAGTTCCCAGGTGGTAAGGATAAGGAGGTGGGGGCTAAGGTGGCTTTCTTCAAATGCCCAGTTCTCTCTCCTCAGTTACTGTCTTAAAGATGAGTTCTCAGCTACTACCCCATGCTGTTCCTGCCTGCTGGGCTCCATTCTCCCCACCACTATGGTCACGGAGTTAAATACTATCTCTCTCTTTATAAGTTGCCTTAGCCATCCATGATAGTCTCATCACAGCAATGGGAAAGTAACTAAAAGCCACAGGCCTTTAATCCCAGCACTTGGGAGGCAGAGGCAGGTGCATCTTTTAACTTTGAGGCCGTCTGGGTCTTTATGGTAAGGTCCAGGAATGCCAAGACCACAACGAGAAATGGTCTTTAAAAAAAAAAAAAAAAAAAACTGAAGGGAAAAAAGACAAATAGGGTTCTGTACTTCCTAAAGTTCTACGTATGCACTTGGAAAGATAGTATGTCCAAAGACTGAAAACTAACCTTCCCTAGATAAACTCAACCTTCCCCATTGACAATGAGACCCAACACTCAGTAGTTTAAAAAACTCACGGATTAGGACACTTCCAGTCCCCAGCTCGTTGCTGTCCTCCACCACCACCACCTCCACTGGGGAATCCTCCACGGCCACCGCCACCGCTGCCACCTCCTCCATAGCCTCCACGGCCCATGGGTCCTAGTACAGATGCAATCATTAACCATTTCCTTAATTTGGTTAGCCTACCTCTTCCATAAAACTTACTTTCATCATCTTCTGCATTGTGTTCCATAACCTTTTAAACCAGAAAAAAGTGAAAGACTCACCTCCTCGCCCTCGGCCTCCACGACCATTCCCACCACCCCGATTAAAGTCAGCTCGGCGGGTAGCAAATGAAACTTTAATAGGATTCCCAGAGAATTCTTTACCTAAAGAAACAACAGTGGGTGATTTAATCAAAGTGAAGTATGTATGAAAACCTTTTATGGAAACTTACTATTTGTTTGGAACAGAGTTTCACTATCTAGCTCTAGCTGACCTCAAATTCAGAGGTCCATCTGTCTCTGCCTCCCAAGGGCTGGGATTAAAGGTACACATTCCCATGCCCAGCTTCACTCTAACTTTTAAAAGAAAGAATATATTTTTAAAAGTAGCTATAAAGGTTTTGGAGCTGGTCAGTGGTGGCACATGCCTTCAATCCTAGCACTCAAGAGGCAGATCTCTAGTTTGAGACCAGCCAAGGCTACACAGAAAAACCCTGTCTCAAAAAGACAGGGTTGGGGGAGGCTGTACACAGTATATGTAAGGGTCTGGTTTAGAACTCCAGCAACCATACAAAAAAGCAAGGTAACTTGGTGAGTGTCCACCACCAAGCCTGATGACCCATATTCAATCTCATGAGCCCACATAGTAAAAGAAATTTACCCCAGATGGTTTGTTCACTGACCTCTGTACTTATGCCATGCATGCATGTACATGTCCACCCATGTACACAATAAATGCTGAGACCTGCAGATCCAATACTTTTGTTTGTTTTAAGATTTATTTATTACATGTAACTACACTGTAGCTGTTTCAGACCAGAAACACCAGAAGAGGACGTCAGATCTCATTATGGATGGTTGTGAGCCACCATGTGGTTGCTGGGATTTGAACTCAGGACCTTTGGAAGAGCAATCAGTGCTCTTAACCACAGCCCCCAGATCCAACACTTTTAAGATCTAAGACTGTCTTCTTGGAAAGATTTATAAACTAATGAGACACGAACAAAAATAAGACCACACTGAAACTACAGATAAAGTGCCAAGGCCTACAAGATGGCTCAGCAGATAAGGGTGCTCAATGACAAGCCTGACCAAATGTAAAACAACTGAACCTGCAAGTCATTGAACATCAAACGTCTTTCCATACACAATAAAAAAAAAAAACTAGGTGCCACAAGACTTGAAATACCAAAATGGAAACTGCTTCCCTAGCCCAACCATCCATCCTCTATCTTTTTGATACATACCATCAAACCAGTCGATAGCTGCTTTAGCAGAAGGTGGGTCATCAAATGAGACTGTTGCCTCACCCTTCAACTTGCCAGTTTCCCTGTCTGTATACAAATTAATCATAGGCTGTCCAGTTTTCTTGTTTGTCTGAACAACAAAAAAAAATTATCAATTTTTAGATGATACATGCAGGTCTTGGCCTAGTACTTGTATATAGCCTACATACAATTTACTGTACTCCCTTAGTCACTCCATACGCAATGGATACAGTACTTTCTCAGCCACAATTCACAAGG
Source organism: Mastomys coucha (assembly GCF_008632895.1). Classification (NCBI taxonomy): domain Eukaryota; kingdom Metazoa; phylum Chordata; class Mammalia; order Rodentia; family Muridae; genus Mastomys; species Mastomys coucha. The sequence goes on along the minus strand of NW_022196904.1, from coordinate 117,048,485 downwards.
CTCAATCTCCAGCAAGGTACCAAAACTTCACAGTATGTACAATAATACCTAAATAGCAATGTCATGTAGTTGTTTTTGTTATACTGTTTTAATCTGGACAAGTTCAAAGTAAACGCACTTGATCTAAAGTTAGTTCTATTTACAAATGCAGAACTAAACCTCCATCTTTCCCCTAAGATTTATTCCAAACTTTGACTCACCTCTTCCCAATTATTCTTCCTGTCATGTAACTTAAACTTAGCCATGGTTTACACTGTCTTAGAGCAAGTTCTTCATCAGATAGATCTTTTTGCAGTTTCTTCTTAAAAAGCAACAACTAAATGTTGCTAAATAAAGGTAGCAACAACCATTGGTTTTGCTAGATGTAAGAGACATGCATTTAAAATCCCAACATTCCACTGAATTTTATTTTTTGAGACATAGTCTCTACAAAAACCTAGCTGTTCTGGACCTCACATAGGCCAGGCTAGCCATGAACATAGATCAAAGAACACCTGTCTTTGCTGGGAATAAAAAGTTTATTTTTGAAAAAAAGATTGTCCTAAAAAAAAAAAAAAAATGCCAGCACGATTGTTTCTACATCGAGAATTGCCAAGACTTGTTTCTAATGACAGGAAGTCTGAGCCTGTAACAGTCAAGAGGGTGTACCTACTGTTTAACAAGTACCTTAATAATTCCAATCTGCTTGAAGTAATCAGCCACAGATTCAATTGTAACATTCTCGCCTAGGCCTTGAACGAAGATAGTATTGTTGTCCGAATTATCCTGTTCTGTTTGTTCAACAACAGATCAAAGATTTGAAGAACACAGGAAAGACAAACATTAGTCAGGTATACGAGAAAGTAATTGATATTAAGCCTTTCAAGAAAAGTGCTCAAGATTCCTACCAGTTACACAGTATCTTATTAGATAATCATCCAAAACAATCCATCTTAATTCTAAATATTATCTACCTCCTTCAAAAATTTTACATTTACTCTCATTACTGTCCTTGAAATATCAACACCCAATACAGAAACCAGTTTCCAACCTTTCATTTCTAGACTACTTAGTTTAAAAAAAAAAAAAAAAAAAAAAAAACTTTTCATGCCAGGGTGTGGTAGAACAATCCTTTAAGGCAAGTGGATCTCTCTAAATTTTTTTAAGATTAATTTTATATGTGAGTACACTGTCTGCTGTCTTCAGACACACCAGAAGAGAGCATCAGATCACATTAGAGATGTTGTGAGCCACCATGTGGTTGCTGGGAATTGAACTCCTTTGGAAAAGCAATCTCTTAACCACTCTCCAGCCTGGGATTTCTGAATTCTAAAACAGCCTGGTCTACATAGTTCTGGGACAGCCAGGGCTATGCAGAGATCCTGCCTCAAAATAATTAAGTAGATGACTTTAAAAAAAAAAAAAAAAAATGAGACCAATTTCGCATTCAAATGCCATCAAGAAACATTAAAATGGTTCCCTTACACATCTTGCAGTCTGGTCTTTTTATCCACCTAATGTTATTCAACAGTTTAAATGTGCATTTCTTTGTTTTGGTTTTTAAAACTGAGTTTCTCTGTATAGCCCAGGCTGCCCAGGAACTAGGTCTGTAGAGCAGGCTGGTCTAGATCTGAACTCAAGAGATCATCTTGCTAGGAATAAAGGTGTAAAGCATCATGTCTGGGTTAGCTATTTATGGACCTTAAAATACCACCAGCTCTCGAGCAAGGCCCTTGACTTACTAGAAATGATAAATACCAGACTCATTCTAAACTTCCAAGATCCAGTGTTTTCTTGTATTTATAATATAGCCCCCTCCCATCTCTCCACTTTTGCAATATTTCTTTGTTTCAAAGAAAATCCAAAAGTGAGTACTGTATAAAAACCATGGGCTTACCAGAATCATGACGAGATCCTTGATCCCGAGGACCTTAGTTACATGAAAAAAAAAGAAAACAAAAACAAGGAGAAGGAGCCATTAGCTAATAGGAAAGGACAGAGAAGGCAACAAATCAACATCAAATTCAAATTCTTGGAATGTATTAGGTAATTGCTTCCAGCCTCTCTCCAAACCCTATCCTGAGGCCTTCCCAGTGGAGAAAATTCTAGACGGGATCTCACTGAGACAAGGGCCTCTTTCTTAAGATCTGTTACTTTTGAGTCCCCATAGATAATGCCACACTTCAAGAAAATGCTGTTTTCCCCCAACTAGGGCTAGGAAATGTCCTCAGCACAGATGGGGGTAGGGGCATTTAAATTAACCAACCAACTCATATATAACTTGGCCCTGTTCTCTCACAAGAGAAACATAAGCTCAACACCAGCAATGTGATGTGCATCCATCCAGTTTCTCCAAACTTTTACACCAAAGACAACCCTTGTAGAACAATTTTTAATTTCATCTTGAAAACCATTCTTAACCATGTTGTTTCCCCAAAGCAACATGAAAATAAGACTCATACATAGTAGCTATTGTATTTTAAAAGCATGTCCCAGGGAACAGACCAGAAATGTTTTCATAATACAGCCTATGTTTTTTTCCAGACACCATCTTTAACCAATGTTTATCTAAATTCACCATATAAAAATATTGTACCTGTACACAATGACACCTAAGTCATGAACCCAAGCCTTTGGCTTTAAGTGTTTAGACAAATCAAGAAACCATTTTGTTAAAGTAACCAGAAAAGTTCCAGCTTACTAGGAGACTTCTCAAATTTGCCATTTTTTTTCCATGAATTCAAGTTTGTGCTGTTTAAAACCTGGTTATTTCCCATGAGCAACACTCAAGATCTTTCTTGAAGTAGTCCACACCTTCCTTCCCAGATCTAGTTCCTATGTATTCATTGAGTACATATGTAGAATTGCATTGACATCACTATTTAATATAAATCTATATACACCAACAATTACCATCCTCAGGGCAGGGCACTATTTCATGTCCCTCTCCCTAAATTAAAACATTTGGGAGGTTGTGTATACATACACATACATACACACACACACACACACACACACACACCTTGGACACACTGATCAAAAGGATCCTAAAGCCAAGTTGGTACCACATGTTCCAGAACATTCCCCAGTTGCTCATGATGGTGTGGTCACTAAGTGCTAGATGTGGCAACACCCACCAAGAGGCCTACTAAATAAATATTTCTATTAACTTGGGTAAAACCAATTTAGTAACATAACAGACTGCCAAGAGCTTATCCCTGCCAGCCTCCAGGTTAGAACACATTTGGCAGGAGGCATTCTACCCCACCCCTTCTGGAGGTGGCTACAGACACTTTAGAAACCTTTGACACTTAACACGCTAAGACATCTGCAAATGAACAATCAGACAAAGCATTGCTGGGAGTTGGGAATTTTGTAAACTCTGTTCACTTACCACCAAATTTATTGAAGCCACCACGGTCACTTCCGCTGGAGAAGACAAGTTAGAAGAAAGGACATGAAGCTTCCAACGGCTACAAAATGGTTTTTTTTTATGGGGTTTGTTTTAATATTCCCCAAACATGGGTTGGTGTTTTGGGAAAAAGATTCAAGTGGCTACTAAAATATACCCCTTCCTGACCACCCTTGTCTGACCTTTGAGCTTATCACACACACGTGTGCAATTTCTCAGACACAGTTATGGATTTACTTTTAAAAAGTTGTATCTATATCCTCTGGAAAAAAAAAAGCTCATTTTCCTTGGTTGTTCTTCTGACGTAGATGGTTTTTTTTCCTCTTGTAGCAAGTGGTGGACAACCCAGCAGTTGGTTTAAAAGATCTACCCCAAATTTCCCAGAAGACATTTCACACCAGGCCCTGGGATAGCCCTGAACACGTGTTTTTTCATTGTTGTTTTGTTTGTTTTGTGGTTTTTGCTTTGAAAGCAGCAAGCAGACCCAACCCCATTCCATAAAAAGTCATAACCAAAGGCAATTTCCCCTTAGAGCAAGACAAAGTCAGCTAAGCCCTATCCTAACTACTGAGCTGTTTTTAAATCACCCTTCACCCCCGGGGTCACCCCTTCTACACTGTGAGAAGAGCGGAGTATTTTGCAATGTCACCTTTCATACCTGTGGCACATAAAATGCAGAGCAAGTTAACAGTCACATAACAGTTGTTTTTCTTTTTAAAGTTTTGCATTAAACACACGCACACAACAAGAGTTTTTCATAGTTTTGCATGGTTTTGAGACTGCCCCCACCCACCTCTGAATACTTACCATGTACAAACTCAAAAAACCTACTTTCTTCAAAAAAAGAAATACCACTGACATTTCCCCCTTTTCAAGGGAAAAAGTAAGGTCCCTTCAAAGTCACCAACAGATCTGACAACTGTTGTAACATCAAATCTAAAGAGATTGGCTGGGCAAGCTGATGATTTGATGTCTGACCAAGAAAAGGTAAACAGTGGAATGAGAAAGCAGAACACCACTGTAAAGTGTGTTTTACCCTCAAAGTCTGCACACTTCAGTCAGAAGACCCCATAATGGAACCAAGTCACACACAAAATCATAGTCAAATTAGTGCAAATCAGGCTCATGATTCAAGTAACTACAGAATATGGATGAGTAAATAGCCAATTCCTAGAAGCTGAGGTCAAGTTAACCATTACCAACTCCCTTGGAAGACACATGGGAATACGCAGAACAAGTTTCCCTATTATTTCCCAGGATAGGTTTCCCTTGCAAACAAGTCTTTACTCCCAAGTTTCTTGCCTGAGATAACAATGACTTCAATCCATATATTCTTTTTCTTAGGAAATAAGTGCACCAATACCCAAATCTCTACTCAGAGCTATAAATGAGATTTTGGCTCCCAAGTTCTCACAAAAACATAATAGGAATGAATATACAAAGAAACACTATTGGTCACAAACTGAAGCCTTTCCATAATGCTCAGAGAACATACTAACCATGCACTAGGGATTGACTTCAAGGGAAATCCATGCAACATTCCCCACTGAAGGTACTCCCTGGCTCATGAGACACCTACCCCATGCCGCCTCTGCCTCCACGGCCACCTCCACGGCCTCTGGGTTCATAGCCACCACTGCTTCGGTTGTAACCACCTCCACCGCCCCTGCCACGGCCCCCACGATCCTGCTGGCCTCCCCCGTAGCCACCACCGCCGCCACCACTCTGGTCCTGATTGCCATAACCACCACCGCCACCGCCACCACTCATAGAGGACTGATCTTGGCCATAGTTGCCTGTAAGAAAAAAAAAAGAATGTTTTTTAAATGGGGGAGAGGTACTTAGTAGTCATGTATGCTTAGCATACACAAATTTCTTTTTTCAGTTTTCAGCAACAAAAGTGCAGGAATACAAAGTATCACAGGTCAATGGTACCATTGACAGGACAGTAAAGATTAGAAACCTAGTAAACAAGAAAGCCACAATTTCAGGATATGGGCAAATCTAGAGAATAAGGAGACAGGACTAAAGCTACTTTCTCACCTCCACCACCCCCTCCACCACCTCCACTGCTGCTATTGTACTGGTTCTGCTGTCCATAACCCTGAGGTGGGTTATAGGAACTTTGTTGCTGTCCGTAGCTTTGTTGCTGTCCACCATAGCCAGACTGTTGACCATAGCCTCCACTCTGGGGCTGCCCATAGCTGCTGCTCTGAGAACTGCCGCCATAACTAAATGGAGAACAAAGAAAATCAGAATTATGATTTCAAAATGCCCAAACGCTTGCTTTACTTTTAGTCCATTCCCTTTCATTACCCATCAGAGACCCAGAAGCTCACCAACTCTTTCTGGCCTTTCCCCTCTCCTATACCACCTTACCTTCCTGAGGTGCTGCTAGGTGCGGGCTGTTGGCCATAGCCAGGGTAGGAGGACTGCTGCCCATAAGAAGATTGGGAACTTTGGCTGCTGCCATAGCCTCCAGTGGAACCATATCCCTGGGGAGCTGACTGAGTTCCATAGCCTGCTACAAAGAAAGAAGCTGTAAGTGCAATTAAAAAAAAAGAGCAGGTATGTAGTGCTCATCTTTAATCCCCACATTTGGGAGGCAGAAGCAGATCTCTGTTCAGTGTTAAGGCCAAACTGGCCTACATATCCGGTTCAGATCAAACAGAGCTACATAATGAGAAAGGGGGACAGGGCAAGAATTAGCTTGGGGGAGCAGAGGGGACACTTCCTGGTATTCACCCATACTTGGGGTGGGGGGAGGCATCTTAGATTTTTACTAGCAGGTTACTGACAAGAGGGCAGCTACCAGGAGAAGGGAGAAAGATCATAATTTAAGGCCAGTCTGGAAAATCTTAATGACTTGCTGTTAAAGTCTTGACAACTTGAGTTTAATAGTTAATAGGTAGGCTCAACTGACCCTACACAATTGTCCTCTGACCCCACATGTAACAAAGTAAATTAGAAAAATCATGTTTATCTAGTTTTTAAAAAATTGTTAACCTTGAAACACCTAGCCCAGTGTGTCATGCTGATCCTCAAAATCAGGAAGCTATCTCAAGCAAAAGGGGGGTGAGCTAGAGATATAGCCCAGCTGACTGTTTACTTAGCATATATATAGCATACATTTGGTCTTCAACACCATTATAAACCAACTATTGTGATACATGCTTTTACTCCCAATATTCAGAGGCAGGAAAACCAGAAGGTTCAAAGACATCCTCAAATATATGGCCAGTCTCAGCTGCTAAGTCATCTCTGTACCCACCTACCCAATCCTTTATGATAAGGTCTCACAGAATTCAAGCTGCATCCACTTCTAAATCAGTGGTTCTCAACCTGTCTGGTGAGACCTTTCTTTGAACATATCTGATACCATTAATAGTATATAAAGTAGCAATAAAAATAACTTTATAGTTGGGGTCACACAGCATGAACTGTTAGAGCTAATTCAATCTAGTGGAAGGTTGAGAACCAGTCCTCAGTGAACAAGACCTTGACTCTCCTACCTCCACATCCCAGGTGCTGAGATTATAGCATCATTCCACATCACTGTTTAATAAAGGTTCAATTCCAGTCTATCTACCCTAAATCTAGGCACCTGTGCCACAAAAGATCCCTACAAACTGCCTTTTAATCTGTTTTTGTTTTTCAAGACAGGGTTTCTCCGTGTAGCCCCCTTGGCTGTCCTGAAACTCCATCTGTAGAGCAGGTTGGTCTCCAACACAGATGCAAAGAGATCCACTAGCCTCTGTCTTCCAGAGTGCTGGAATTAAAGGTGTGCACCACCACTCCTAGCCCTAACTACATTTTTAATGTGCTGATATGGACAGAAGATGTTTTGCTCTTGTGAGGTAAAAATGGCATCACCTCTGTGGATCACAGGTAGTCCAACTTCAAGAATTTCCAAGCAGACCATTTCCTTCCTATCCATCATCCTAAACTGGATGTTTAGGATGTTTTTTCAAGACAAGGTTTCTCTGTGTATCCCTGGCTGTCCTGGAACTCACTCTGTAGACCAGGCTGGCCTTGAACTCAGAAATCTGCCTGCCTCTGCCACCCAAGTGCTGGGATTAAAGGGATGTGCCACCACTGCCTGACAGTTGTTCAGGTTTAAGAAAGGTTAACATTCAGAAAGAAATGAAGATGTGCTCTACTAAGACTCACTGTTTTGGGTCTGTCCATAAGAAGAACCATAGCTGCTCTGGCCATATCCTGAAGTGTCAGCTGATTGGCCATAACCACTGTAACTCTGCTGGCCATAAGGCTGATTGCTCTGTTGGGAGTAGCCCTGCCCAGGCTGGGTAGGATAGGCCCCGTAGCTAGAAAAAAGAGCAGACCAGTGATCTTCAACACAAAGAATAAGAATAAAGCACACAGAAATACATTAACACTCAAGTTAGACTAACCACCCTTCCTGTCTACTAGCTCCAGACCAGAAACAGTACTCACCTTTGAGTTGCTTGTTGGGTATAGTCTGTAAAAGATGGGAGAGAAAAAGGTCTTAATTTTAATTAAGAATGGAAAAGAACTAAATTCAACTTCTGTACAAGGAACTCCAGATGAAATAAATCCACAAAAAACGTCATTGCAAAAACAGGCCTAAGTTAATTCCTCATGAGACACCAGTTGTAACACAAAATGAAACTAGCTTTAGTTTTATTACAAAAACCAAAGAAAGCACAAACTTCTAGACTCCAAGTCTTGGAGCCAAGCAGTGGTGGCGCACACCTTTAATCCCAGCACTTAAAAGGTAGAGGCTGGCGGATTTCTGAGTTTTTTTTCAGCCTGGTCTACAGAGTGAATTCCAGGACAGCCAGGGCTACATAGAGAAACCCTGTGTTGAAACACCAAAAAATTTAAAAAGAAAAAAAAAGTTAAAAAAAAAAAAAAACTCAAAATACAGATCATCCCCGAACTTTAAAAATCCTCTTGGCTCAGACTTTCCAAGGCCTACAACACACCACCATCACATCTTGTATCTTCACAGGAGCGCTACAGGAAAGGTATCTATCACCAGGCGTCAAGATTTAACTTTGACAGTCCGAGCTATCACACAGCTGAGTTCAAGTCCAAGGAAGCGGCCAGAAGAATGTGACCCTCCAACACAAATGCCTTTATAAACTCATTCACCTTGTAACCAACCTTGGAGATATTAAGGCAAAAGCGACGTTTTAGTACAAAGCCGAGCAATCAAGACAGCAAAGCTCTTTAACCCCCAATGGCACAGGCCTCTCCAGGCTCCCGACCTGTGGCTCCAAGTAATTGAGTTCCCGCCTAGCGTGCGCACCCAAAGCAGAGTACTTTAGCTCAGCAGCTCGGTGCGGGAGACCGTGCAGGAGACCTAAGTTCTGCCCCCGCACTAGGCAAAAGCCTGACAGCGAGAGGGTGTGGCCTCGGAAGGCGACTCCGTGGATTTCCTTCCCGCCTCAGGGAAACTAAATTTCAGAAGTGGGAAATTCAGGCCGGAGAGGGGGCTCCTTAAATCCCTTAGCCATCCCCCTGCCTGCGGTTCTCCCCCATCCCACGGACACGCGGGCCAGCCCAGAGTTTCCGCTCAGGCTCGGAGGCGGGAAGAGGGAGGCCCCGCCCCTTCCCAAGGGACCCAGCGAGCTGGGCGAGGCCAACACCGGACCCAGAAGTCTTCCGCCGAGGGTCTCGCGACAAAAAAACCCAATACCAACTCCAGGCGGGCGCGAGGGGGGGTGCGGGGAGGAGCGCGGCGGGAAGGGGGAGGGGCCAGGGGAGCGCGTGCGCGCCCCGAGTGCCCGGATGCAGCACTGCGACAAAGCGAGGCCGGGGCGAGCGGGAGGGGGTGGGGCGAGGCCGAAGAGACCCAGCGCGGTCCTCACCCCTCACTCCACGTCGCCAGGCAGCGTCCCTCCCGACGCTCGGCCCGAGCGAACGGGCCCAGGCGAGAAAGCCCGCAGCCTCCGCGCCCAAGGCGCCAGAGGAGCCAAACAAAATGGCGACGCCGCCCTCCCCTCTCCTCCTCCTCCCGCCGCTTCCCGCCAGAGGTGCGGGAGCCCACACTCGCCCGCCACCCGAGGCCCGCCGTAGGAAAAGAAACCAAAAGCCTTGCGGCAAGGCGACGAGGCCTGCCGGAGACGCGCCATCGCCGCCTCGCGCTCCCCCCACGTACCGTTTGAAGCCATGTCCGCGCACGCGCGCACCGGCCGCCAAGCAACAGAGTTCCAGGCGACTGCGAGGGGACGCCGCGAGGACTGAGCCGCCCCGCCTCCCGCGCCCGCCTTAAGTACGCCTGCCGCCGACGCGACGCGCGGCCGTACCAAGGTCGACGGCGCGCGGGGGGTGGGGGGCACCGCTCCCCGGGTTCCCACCCCTTCCCGAGGACACCGAGAACCCAGGAAGGCAGACGGAGGACCAAATCGCTGCCCACGGGGACACTCGGACGCGCTCCCTCTCCGTGGGAATCCACGCTCACCCGCCCCTCGGGACTAGGCTCCTACAGACCTTCACCCCTCCCGAGGCAGAATGGTACGACCCGGCCTCCCGCTCTGGGCGGTGCCAGGGCCCTGCGCTAGAGAGCGGAACTGTAGTCAAGGCCTGGAGTCTCCGGGTATGGGAACCGAAAGCCTTCCGACCGGCCCCCTCGGTTGGGCCCCACTTTCACTGGGGAGGGCATGCTTTCTTTCGCTCGCCCTGGCCCGTCAACCGAGTCAAACGCAAGGTCGCTCTGGTCCTCCACGTTCTCTCCCGTCCGCACACGGATCAGTCTCGTTTTTTTTTTTTTTCCACTTAGTAATGCCTCGGCTTTGCTGCTCTTCAGACCTTAACAAGGTTTATAGATTGTGACGTTTAACCTGAAAGAAGATGAGCTTTAGCTTGGACCCTATGGCCCGAGTCTGGTTCAACACTAACGCAAATGTATACAACTTAAGTGGCTTCAAAACCCACAATCCCGCCACTCCCCCACCCCCGCTTTTATTTTAATTTGGCCTCTCTGCATCTCAGCTGATCTCGAATCCATGGTCCTATTTGCCTTAGCCCTGTGCGTTCTGGAATTACAGTCGTCCTGGTTTTCCCCCCCCATCATCATCTTGTAAAGAAATCTGAGGAATGTAGTTTAATGATAGGGCGATCGCTTAGCCTGTGCATGACCCCGAGTACATCTCGAATCCCGGAGCTAGGCAGAGGTGGAGGGGAGATGGATTGGATCTTATGAAAGCAGTGATCGGCTAGACTAAGAAGGTGGATGAGTACGAGGCAATTCAGAGTCAGACCTTCTGATCTTTAAAGTCTGTGGAACTACAAAATGCTTCCTTGGTTACAGGAAATGACTGATAGCATTTAAAACCATGTACACTTTTTCTCAGTTCAAGGACAAAAGGAAATCCAAGGGGGCTGGAGAGAGAACAGGTTCAGTTCTCCTAGTATCCGCGTGTGGGCAAACAACCAACTGTAATTCCAATACCAGGGACTGGGATCGCAGAGATCAGCTGATTCGTTTTGTAATTATTAGGTTAGGATGGGTCTGAGGAGATGACATTTCTTTTTTTTTTTTTAAAAAAAAAAGGTTTATTATTAATTTATTATAAGTAAGTACACTGTAGCTGTCTTCAGACACTCCAGAAGACAGATCTCATTACAGGTGGTTGTGAGCCACCATGTAGTTGCTGGGATTTGAACTCATGAGAAATCGGTGCTCTTACCCTGTTGAGCCATCTCACCAGCCCAGAGAAGGCCTTTCTACTGGAAGTTTACCAAGTGTGTTTATAAGAACAAAGAGGACCAACTTGACTGAGAGCCTGCTCTGTGAAGCCATATTAGTTGTATCCTGAGAGGGGGCATTGGAGAAAAGATAGACATTGTCCTCTTCTTAGGAACCATCACTGACCCGAGGAAAAGTGTGGAGAGATGGTGAGAAGCAGGCAGAGGACAGACAAGCCCAGGACTCCTCTAGATCACAGCTTGTCTAAACATTGCCTTCCTCCTGGATGCAAGGAAGAAAAGAGGGTTTGGATTTTACTCAGCCACATGAAGGCCCTGCAGTCAGTATTGGACAGTCTATCTCATATCGATCAAAACAAGAGTAAGTCAGATGTGATGGATCAGCAGGAGGCTGAAGTAGTAAGCCTGCCATGAGTTCAAGGCCAGTTTAGGCTTTAAAGTGAGTTCTAGCCAGTCTAGGTTAGAGTAAGATTCTTGGGAAAAAAAAAACAAAACAAAAAACAAAATTGAGAAAGAAGGAGAGCAAACTGTAGATCTATTGTATTATGTGGGCTTTCATTTGTAAACCACTTTTTCTGGGGGTTGCGTGGGGGAGAAACTGGACAACACAAAGTTTCTCAGTGTAGCCCTGGCTGTCCTGGAACTCACTCTATAGAACAGGCTGGCCTTGAACTCAGAGCTCCTCCTGCCTCTGCCTCCCAAGTATTAGGATTAAAATTGTGTACCACCACAACCTGGCTTGTAAATTGCCTTTAACTGGGCCTGACCATAATAAGTATAAATAAGTGTTCTTTAAAAAAAAAAAATTTATAGCAAGGTGATGGTGGCACAGGCCTTAATCCTAGAAGAGGCAGGCAGATCTCTTGAATTCAAGGCCAGTAGCAGGGCTGGAGAGATGGCACATCTATTCAGTGTGCAAAGGACCTGGCTTCAATTCCCAGCAAATACTTTGTGCAGCTCACAACTGCCTGTAACTTCGGCTACAGAAAATTGGACCTTTCTCATGGATTCTGAAGGCACTTGGCTTTGTCTTAAGCTATTTAAGTATTTTCAAAAGCAAAAAGATGTGTAAACCCTGCTTTGCTTAAAGCGACTTGGGAAGAAGGGAAGAGTGTATTTGACTTCCACTTCCACATTACAGTGCATTACCAATGAAATTCAGGACAGGATCTCAATGCAGGAACATGGAAACAAAGCCATGGAGGGACACTGCTTGCTGCTTGCCTTCCATGGCCTGCTCAGCCTGCATTTTATACAACTCAGGACTACCTGCCCAGGGTGGGCTCACAGTGGGCTAAGTCTTTCCACGTGAATCACTGATGCTCCAACTTCCTGACTTACTGGCGCTGTATGGGTAGGCAGCTGTCTCTACAACTTGTCTCAGATCTGGCAGCTGTGTTAGGCTCCCTGTATTTTCAGAAATGTTGGTCATTCTTGGATTTCTGATGGGGCTGAAAAACTACTTATAGTTTCATAACCAATGCAGACTATTTAACATTGAGAGAACAGATTTGAGAGGATGGCTTTCAGATAGTATACAATCATAAGTCAGGTGTAGAATTATAAGTCCTTCAAGTGAGGATAGATGACAGTGTTCTATCTTATTGACAAAAATGATGGACTAGGTGTTAGGTGTTAGGTCTATCTTGTACCTTATAAATTACAAAATGGTAATAGTTGTGATCAATTTATATTTGAAAGAAAATGGTTTTTTTTTATTTGAACAGAAAGGATGATATGTAGCAGAATTTTCCCTGTCAAATCACTTTAAATATTAATACAACAAGAAGCCTGTGATTGGACAGGGAAAGGGGAGGCAGAACAAAGAGTGCAGAGACAGAGACAGAGGAGACAGGAAGGGAGAAGGAAGAAAGATGAAGCAAGAGGAAGATGATCCAGATTCTGCATGGCTTTAAACCATCCACAAATAACTACAAATATCATAAAGGAGAGAATAATTGTGATAACTTGTCTAATCTAGGTGGTCAGGTGCTCTGAAATTATTGTGTGAGCATCTTGTGAACTGGGAATTTATTGATATGTAAATCTGAGTGGTTAATTATAAGCTTCAAGAGTTTTGATTTGCTAGGCAGTGGTAGCGCCCGCCTTTAGTCCCAGCACTTGGGAGGCAGAGGCAGGTGGATTTCTGAGTTCGAGGCCAGCCTGGTCTAAAGAGTGAGTTCCAGGACAGCCAAGGCTACACAGAGAAACCCTGTCTCAAAAAAACAAAACAGGGCTGGTGAGATGGATCAGCGGGTAAGAGCATTGACTGCTCTTCCGAAGGTCATGAGTTCAAATCCCAGCAAACACATGGTGGCTCACAACCACCCATAATGAAATCTGATACCCTCTTCTGTGTACTCATTTATAATAATAAATAAATTTTTAAAACAAACAAACAAATCCCAGCACTTGGGAGGCAGAGGCAGAGGACAGCCGGGACTATATAGAGAAACCCTGTCTAGATTTACTGGGTTACTGGAATGTGGGGCCCCTGACCACAGGGGGTTTATGGCTAAGAAGGAACTAGTGGCTCTGAGGCAAGCAAACCAGAGCTGGGAAGACTGTGATCAGTCGTTGCATGGAGCTAGCTGTGGAGGCAGTAGCGTTAGCTGTTCTTTTTAATATTTCCCACAGCAAATCATTAACTAAGCAAATGTTCTACAGGCCAATCTCATGAGGACATTTTTCTTTCTTTCTTTCTTTCTTTCTTTCTTTTTTTTTTTTTTTTTTTTTTTTTTTTTTTTTTGGTTTTTTGAGACGGTTTATCCCTGGCTGTCCTGGAACTCACTCTGTAGACCAGGCTGGCCTCAAACTCAGAAATCCGCCTGCCTCTGCCTCCCAAGTGCTGGGACTAAAGGCGTGTGCCACCACCACCCGACCGAGAACATTTTTCTCAACTGAGATTCTGTGTTCCCAAACCTAACCACCTCCCCGGTTTTAAGGGGGGCTGAGGATGGAACCTAGAGCTTCCTGCAGGCTAGGCATGCACTCTTCAGCTGAGATACAGCTCCAGCTCTCTCTACCACTCCCCCCGCTTTTTTTAAGATTGATTTATTTATTATATGTAAGTACACAGTAGCTGACCTCAGACACACCAGAAGAGGGTGTCAGATCTCGTTACAGATGGTTGTGAGCCACCATGTGGTTGCTGAGATTTGAACTCAGGACCTTGGAAGAGCAGTTAGTGCTCTTAACCGCTGAGCCATCTCTCCAGCCCCCACTCCCCTTTTTTTGAGACAGGATCTCACTAAGTAACTCTGGCTTGCCTGGAACTTGTTATGTAGACCACACTGGGCTCAAACTCCCAGAGACCCTCCTGTCTCTGATTCTCGGGTGCTGAGATTAAAAGCGTGCAGCAATATGCCTGTGATGGTTTGTATATGCTTGGCCAGGGTGCACTACTGGAGGTGTGGCCTTGTTGGAGTAGATATGTCACTGTGGGTGTGGCCTTAAGACCCTCATACTAGATGTCTGGAAGTCAGTCTTCCACTAGCAGCCTTCAGATGAAGATGTAGAACTCTCAGCTCCTCCTGTACCACACCTGCCTGGATGCTGCCATGCTCCCACCTTGATGATACTGGACTGAACCTCTGACCTGTAAGCCAGCCCCAATTAAATGTTGTCCTTTATAAGACTTGCTCAGTGGTTAAGAGTACTGATGGCTCTTCCAGAGATCCTGAGTTTAATTCCCAGGAACCACAGGGAGGCTCATAACCATCTGCAGTGGGGATCTGTTACCCTCTTCTGGTGTGTCTGAAGACAGCTACAGTGTACTCATATAAATAAAAATAAATAAATCTTAAAAAAAAAAAAAAAAACAAGACTTGCCTTGGTCATGGTATCTGTTCATGGTATCTGTAGGCAATAAAATATGCCTAGCCTTATTTTACTTCCCCCAGCTCCTGGTTTTTTAAGACAGAACAGGGCTTTTCTATTCATCCCTGGCTGTCCTAGAACTCACTCTGCAGACCAAGCTGGCCTTGAACTGCCAGCTTCTTCAACATGCCCAGCCTTTTTTTTTTTTTTTTTTTTTTTTTTTTTTTTTTTTTTTTGGCTTCTTTGAGACAAGATTTCACAAAGCCCAGGATATCCTCCAACTCCCTCTGTGGCCAAGGATGACCTTGAACTCATGATCCTCTTGCCTACTTCTTTGATGTGCTAGGATTATAGATGTGGGTCACCATACCTGCTCTGATTTTTTTATTTTTAAGATAGGGTCTTCCTATGTAGCTTAGTCCGGCCTGGCACTTATGGCAGGTATCCTACTCTTAGTCTCATGAATATTAAAATTACATACATGAGCCACTACTGCCAGATGCCAAATTACACATAATGTAATAATATACACATATAATGTAATATTACACATAGTGTAATAGTATATATAATGTAATAATACATCTTAAATAACAACACTTGTTAACCAGGTATGGTGACACATGCCTTTAATCTCAGCATTCCAGAGGCAGAACCAAGCCAATCTCTGTGAGTTCAAGGCCAGCCTAGTCTACAAAGCGAGATCCAGAATGGCCAGAGCTGTTGCACAGAGAGACCCTGTCTTGAAAAGCAAAATAAAATATTTGTTATAAAACAAACACTTTAGAAAAAATATTCTGATGCACATATGGCTCAGTGTACAGGTTCATACCTCTCTACAACCACAAGGGGGCCAAAAGTTCGTCCCTTCCTAACCTTGTTAGAACCCAGAAGGTGTGAAACTGGAAAAGCTTTTTGGGAATTACTAACAGATTCATGAACACATATGGATTTCTTTGCTTATATATAACTTAGTTATCTGATGATTATTTTTACAATTAGAATAAGGTTATATTACCAAAAGAGCCCCTCCTTTTTCTGTCTTCGTGTGAGCATATGCTGCCACAGTGCTGAGGACTGAGCCTAGGAACTGGTGTGTGCCATCCAAGCACTCCACTACCACACTGCTTTTCCCAGCTACAGTCTTCTATATATTTTTTTAAAGCTGTATTCATTTTTATTTTGTGTATTTAAGTATTTTACCTTCATGTATGCAAGTGTACTGTTTACATGCTGTGCCTATGGAGGTCAAAAATGGGGGGTGGGGGCCGCAGAGGCAGTCAGATTCCCTAGAACTGGAGTTACAGATAATTGTGGGTGCTCAGAACCAAACCTGGGCTCCTGAAATAGCAGCCAGTGTCATAACTCCTGACCCAGCTCTCCCACTCCCAGTGGTAAATATTTTTAAATTTGATTCCTACAGTAGCTAATTTTTTTCTTCACATTTGAGCAAGGGTCTCACCCTGTAGCCCAGGTGGCCTGGAATTCACACAAACAACCGGAGAAATATCTACTATGGCATGAGTTACTGAGGGGTCCACAATGCCCCCCATTTACCACATTTACCAGAACATCTCAGGAAGCTTTCTGTCCTTGGACCATAGAGTTATGCAGATCTGCTGTCTCCAGCCACAGGCTTGCTGTCACCCCACACCCTCTCCTGGCTTCCTCTCAACCCTAGGGGCTACAACCAGGCCCACCTGGTTTGCTAGGGAAGCACCCTGCAGTCACTGTCTTCAAAAGCAGAGGATTTCTCTCCCAATGAGCTAAGCACTCCTCAGACTCCAGCTCAGAGAGTCTCTCTACCTTCAGGAACCAGCCTCCAAATGGCACGGGATGCATTTCACTTAAAGGGAGCCACACCTGAAGTAATGCAGTTCATTTAAGACTGTCTCAGCAGGGGGGTGGTGTCTTATGCCTTTAGTCCTAGCACTTGGGAGGCAGAGGCAGGCAGATTTCTGAGTTCCAGGACAGCCTGGTCTACAGAGTGAGTTCCAGGACAGCCAGGGCTACACAGAGAAACCCTGTCTCAAAAAACCAAAAAAAAAAAAAAAAAAAAAAAAAAAAAAAAAAAAAAAAAAAAAAAAAAAAGAAGCAAGTTGGGGAAGAAAGGGTTTATTCAGCTTCCACACTGCTGTTCATCACTAAAGGAAGTCAAGACTGGAACTCAAGCAGGTCAGGAAGCAGAGGTCATGGAGGGATGTTTCTTACTGATTTGCTTTCCCTGGCTTGCTCAGCTTGCTTTCTTATAAAATCCAAGACTACCAGCCCAGGGATGGCACCACCCACAAGGGGCCCTCCCCACTTGATCACTAATTGAGAAAATGCCCCACAGCTGGATCTCATGGAGGCATTTCCTCAACTGAAGCTCTCTTCTTTGTGATAACTCAAGCTTGTGACAAGTTGACACCCAAAACCAGCCAGTACAAAGTGCTATGGTCATTTCTGAATCTAATAGGTAGCAGGTGTTCCCAGGAAGTGTTGGGATAAAAGAGGAAAGGTAGAGCTGGTGACCTGATGCCAGTGTGGTCCCTAGAGACCATGTGACTAGAGTAGGAGGTGGGTATTTATGGTCAAGTAAAATAGAAAGAGGTACAGTCATTGTTGTTTTCACAAGAACAACTCCAGAGGAATGGATGTCAGTCAAGAGTGAAGTCAGAGCTGGTAGTTGCACGCCACATTGGGCTGGGGTTTGGATATGAGACCCTCACTATCCTTCTTGCCCTCCATTATGCTCTGACCTGTAGCAGCTTGCTTATAGGATCTTCTCCTTACACCACACCTCTTTTCCTGGGAACTTATAAAGGTGTGAGGCCAGTCCCCTTGGCTCTTTCCAATATCCCCTCTCAGCCTTTTCTCCTAGCCCATTTCTACTCTTTCCTGCAACCTTCTGACCTGCATTCTCTACTAGGGACTCCACAGCCACCACACTTGCTTGGGATCCCGAGGGTGTCTCTGAAGAGAGCAATGGTGTACTCATATACGTAAAATAAATAAATAAATCTTTTAGAAAAAAGTAAAAAAGAAAACCCAAACTGAAGAGCCAATCACGATAGCACACACCTGTTGTTGTTGTTGTTCTTTTGAAACGAGGTTTCTCTATAGCCTTGGCTGTCCTGGGTCTCACTCTGTAGACAACACTAACCTTGAAATCAGAGATCCCCCTGCCTCTGCCTTTCAAGTGCTGGGATTAAGAGATGTCTATCAAGGTACAAGAAGTAATTACAATACCAAATATACAACACCAGACACATAATATTATTATATTATTACTATATATAATTATATATAATATAATACATAATATATGTTATATAACATATACATATAATATAATAATAGCTATAATATAATAATATAATTGGCACATAATAAAACACTAAATGTACAGACAAAGCATATTAAAAATTGCAAAAGACAGAGACAAAGTCACATACAAAGGTAGATCCATTAGAATTACACCTGACTTCTCAAGGGAGACTCTAAAAGCTGGAAAGACCTGGACAAAGTCTAAGAGAGCACAGATACTACTATTCCCAGTAAAATTATCACAGTCAGTGGACAAAAAAAAGCATTCCATGAGGGGCTGGAGAGATGGCTCAGAAATTAAGAGCAAGGGCTAATCTTCCAGAGGACCCAGGTTCAATTCTCAACATCCACCTGTCTTTAACTACAGTTCTAGAGGATCTGGCACCCCAGGGATGCAAACGAAACACCAAGGCACATAAAATAAAATGAATAAAAGACAGCATTACATGACATCAAAAGTAAGCAGTAATTATCTATCAATCCAGTTCTACAAAAGGCATTAGAAGAAAAACTTCAATCTGAAGAAATTAACAAACACCCAAGAAGTCACAGGAATAAATAATTCTAGAACAGTACATCAAAAGAGTGGGAGAACCCAAAGACTAGCAGATTGTATTAGAAAACAGGATTCATCTTTCTACTGCATCCAAGAAACACACTCACCATCAAGGACATCACCTTAGAATAAAAGATGAAAAAAATGTATTCCATGCAAGTAGACCCAGGAAGTTAGCATTAAAATGGAGACATAGCCATTTTAATATCTGACAAAATAGACTTCCAAACAAAATGAATCAGAATAGATATGGAAGGATACTTCATATCATCCAAGGGAAACTCCACCAAGGGGGTGTTGCCATTCTAAACATTATGTACCTACCAAATACAAGGGCTCCCAAATTCATAAAAGAAAAATGATTAAAGTTAAAAATCATGTATTGACCCTCACACAGTAAAGATCTTGCCAATACACAGGTCATCCAGACCCCCCCCCAGGGAAAAAAAAAACAGAGAAATGCTGGAGTTAAATAACATCATAAATCAAATGAAACTAATATATCTACAGAACGTGTGTTACCCAAACACAAAAGAATAAACTTTCTTCTCATCAGCCCATGGAACTTTCTTCAAAATTGACCACATGTTTGGACACAAAGGAAATCTCAAAAAACTTAAGGAAATTAGAATAACACCTTGCATCCTATTTTACTACCATAGATTAAAGCTGGATATCAACAACAACAGAAAGCTTAAAAACCCATGGAAACTGAACAATTCTCTACTGAATGAGAAATGAATCAAGACAGAAATCAAGAAGAAAAATAAAAACTTTTTAGAACTAAATGAGAGTGAAAACACAAATAAATCTATGGGACAAAGGCAGTTCTAGAAAGCAAATTCATAGCACTCTATCTACATCAAAAAATTCAAGAGATCTCATATTTGGAACTTAATAGCACACCTAAAAGCTCTATAACAACAAGAAACAACACCCAAAAAGAAATATTCAAACTCAGAACTGAGATTAATGAAATAGAAACAACAAAAATACAAGACTCAATGAAACAAAGAGTTGATTCTTTGAGAAAATCGGTAAGACTGACAAAAAGTTTTAGTTAAATTAAGTAAAAAAACAGAGAATGAAGATCCCAATTAATAAAATCAGAGATGAAAAGGAGAACATTGCAATAGACAACAAGTACATACTGAGAATCAAAAGGACATACTTTAAAAAACTATATTCGGGGCTCAGCGGTTAAGAGAACTGACTGCTATTCCAGAAGTCCTGAGTTCAATTCCCAGCAACCACATGGTGGCTCACAACCATCTGTAGTGGGATCAGATGCCCTGTTCTGGTGTATCTGAAGACTGTAACAGTGTACTCACATAAAATAAATAAATCTTTAAAAATAAATAAATAAATAAATGTATTCTACCAAACTGGAAAACCTAAAAGAGATGGATGAATTTCTTGATATGTATTACCTACTGTATAAACTGATGACATGGCCTTTAATCTCAGCAGTTGGGAGGCAGAGGCAGGCGGATTTCTGAGTTCGAGGCCATCTTGGTCTACAGAGTGAGTTCCAGGACAGGCAAAGCTACGCAGAGAAACCCTGTCTCGGAAAAAGAAAAATATTAAAAACAAAACAAAACAAAACAAAAAAAACTGATGACATGATGGCCCCATGGTATGATTAAGGGGAAAGGATTTTTGTAGATGAGAGAGAGTTCAGCCAGAGGCTCTGGAAGAGTCCAGAGCAGAAAAAAAAGTAAACTGAACATGGCCAGCAGATCAGACATAGTCAGAGCTATCTCTGAGAAGAAGGGAGAATAACAGGGCTTAGAGAATAAAGAAAACATAGTGAAAGAAGCAGGAGCAGAGAGGAAAGCAGAGGGGCAGGGAGGAGAACAAACAGCAATAGTAGGGTAATAAGGAGAAGGAGTAGTGAGCAAAAAGAAGTGGAGGGGGTTTAGGTAGGGTGGGTAAGAAGGTCTGGGACACCAGTATGGACCTTGAAATGTGTAACAGGAACTTGGGATACTGAGAGAAGGCCAGCGGGAGCTTTGATGAGCAATGGGCACCACGGATAGCCACATGTCCTTCTGCCAGAGTAAGAGAAATGACTCCTTTGGGTGGATGGAAATCAGTCTCACAAATTTCGGAGGAATGCTGGCTTTTATCTAACTGCCAGGAATCCTCCTATAGCCCAAACTTAGCCCATTTCTGGATCTTTGAACTGCCTTTTGGAGTGGCGGGACAGATAGACACCGGGTTCTTTTCTGAGGACATGGCACTGTCTTCAATAGACAGGCCCTACCAGAAGAGGGGTGGCTTCCAGATCCTGAACACATTTTTATTTATTTATTTTATAGAGAGAGGTCATATATAGCCCATGCTGGCTTCAATTGTGCTATGTAGATGAGGTTAGCTTGGAACCCGTCCCTCTGTCTCAGCCTCCCAAGGGCTGGAATTGCCAGTATGAGCTGCCATGCTTGCCTAAGCACATTCTTCACAGGAGATTCAGTCCTGCCTGGTGCAGTTGACTTGGAATATGCTCAGCTCTTCTGAGGCACCAGTCTTGGCTTTAGCTTTTCGTTTGTTGTATGTTTTGTTTTGTTTGCCTCTCATGTATTATACAAGTACTATATCACTGTACTGTACCCCAACCAAGTCATTACTTGTTAAATTTATTTATTTACTTTTGTTTGTAGAAGGAGGGGAAGGGCTGAGACAGGGCCTCCTGCAGCCCAGGCTGACCTTCAACTAACCATGTAGCCAAAATTAGCCTTGCGCTCCTGATCCCACCTCTACCTCCCAAGCGCCAGCGTTGCAGGTGTTCACCACCAAGACCAACATATTCTATTCTGTTTTTCTGTACTTTGTAGCACTGTGGACTCACCACGCCCTTTACCATTGAGCTATCGCCCCAGTCCAGTACAAAAAAAATCAAGGTTTATCTAAGGAATGCTTTTTTTTTCTTTTTCTAACAGTGACAATCAGCTTTCTTTGTTTTCTGGTTTCTCCCTCTGAAGTCAATTCAAAAATAAAATAAATAAATAGTGACCTGGAACCTTTTTCTTAAAAGAAACCATCTCTTTTATCAGGAAATGTAATATCAAAAGCTTGACTTCCGAATGCCCCTGTTTTTCCCAGCACTGAAAGGTCTCTCTCTCTTCCCAGCACTTTGAGAAGCTGCATAGCACAAATACCCTGGGATATCTGATGTAATGTTGCACTTTTACTAACATTTTCAGTCAAGGAAAACATTTTTGGAGTTGATTCATTTGTGTTTCCTTAGCTGACCCTAGAATCCACTTAGAAACTCCTATTTGTCTCCTCACTCAGATGTAAGAACTGTACTCTTTTTTTTTTTTTAAAGTATCCTACTCTGTTTGCTTCTTTGCTTTTTGAAACAGGATATTTCTTTATTTCTTTAATGCATATGAGTACACTGCAGTTGTCTCCAGACGCACCAGAAGAGGGCATCAGATCCCATTACAGATGGTTGTGAGACACCATATGGTTGCTGGGAATTGAACTCAGGACCTCTGGAAGAGCAGGCGGTGCTCTTAAGCGCTGAGCCATCTCTCCAGCCCAAGAGCTATATTCTTAAGGTAAGCTCAAACCAGGAGGTGGTCCTACAGGCCTTTAATCCCAGCACTTGGGAGGCAGAGGCAAGCCAGATCTCTGAGTTCGAGACCAGCCTGGTCTACAGAGCGAGTTCCAGAAAGAATACAGTTCAGTGAGACGTCCTTTTCAACATAGCCATCACTTAGTCAAGATATCGAGCTTTCTGTGCTCTTCCCGCCAGTGCGCTCAACAGAAAGGAGTTCCCTGTCCTGGCTTTTAGCACCATCCATCATTTTGTCTTTTTCCTAAATTGTATGTGAGTAGCCAAATATGATGGTTTACGCCTGTAATCTCAGCACTCAGAAGGCCAAGGCAAGAGAGCTGCAGTCGGTTTGAGGCCAGCCAAAGCTACATAGAAAGAAGGAAGGAAGGAGAGAGGAAAGGAAGAAAGAAAGAAAGAAAGAAAGAAAGGAGGGAGGGAAGGAGGGAGGGAGGGAGGGAGGGAGGGAGGGAGGGAGGAAGGAAGGAAGGAAGGAAGGAAGGAAGGAAGGAAGGAAGGAAGGGAGAGAGACAGATAGAAACAAACAAACAAACAGGGTTGGAAAAATGGCTTAGGGGTTAAAAGCAGTGCTGCTCATTCGGAGAACCCAGATTCAATGCCCAGTACCTACATGATTGCTCACAGCTATATTGCAACTCCAGTTCCAAGGCATCACCTTGTGGTCTCTATGGATATTTATGCAGATAAAACACCCATACTTAATATTACCAATAATAATAATAGTATTTAGTAATAGTAATGAGAGTAATTGTAATAACATTGTTTTTATTGTTGTTGTTGTTGTTACATTTAAAAACAGAGTGCGGGGAAATGGCTTCATTTGGCAAAGTAGTTTTCTTGCACTCAGGATGTCCTGGGTTCTATTTCCCCTCCACCACTGGATAAAACAGATGTGATGGTTCATTCCTAAAATCCAAACTCTTGGGAAGTGGAAGCAGGAAGATTAGGAACAAAGTCAAGACAACATATGAGTCTTTGTTTTGTTTTGTTTTGTTTTGTTTTAAGATGAGGCAAGAAAAAGAGGAAGGGTTGTATATAATTGAAATCGTACACTATGACATATATTCACTGAATTTTTTTTTTTTTTCGAGACTAGGCTGGCCTCGAACTCAGAAATTCGCCTGTCTCTGCCTCCCAAGTGCTGGGATTAAAGGCATGCTCCACCACTGCCCAGCCTAAAAATAATTTCTATGAAATTCATTCCTGATCTTTTTTTTTTTTACCCCGCCCCCCTCATTCCTGATCTTACACACATGGCAATTCTTTTTGAATGTGGAGCTTTCCTGTGTTACTGAGACTGGCCTTGAAGGATGTTCTTGTCTTAGCCTGCTGGACAGCTAGAATGACAGATAGATTCCACCATACAGGTACCAAGAGTAGTTCATTCTTTTCATTTCTGCATAGTATTCTATTGTCCAAACACATCATAATCTATCCTTGTTATTACTTTTATCTTCTGGCTCTGGCTCTTGTAGATAAAGGTGCTATGAGACTGTGTCATGCTACACCATGTTTTTATGACAGGGTCTCATGCAGTCCAGGCTGGTCTCAAACTTGCTCTACAGCAATGGTTCTTAACCTTCCTAATGCTGAAATGCTTGAATACAATTCTTCATGTTGTGGTGACCCCAACCATAAAATTATTTTTTGTTGTCACTTCATAACACTAACTTTGCTATCATTGTGAATCATAATGTAAATATATGTGTTTTCTGAAGGTCTTTGGCAACCTCTGTGAAAGAGCCATTCGATCCTTAAAAGAGTCACAACTAACAGGTTGAGAACTGCTGCTCTATAGCCAAGGATAACCTTGAGTTTCTGATCCTCCTTCCTGTGCCCCCCAAGTTCAAAGCATTCCTCTGTGCCACATCCACAGCCCCTGGAAGTATTAGTCCCTCCTGTTTTGCTATGCTAGGAGCTAAGTCATATCCCTCACATACCTTGCTGTGTTGCTGCACTATACCTGGGTCAGCCTTTTCAGTTTTAGCCATCTAAGTAGCCATTTATATCTTGTGTTCTGAGTTCTGTTTATTTGTTTTGGTTGTGTATGTGTGTGTGTGTGTGTTTCCGATGCTGAACCTAGGGTCTCAGAAACAGCACTTAAACAATAGTCAAGCCTCTAATCTTCTGGGGTGCTTTCAATTTGCGTTTTTTCAAGTTGGCCAGAGTGCCCCTTGGCTTGAAGGCACTTGCCACCAAGCCTGGCAACCTAAGTCGGATTCCTGGGACCCACAGGGTGGAAGGAGATAGAATCATCTCCTACAGGTTATTCTCTGGCCTCCACACATGTGTTCATACACACACATACACCATAAGTATATAAAAAGTGGCTATTTTGATTTCTTTGAGACAAAATTTGTGTATTTAGAGCTGGACTGGAACTCAGTTTGTAGACCAGGCTGGCCTTAAACTCATAGAGATCCACCTGCCTCTGCCTCCTGAGTGCTGTGATTAAAGTCCTGGCTTATTTTGTGTGCATGTGTACATGTGCATCTGTGTGTGCATTTATGTGCATGTGAGTGCCGGTTCAAAACAGGATGTCAGCCGGGCAGTGGTGGCGCATGCCCAGCACTTGGGAGGCAGAGGCAGGTGGATTTCTGAGGTCGAGGCCAGCCTGGTCTACAGAGTGAATTCCATGACAGCCAGGGCTACACAGAGAAACCCTGTCTCGAAAAAACAAGAACAACAAAACAAACAAACAAACAAAACAGTGTGTCAGGTTCCTGGAGCTGAAGCTAGTAGGTTGTGTGTAGCCTGATGTGGGTGCTGGGAACAAAACTTGGCTCCTCAAAAATACCAGTACATGCTCTTTATAGGTGAGACATCTCTCCAGCATTTGGAGGTGACTCTTTTCTATGTAGTATCTTTTACAGACCATGGTAGCTCATCTCTAAAGATGACGCCAAGAAAACCCTGCCTCATGGTACTTGTGCACCTTGCAGACCTTTCTAGACTTTGGGCTGAGCTATGAGAGTCTTTACCCACTTTAAAAGTGGCATTGTGCTAGGTCTAAGCCTGAGCTTTACCGAGGCAGACAATTGCTGCTCCTGAGCACTGCTCTGAGCCAATGAAAGAGAGATCTTGAAAGAGACTATACAGAGAAGGGAGATCTTGACACCAGGGGAAAAAGTAAACAGCCAGATGTTTCCTGTTGTGGGGTAGTCACAAAAAAAGAGGCCTCTGATCTCTAAAGGGGTGTCGTGGGGTATCCACCAGAGAAGACCGCTCAGACGCGGGTTTAAGCTCCTAGAGTCTTTATTGGCTGACCAGTTACTACACTGGGAGTTTTGGGATCCCAGTGTAGCCCGAGTCTTTCTCTCTGGGTTCTGGGTTGACATATTTCAGTTAACATGAACAGTTAGTCAGAAGTGTAACAAGGTTAGTACATTTGGAGCTAGGTTAGTACGTTTAGAGATTTCCCCCAAACTATGGGCTTTGATGGATTAGGTCTTTATTTTACTTTTGGCAGGTAGGGCTATCGACGTTCTAAGTTTTACAGCCTGAATAGTTCTTCCGTCATGGAGTCAGATGTGCTAAGGTCTAGGGTCCTGTTACACTTCCAATCTCAGACAAACATGACTACGAAATACTTGGGACAACAGACAGAACAGCTCAGCAGAGCCCAGCCACTCACACAATGAGAAACGCAATTACATGGATAGTGTTTTGTTTCCCTTTAGCTTTTGAGGCAGCCAGGCTGGCCCCAAACTGTTCTGTTGTCTCAGCCCCCCCCCCCCCGAGCATTGTGATTATGGGTGTGCACCACTACAATAACTGGTTGTGTGTTTTTCTTACTGCTTTCCTCCAAGCTTCCTCCCTGATGGGAATGAAGGTCACACTTTTCTACTAGGACTGCAGCTTCTACTGGCTGGCTCTTTGCACACCATAGCTCTTCATGAATGCCAGAAACTGCTCTCTATTCCTTCTCTGTCCCCCTACTTCCTTCTCTCTCTTCGGGACAAGGCAGCAAGGGCTCCCTCATTGCCATTTCCCTCTACCACTCTACACCTTGTAGCCTTGAAACAAGGTCTCTCATAGAACCAGAGCTTCACTGTTTTGGCTGACCGGTCAGTCCTTGAGCTCTTGGCCTCTGTCTTCTTCCAAGAGCAGCTGTGCCTAGCTTTTTTTTAAGGTTTGTTTGTTTGTTTGTTTGTTTTTCCTCCCCCTCCCTAATTCCTCCCCCTCCCCCTGCTTACCAACCCACCCTCTCCTACTTCCTGGCCCTGGCCTTCCCCTACACTGGGGCATACAACCTTCAAAGGACCAAGGGCCTCTCCTCCCATTGATGACCAACTAGGCCATCCTCTGCTACATATGCAGCTGGAGCCATGAGTCTCACCATGTGTGGGGCAGTGAGCAGTTCTGACAGCCGGAGTCCAGTAGAGCAAAGCCACCTTGGAACCCCAGAGACCCACTGAGCAATGTAAATTTGTTCATAAGGGACGGTAGGAGTTCGTTTGGTGATTGCTCCTGACACCAATGGCTCAGATTTCAGCCCAGACCCCTCACAGCTGCCCCTGCCTGCTCTATCAGGCAGACACTGCCTCAAACTTCCAGCATTCTAGCTGGACCTTACACACAGTCATCTGACCACAAGCCAGGCATGCCACACCCCATACAATAAAAGGGGTGGTTTGCCCCCTCCTCACTCTCTTGTTCTCTTGTTCTCTTTCTCCCTCCTCACTCTTACTCTTCTCTCTTACTTCCTCTCACTCTCTTGCTCTCTTACTCTTCTCTCCCTCACTCTTACCCTTCCTCTCTTACACTCTTGTCCTCTTGCTCTCTCTCTCCTCTCTGCTCTTTGTTCTCTTCTCTGCCTTTCTCCCTCTCCTTCTTTTCTCTCTCTCTCCTTCCTCTCCTTTCTTTCTCTCTACTCAACCAGCATATTTCTCCTTCCTACAATGAAATAACTCATTCATACATTGCCTTCTTTTTAATTAAGGCGCCGTGCAGCAAACAGGTCAGCCGAGGGGGAGGGAGAGAGAAAGAGAGAGAGAGAGAGAGAGAGAGAGGGAGACCCGGGCCTCAGCAACAGGCCTGCCAATAGGGAGAGATAGACCCTCAGCCAGGCTGGGGCCGCAGCCCAGGCCCCCTGCTTTTGGAACAACAACCATGTGTACTCTTTGGTTGGTGGTTTAGTCCCTGGGAACTCTGAAGATACTAGTTAGTTCATATTGTTGTTTGTCCTAAGGGGCTGCAAACCCCTTCAGCTCCTTGGGTCCTTTCTCTAGCTCCTTCATTGGGGACCCTATGCTCAGTCCAATGAATGACTGTGAGCCTCCACTTCTATATTAGTCAGGCACTGGCAGAGTCTCTCAGGAGACAACTATATCAGGCTCCTGTCAGCAAGCACTTTTCGGTATCTACAGTAGTGTCTGGATTTGGTGATTGTATATGGGATGGATCCCCAGGTGGGGCAGTCTCTGGATTGTCCTTCCTTCAGTCCTGCTCCACACTTTGTCTCTGTAACTCCTTCCATGGGTATTTTGTTCCTCCCTTCTAAGAAGGATCAAAGTATCCACACTTTGGTCTTCTTTCTTCTTGAGTTTCATGTGGTTTGTGAATTGTATCTTGGGTATTCCAAGCTTCTGGGCTAATATCCACTTATCAGAGAGTGCATACCATGTGTGTTCTTTTGTGATTGGGTTACCTCACTCAGGATGATATTCTCCAGATCCATCCACTTGCCTAAGAATGTCATAAATTCATTGTTTTTAATACCTGAGTAGTAAACTTAGGTGACAGCAGATCCTGGGAAAGTTGTGGAGAAAGAGGAATACTCCTCTATTGCTGGTGGAATTGCAAGCTGGTACAACCACTCTGGAAATCAGTTTGGTGGTTCCTCAGAAAATGGAACATAGAAAATGGGACTACCTGAGGATCCACCAATACCACTCCTGGGCATGTACCCAGAAGATGCTCCAACATGTAATAAGGACACATGCTCCATTATGTTCATAGCAGCCTTATTTATAATAGCCAGAAGCTGGAAAGAACCCAGATGTCCCTCGACAGAGGAGTGGATACAGAAAATGTGGCACATTTACACACTGTGCCTAACTTTTTACACAGGTTCTGAGGATTCAATCTCAGGCTCTCGTGCTTAGAAAACAATTGTTCTTACCCACGGAGCCAGCAATCCAGCCCCAGCCCCAGGGCTGTCCGTTACAGCCAGCTACTGCTTCCTCATCTTTTGTGGTTTCCTTCAAGTCTACCCATACATGCAAAAAGCTCTTTCCTCAAACACTCACTTCCTCTAAGCAGAGTCATGTTTACTTGTTTGTTTGTTGAGATAAAATCTTTTTTTATTTGTTTGTTTTTGTTTTTTTCTGAGACAGGGTTTCTCTGTGTAGCTCTGGCTGTCCTGGAACTCACTCTATAGACCAGGCTGGCCTCGAACTCAGAAATCTGCCTGTCTCTGCCTCCCAAGTACTGAGATTAAAGGCATGTACCACCACTGCCTGTTGAGACAAAGTCTTATGTATGTAGCCCAGGATGGTCTCAACTTCTTAATGTAGCTAAAATAACCTTGAACTTTTTTTAAATTAATTAATTAATTAATTTATTTATTTTTTGGCTTTTTGAGACAGGGTTTCTCTATATAGTCCTGGCTGTCCTGGAACTCACTCTGTAGACCAGGCTGATTTTAAATATTTTTTTAAGATTTATTTATTTTATTTATATGAGTATACTGTAACTGTCTTCAAACACACCAGAAGAGGGCGTCAGATCCCATTATAGATGGTTGTGAGCCACCATGTGGTTGTTGGGATTTGAACTCAGGACCTCTGGAAAAATAGTCAATGCTCTTAACCACTGAGCCATCTCTCCAGCCCTGATCTGAAAGTTCTGATAGTGCAGTTCCTACTTTCTATGTGCTAAGATCGTAAGCATTCACCACCATGCCTGCTTTATGTAAAACTGGGGAAAAAAAAAAAAAGGCAAGTGGTGGCGCACGCCTTTAATCCCAGCACTTGGGAGACAGAGGCAGGCGGATTTATGAGTTCTAGGCCAGCCTGGTCTACAGAGTGAGTTCCAGGACAGCCAGGGTTACACAGAAAAACCCTGTCTCAAAAAACAAACAAACACACACACAAAACAAAACAAAAACAAAAACAAAAACTGGGGATTAAGCCTAGAACTTTATGCATTCTAGGCAAACGTTTTACCAACTGAGCTATATCTTCAATCCAAACATGTGCTTTTCCCCTTGTTTCTCTCTCTCTCTGTCTCTCTGTCTCTCTGTCTCTCTGTCTCTCTCTCTCTCTCTCTCTCTCTCTCTCTCTCTCTCTCTCTCTCTCACACACACACACACACACACACACACACACACACACATCTCTATGCCATATGCCATGTGGGTGCTATTACCCACAGAGAGGGCAAAGGAAGACACCAAATGTGGAGCTGAAGTTACAGGAGGTTGTGAGCTGGTGTTGTGGATTCTGGGAACTGAACTCAGGTCCTCTGGAAGAGCAGCAAAGAATCCTACCAGTTAACTCCTATCTCCAGCTCTTATGTAGTCTAGGATGTGGACTGGAGTACCTTCAGTCTTCATAGTGTTGGGGTCACAGCTACTACCATGCCCAGTGCCTTGCCTTTCTTAAGTAGGATCCTAATGATAAACAGTATACCAATAGGCTGGACAACAGTATGGAGAGTCTAACACCCCACACACAGGGCAGTGGGATGCTTTCAGCTTTGCTAGGCTGTTTAGTCCTCTCCAGTACCCCCAGCCTTGCTCAACAAGGCAGAATCTGTGATCCCTTTGTTAGGGTGGAATTGAATTCCCTAGAGTTCCTGTCCCAGGCCTGGCCAGTAACTCCAGTAACCAGAGCTGTGTGAGAAGAAAAGGCCAAGCCACTGGGGAAGCCACACCCCAATCAAGGGTGAGGTCTCGGGTGAATCACGCCAAGGGCTACTGCCAGCCCCATCCTGCTCTTCCACAGACCCAGGGAATGTGCTTCCAGCACTCCACCCCACCACAGTCATCTTATTTGGTTTAACACACGGGACTCTCTGCTCATCTCTCCACATCCAACAGGTGTCCTGGAGCTAGGACACCTCCCTACTTCCATTCTGAGCCTCCAGATATGTGAGATGTACCAGAGTTCTGGGTGGGGCCTTTGAGCTCCCTACTTTTCCCTTTCAGCTCCAGATCCTCTCAGATTCCCACAGATGGGTTCTAGCCAGGGAGGGTGGGGCTACTCCTGGGACCATCAGGAGGAACCAGCTACATAGTTGGTGACAGAGTAGTGGCAGGAAACAACCTCTCACCTACCTCTGTGCTTCCAGCTGACTTTAGTAGACCATGTCCCAACACCTGTTTCTCCCACTTGTAATCCTGGGTAAGTTCGGAGGACAGGGCTTTAAGAATCCTGGATACCAACCCTAGAGAGCTGAAAAGCAGGAAATATATCCTGAATCCTTTATGGCAGTGAGATGTCAGAGTGTCAAGAGGAAGGGGTTGGAGGAGGGCATGCCAGGAGCCTGAGGGATTGTGCAGAGGGGAGGAGAAAGGAGGCCTACCAGTTCTGGGGAGATGGAACTCTAAAATTGGGCAGAGGAAGGAAGAACCACACCTAGGTGCGTCATCTCTCCAGACTTTCCTTGCCTCCCTCTTGTCTTCTCAGTGGTCAGTCCCATACCAGGAGCCTTCCAGGACTCAGGTAAGACTGATGGACTGGGGACAGTTAGGTTCAGTTGCCTCAGTGTAGGCAAAAGGCTGAAACAGGGAACTGGGGGGAGGAGGAGTGCCGCAAAAGCCCAGTGAGAGCAGGAAGATGGGTGCTGACAGTGTCGGGGTTGAAGTAAGGAGCATCTTTCTCTCTGTGTCTTCTGTCTTCTAGTGGTCAGTCCTACCCAAGGAGAATTTGAAGACCTAGGTAAGAGAGAAGCATGAATTGCCTTCAATCTTGTTTTTTCATTTGTTTGTTTGTTTGCTTGCTTGCTTTTGTTTTATTTTGCTTTGCTTTGTTTTGCTTTGCTTTTGAGATAGGGTATCTCTCTCTAGTCCTGACTATCCTAAAGCTCACTCTTGTAGGCCAGGCTAACCTCACACTCTCAGAGCTCCACCTGTCTCTGCCTCCTGGGCGCTGGAACTTAAAGGCTGTCTTGAATCCTAAAGAAGTTTCAAACTGGCTAGGTCATGGGTGAATTGGAAGTGCCCAGGCACTCCACCCGTGCCTTACTCATGTTCAGAAGGGCAAACTAAAGGGGTGGATGGAGGTTCAGGCTCCACCACCCCGCCTTCCCGAGTTACCAGGGTCTCTGGAGTCCGAAGGGTTAGGGGAGGAGGGGAACCCTCACTGAGCTTTGACTTCTAGGGGTCTCCATTCCAGACTGCGGCCGCCCTGAGCCCTCTTCCCGCATCGTGGGGGGCTCTGACGCACATCCTGGCACTTGGCCGTGGCAGGTGAGCCTGCATCAAGATGGGGGCCACATCTGCGGGGGCTCCCTCATCGCCCCTTCCTGGGTCCTCTCCGCTGCTCACTGTTTCGTGACGTGAGTACAGTCTTTGTCCAGGCTCTCTCCTACAGCTAACCTGCGCTGCAGCTCAACCTTCCCTGCTTATTTCTTCCTGCCTGGCAATGCCTTGCTGTCCAGGCTGAATACCCTGGAACAGAAATTTTTCCAAGGCTCCCACTGACATCTCCAAGTCCTATTTGACCCTTTCAACCTCCACGGTGAAAACTCTGGATCTGCTCTCTCGCTGGGTTCTCTCTGACCCTAGCTCCCAGTTGGCTCTAAGTCGTCAGCCCCAAGGACTGACTCCGTAGGGCTAACCTAGTCCCCTTCTCTCTCTGGCACTGGAGCAGGAATGGGACCTTGGAGCCTGCGGACGAATTGTCAGTCCTGCTGGGCGTGCATTCCCAGGACGGGCCCCTGGAAGGAGCGCAGTTGCGCTCAGTGGCCACCATCCTGGTACCGGACAACTACAGCAAAGTGGAACTGGGCGCAGACTTGGCTCTACTGCGCCTGGCCTCGCCAGCCAAGCTGGGCCCCTCCGTGCGGCCGGTCTGCCTGCCTCGTGCCTCGCACCTCTTCGCTCACGGCACTGCCTGCTGGGCCACTGGTTGGGGAGACATCCAGGAGGCTGGTAAGTAGGATGCATCACCGCCCTTTCAAGTGTGGCCCTGAAAGCTGGGTCCTCTGGAGGGTTGCCCCCTTGGAAGCGGAGCCTAAAGAACGGGGCGGTGGTGGCGCATGCCTTTAATCCCAGCACTTGCAGGGCAGAGGCAGGCGGATTTCTGAGTTCGAGGCCAGCCTGGTCTACAGAGTGTACAGAGTGAGTTCCAGGACAGCCAGGGCTGCACAGAGAAAACCTGTCTCAAAAAAAAAAAAAAAAAAAAAAAATGTAAAGAGTGGGACCCAGGCAGAGCTTGGGAGATCTGGTTCTAATCTGCGGAAAATTCCTAACCTCTTTTTATGTACCCTCCTCTGCCCCCGAGGTTGCTCTATTCCTGGCCTCACCTTTTCTCCCAGTTTTTTTTTTTCCTTTTCTTTTCTCTTTTGGATTTAGGTCAGATTCGGGTTCCATCCCAGCTCTTTCAGACAAAGCATTCCCCCCTACACATTTCCTCCTGTGAGAAGAGGAAAATAGCTCTCGGGGTGTTGGGTGGCAGTGGAGAAAACCCAAGGAAAGCCCAGCAGCAATGGCTAGCACCGTAGTGTCAGAGGCAGACTACTTTTCCATTTTCTTCCACCCCGAGTACTTGGTGTTACTTTGCCGTTAGTAAACACACCCCTAGCTATTCTACATCTGCTTTGGTCAGACTTTGCCAGGACTAAGGGCCTGGAAAGGAGCTTTGTGGAGGAGATGCCATAGCTGCGGCTTGCAGGGGTTACCAACAGGGAACGGTGATCATGAGCACCCAGGAAGTCTGTGGAAAGAGCCAGAGCGTCCTGATTATGGGCCTTCAGAGCAGATTTCTGGAAAGGAGACTGTGTGGAGAGAGGATGTGCTAAATAGAGGCCATCCTGAGGGGCTCTAGGGAAACCCTGGGGTGCTACCCTGTGGCAGGGCAGAGCTCACAAGGATGCTGAGGGTGGATGTAGAAGATCTTAAAGTGATGCTGAGACTGAAGGACAGAGTAATGCCAACCAGTGGCACTACCAAGGTCCCCAGACCATGCTAGCTGAGCTCCAAGACAGGTTCAGCCATAGCCTGACCTCTCAGGATTCTGGTTGAGTCTGGAAGGGCCTCTTCACATTCCCTGTCCCTCTCTGGCTCCTGAGTCTTCTCATCGAAAGTTGCACCTGGGCCGATTGCAGTGGTGCATACCTTTAATCTCAGCACTCTAGAGGCAGAGGCAAATGGATCTCTGAGGGTTCAAAGTCAGAATGAATTTCAGGACAGCTAGGGCTACATAGTGGGAGCCTGTGTCAATAACAATAACAGCAACAACAAAGATAGCAGCTGTAAGTAGTAATATACACCTGGAGTCCCAGAAGGTTAGCACTGGGGCCCAGGTTGAGCCTGCAGGATCCACATGGAAGTAGCAGGTACAGACTGATATAGGAAACTGACCAGTCAGGAGGCTGGGCTGATCATTCAGGCCCCAGATTATGCTGCCTGCACTGGGAAGTTCCACAGAGACACAAGTGGGACATCTTGGGAGCTAAGTGGGAAGCTGAGTTAAAAGGGGGGGCTGGAGAAAAGGCTTTGGCAGTTAAAAAGGAGTTGTTGTTGTGGCAGAGCACCCAGGTTTGGTTCCCAGCACCCACATGGCAGCTCACAACCAACTATAACTCCACATAACTCCAGTTGCAGGGTATCCTGTGCCCTTCTCTGACCTTTGTATGCACACACTAGGGACCCATGTGATGTGCACACAGACAATCAGGCAAAACACTCATATACATAAAATAATCTTTTAAAATGGAGACAGAGATGATACCCATATTCTTTTTGTTGCTGTGTTTTTGCTTTTTTGTGTTTGTCTGTTTGCCTTTCGAGACAGGGTTTCTCTGTGTAGCTCTGGCTGTCCTGAAACTCACTCTATAGATCAGGAGGTCCTCAAACTCAGAGATTCACTGTGCCACCATGTCTGGCTAACATCCAGATTCTTATCCTAAAATCCAGTTTCTGTGTTTGGTAAATGGATACAAGGCCATATCTAATACACATGATATCTTTGTTTAAAAGTTGCTCTGTTTTTGAACAAATACCCACTCCAGCTTGGAAAGCTTGGTGGTTTTTAGCTCTGACATATATACATTATTGTCTATGGACCTTGTATAGAACACAACTTTATAGCATCTGTAACAGCTCTCGCTGGATGCTTACAGGGGCCAAACTTAAGAATTGGACTTAGAGGGCTGGAGAGATGGTTCAACGGTTAGGAGCACTGACTGCTCTTCTGAAGGTCCTGAGTTCAAATCCTAGCAACCATATGGTAGCTTACAACCATCAGTAATGAGATCTGATGCCCTCTTCTGGTGTGTCTGAAGACAGCTACAGTGTACTTACATATAATAATAAATAAATCTAAAAAAAAAAAAAGAATAGGACTTAGAGAGAAGAAAGAACAAACAGATGGTATGATGAAAGAACAGATGGTATGGTAGGCCAGGGGGCCATCTTTTTTTTTCCCAAGGCAGGGTCTCACATAGCCCAAGCTGGCATTGAACTTTCTATGTAGCTGATGATGATCTTGAGTTTCTGATTTTCTACTTCTAGTTCCCAAGTTCTGGGACTACAGGCATGTGCCAGCACAGCTGGTTTATTCAGTTCTGGGGACTGAACACAGCCTTTGTGTATATTAGCAAGCAGCCTCCCCAGTAAGCTACCATCATCTTCAGACTCAGTAGAGGCACGTTGATGGAAATATCTACATGGCAGCTGAAAGGGACAAAGCATAGGTCTGGAGAGATGAGTGTTTCATACCTAACTCACAGTATCTGTTCTCTGGTTCTGCCCTCCAGACCCTCTGCCTCTCCCCTGGGTTCTACAGGAAGTGGAGCTAAGATTGCTGGGAGAGGCTGCCTGTCAGTGTCTCTACAGCCGGCCTGGCCCTTTCAACCAGACTTTCCAGCTGTTGCCAGGGATGTTGTGTGCTGGCTACCCAGAGGGACGAAGGGATACCTGCCAGGTAAGAAGAGGTCTCCTAACCCATAGGAAGCACCTAAGGAGTAGATGAAGATCTGAGCCTCATCTTCAATGTAATCTGGTCTGAGGAGTATGGCTCATGGGTACAGTATGTGTCTAGCACTTAGAAGGTGCTAGGTTCAATCTCTGGCAACAAAACAAAACCCAAAGACAGTCAATGGAGCCTGGCATAGCAGGAAGCACTTGTAATCTCAGCCCTTGGTAAGTGGAGGAAAAGCCAGGTGAATCGCTCAGGGCTTATCTGAGACACATAGTGGTCAGCCTAGGCTATGTGAGACCCTACCTCAAAACAAAACAAAAGAGTATCAATGTGTAGGACTGTCATAAAGATTACAGATGGGTGGAAGCTAGGACTCAACACACATACCTTTACCCTTGGAAGTGTGATGCAGCAGAGCCCCAGACTCCCGAGTGTCAGTAGCTGCTGCATGTACCCTGCATCCCATGAGGCAGGGGTCATGGAACCGAGATTAAGACTAGTGAGAGAACGAAGAAAGGATAGACACACAGACAGCAAAACTGGGGTTAGATTCCCACTCTGGCTGGGAACTTTGATGTGTTCACTGGGCATAGCACAGTGCCAAGGTTTAACTAGTCTCAGTAGGAGGTCTCTGTAGACCAGTAGTGTGGGAAGCTGAGGCTGCTGGTCTTACACACTGATGAATTGTTTTGGACTCCTGAGTTGAGCTTTGCCACCCATCTTGAGCATGGCCCATATGTAGATACAGCTTTGCCAATATCTCATGGTTCCAAGGCCTTGGAGCCCTTGACCTGGCTTCAGCCACGTCAACAGTACACTCAGGACTTCACTTGCTCAGGGCGCATCCTCTACTCCTTTCACAAGTCCAGCACCACCAGCTCCAAGATATTCAACTTTACCAAATGTTCAAACCTCATATCTGGAAGATGACAATAATACATCAAGTTTTGTTACCATAATTAATGACCTCACTATGATCTAAAAACTATTAGCTATTATTTTTCTTATTTCAAAGCCCAGCCTATATAGCACAACACTTGTTGCTTAGTTGGTACCTAACAAATAATCACTGGTAAAAATGAATTAATTCTTCACAGAGGGACTTTTCCAGATAACTGGCTGATAGCCAAAACAGTATATTTGAAACAGCTTTTTTGAGAAATTAACCCAGCGTTCATGGTAGTGGTGTGGATACAAAGTAGATGGTTCTGAGGTTCCAGGACCCATAGACATAATCAGTCCCTTAAAAGTTTAGATTTTATTTATTTTATGCATATGTATTTATTTTATTATTATTTTATGTGTTTGAGTGTTTTGCCTGATGATTACCACATGTATGCACTGCCTGTAGAGGCCAGAGGAGGGCACCAGATCTCCTAAAACTGTAGTTTCAGATGAGTCAACCATGTGGATGTTGGAAACCATACCTGGGTCCTCTCAAAGAGCAACAAATGCTCTGATTACCACTGAGGCATCTCTACAGTTCCAATTACTTGATTTCCCTCATCCTGAATATCTTTTATTTACTTTTAGACAATTTCATACATGCATACAACGTACATTGATTATGTCCACACTGAACTCCCCCCTCCTTCTCCCGGCAGATACCTGCAACACCCCCTCCACACCTACCTCCTTATCGTCTTTTTATTTTTGCAAATTACTTGAGTCCAGTTAGTGCTGTCTGCTGAAACGCTGGCTGATTCCATTAGTTTGATTGTGTGTAAGTAAACACTCATGAGTGAGCTTATAAATACGATGGCCATCTCTGAATAGAAGACAGGACTTCATACCACTCCTCCCCCATCCTCTGGCTCTTAGATTCTTTCCTCCTCCTCCTCCTCCTCCTCCTCCTCCTCTTCCTCCTCCTCTTCTTCCCTAATCCCTGGGGAACACTACAGATGTCGATACAGGCGTTCACTTAGTGGTAAGCCCTCAACGGTCACTTAGTCTCAGCACTCTGGCCAGTTATGTGCCTGCATCTAACTGATGCCCACTGCAGACAGAAGCTTTCTGACCAGGGTGAGAGCTGCACTGATCAGTGGGTGTAAACACAAACATTTAGAAAGCAGTTTAACAATATGTAGCCAAACAATGTTAGTGGAGTAGATTACCTGCTAGGGCCCAGGACTCCATGGTTTACATGACCAGGGGTAGAACCCTTCCTGTGGATTTCTCAGATATCTAATCAGAAACCAGGTGGTTATCTCTGTGACCTTCTACCACTGCTTTATCAGTGGGACATCTTGCTTGTCAGGTTCTTACTGTAGCATTCTGGATTCACGGTAGGGTAATATTATTCATGACCTGAATTCCCCACCAGCTTCCACAGCTCTATGAAAGCTAGCCATCAGGGAAGAAGTTTTCTGGCCAGTTCCAGGTTGATTTCTCTGTGTATTGCAACTAAAGTGTGTTGTTGTTTCTGCAATAGTCTTACCATCTACGGTTGGCAATCGAGAGCGTCTCTGGGGCTTCCCTGATGAACATCTCCTAGGGAGGTGTGCCATAGTTCACACCAAGATTATCATTTAATAACCTAAGGCTTCTTGGAGAAGCACCGTCCATATGTATTCAAACTCCTTTTAAAATTACAGAAAGATAAGAAGCCGAGCAGTGGTGGCACACACCTTTACTCCCAGCACTTGGGAGGCAGAGGCAGGCGGATTTATGAGTTTGAGGCCAGCCTGGTCTACAGAGTGAGTTCCAGGACAGCCAGGGCTATACAGAGAAACCCTGTCTTGAAAAACAAAAAAAAAAAAAAAAAAAAAAAAAAAAAAAAAAAAAAAAAAACAAAAAAAAAAAAACAGATATATACATATTTTTAAAATTTTTTGACAGGGTCTTACTACATATTCTTGGCTGGCCTAGAACACTCACTCTTCGTAGACGAAGCTGTTATATTTTTACTCGAAGTACTGGGTTTCCATAAAGTTTTCTGTATACCTTTAGTTTTGGTTAACTTACCCCACTTTCTTCTTTCTCCTGTCCCCCCCATCCCTATCCCAACTTAACCCTTTAATTACCCAGTCCCCTCCCACTTTTATAGCACCTATGTTCTACTAGGTCCTCACCCCTTCAGGCTTCTTCTTCCCTCTCACAAATCCATTCCTGACTATTACAGCTACTCTAAATTAAACATAAAAATGTAGACATATGAAGCTCAGATCTACAGATGAGAAAGAATATGTGGCATTTATCCTTTCTTAGCTTGCATAGCCTTGCTTGGTATAGTATTTTTCACTTCCACCCACTTTTCTGCAAATTTTATTTATTTATTTATTTTATGTATGTGTGTACACTGTCACTGTTTTCAGACACACCAGAAGAGGGCATCAGATCCCATTATAGACAGTTGTGAACCATCATTTGGTTGCTGGGAATTGAACTCAGGACCTCTGGAAGAGCAGACGGTGCTCTTAACCACTGAGCCATCTCTTCAGCCCCAAATTTCTTCTTTTTTGAGTAAAATTCTACAGTGTGCAGTTACCACATTTTTATTAGTTATTAATCAGTTGAAGGGACATCTAGGCTGATTCGTCTTCTAGCTACTGTGAATGGAGCATCAGTGAGCATGGGGATGTAGGATTCTCTGTAGGAGAACCTGGAGTCCTTCAGACAGATGTCCAGGATCTCTGCATCACAGGATACTTCTACTTTTAGCTTTTTGAGAAATCTCCATACTGATTTCTATAGTGGGTGTTGGAATTTCATTCCCACCAATAATGAGTTAGTGTTCACATTTCCCCATATCCTAACCAGCATTTGTTGTCATTGCTTTTTTTTTTGAAAATATTCATTCTGAGTGGGGTGAGATAGAATCTCAAAGTAGTTTTAATCAGCATTTCCCTGATTGCTAATCATGTTGAACACTTTCAAAAATGTTAAGTAGATTTTTGTGTTCCCTCTTTTGAGAACTCTCTGTTCACTGGTCCATTATTTCGATTGGGTTGTGTGTTTTCCTTATGTTTAGCTTCTTGAGTTCTTTGAATATTCCACACTGTAGTGTTTACTGAACTTCCTGAGGTTGGCAGCATGGCTTAGCAAGTACATGTTCTCACTGTCCAGCCTGCCAGCCTGAGTTTGATCCCCAGGACCCACAGGTTGAAGAGAGCTGAGTATTGAGGCTTGCTCTCTGACCTCTACACTCTGGCCATGGCACTTGATCATGCACACAAAATAAATAAATACATAGAAGCCGGGCAGTGGTGGCACACGCCTTTAATCCCAGTACTTGGGAGGCAGAGGCAGGAGGATTTCTGAGTTCAAAGCCAGCCTGGTCTACAGAGTGAGTTCCAGGACAGCTGGGGCTACACAGAGAAACCCTGCCTCAAAAAACAAAAAAACAAAACAAACAAACAAACAAAAATAAATACACAGGAATTTAAAAACAGAAAGGCCAGCCATAGTGACATGTGTTGTGTGATGAGGAGGTAGAGGCAGGTGGATCATTGAGTTCAAGGCCATCCTGGTCTACATAGTAAGACCCTGCCTTTAAAAACAAAAATCTTAATTATGGAAAATGTTATTTGTCCAGTACAATATCTGCTAGTCATATGTAGGTATTGGACATATGAAATGTGGTATGAAAAAGAAGAAAGTGAAAGTAAAGCTGCACATGGAGCCCCAGGCCTATAATCCTAGCACTTGGAAGACTGAGGCATGAGATCACAAGTTCAAGGCCATGCTGAACTATATAGCAAGACCTTGTTGGGGTGTGTGTGTGCAGGGACAGAAGGCAGGAAGACAAGTGGGTGGTGAGATGACTCATCAGGTAAGGACTTACCTCAGAAGCCTGGCAACCCAAGTCTCATCCCTAGAACTGAAGGTGGAAGGAGAGAGCCAGCCTAGTTATGCTCTGATTTCTACATATGTGCTGTAGGATACAAGGCTCCTCCCACAACACATAATAATGATAAAATACAAAATAAGTCAATACATTTTAAGAAAAAGGAGCCCATGAGATGGTTCAGAGGGGATAAGTGTATACCACACAAGTGGCTTCAAATTCAATTCCTGTAACCTCCTATCTCTCCCTCTCCCTCCCCGTCTCCTTCTCTTGTGGCTTAACTTAGCCAGCACCACAGGAGCTGAGAGTTAAGGTATGTGCCTATAGCCCCAGAATTCATAAACAAAGTAGCAGAAGCAGAAGGATCAGCAGTCAAGACCAACTTCAGCTACACAGTGAATCTGAAGCCATCGGGGATTCATGAGACCTATCTCAACTAAAGCAAAACAGAAGGGGGAGGGGAGCTGGGGTCCTGAGAGATTAAAACTGAGTCTAAACTTAAATGATCAGAGCTGAAGAGCTGTCCTTGGTTAAGAGCCTTTGCTGCCCTTGCAGAGGGCCAGGGTTCAATTCCCAGGTCCATTACAACCTCTGTACCTCCAGTTCCAGGGACCCAACACACTTTTCTGACCTCCACAGACACCAGACACACTTGTGGTACACAAACACACGTAGGCAAAACACTCCCATTCATAAAGCACGAAAAGCAATCTTAAAACCATAGCTGCTTTGGGCTGTTACCTACTATTCTGGGTAGCATAGCTCTACAAAATGTCGAGCCTTCTTTTTTCAACATTTTATTTTTATTTACTTAATGCGCATTGATGTTTTGCCTTCATGTATTTCTGTGTAAGGGCAGCAGATCCCCTGGAACTAGAGTTAGAGGCAGTTGGGAGTTGCTATACGGATGTTAGAAATTGAACCTGGGTCCTCGGGAAGAACAGGGAGTGCTCTTAACCTCTGAATCATCTCTCCCAGCCACTTTTAAACATTTTAAAACTTATTTTGTATGTATCAGTGTTTTGCCTGTATGTACATTTGTGCACCATGTGTATGACCGGTGCCCAAGGCAGAAAAGGGCATTGGATCCCAGAACTGTAGTTACAGATGATTGTGAGCCACGATGTGGATGGGAGTTGAACCTGGGTCCTCTGGGAAGTGTAGCTAGTGCTCTTAACCATCTCACCAGCCCCAGACTTCTTTGTGACTCCTGAACAGACACCATAGAATAACAATGCCCCATACCAATTGTTTGTGGTCTGCTCATTTTAGGTCTTCCTCATTTGATTTCACACTCCCATTTTTTTTTTTTTTTTCCAAAACAGGGTTTCTCTGTGTAGCCTTGGCTGTCCTGGAACTCGCTCTGTAGACCAGGCTGGCCTCTAACTCAGAAATCCGCCTGCCTCTGCCTCCCAAGTGCTGGGATTAAAGGCGTATGCCACCACCGCCCGGCCCATACCCCCCATTCTTAATGTATTTATTTGTTCATGTATTCATTCCTTCATAACCAGGATCTTTCCGTGTTGCCCAAGGTGGTCTTTGACTCCTGAATTTCAGTGATCCTCCAGCCTTAGCTTCTTGGATAGTAGGGGCTACAGATGTAGGCTCCATACAGGCTCCTTTAGGGTCTTCCTCAGCTAGTATCTCATTTGTCTTTACATTTATTTATTGTGTGTGCATTTTACGCTCAATATAGCCTTTAGCCATTGTTTGTTTATTTGTTTGGAGACAGTCTCATGGAGCTCAGGCTAGCCTAAAAATAACTATGTCACTGAGTCCTGATCTTTTCACCTCCCAAGTGTTAGGACTATAGGTATGTACCTTGCTTTAATTTATTTATTTTTCTTTTTGTGTCTTGAGTGTATGCATATGGAGGTGGTGTTGTATGTGTGTGAGCAGGGGTACAGGCAGAGGACAACCTCATTAGGCATATAGTCTCCTTTAAGACAGGGTCCCTTGCAGAGGTTTGGTGGCACATGCCTTTCACCAGCACTCTGGAGGCAGAGGTGGCCAGGGCTTTGAGAGTCTGAGGCCAGCCTGGTGTACAAATCGGATTCCAGGACAGTCAGGGCTGTTACACAGAGAAACTATGTCTTGAAAACTTAAAACAAACAAACAAACAAAAAAACAGGGCCTCTCATTGGCCTTGGACTCACCAGGGCTATACAGAGAAACCCTGTCTTGAAAAACCAAAAAAAAAAAAAGGACCAGTGAACAGAGAGTTCTCAAAAGAAGAAACTTAACATTTTTTAAAGTGTTCAACACGATTAGCAATCAGAGAAATGCAAATTAAAACTACTTTGAGATTCCATCTCACCCCACTTAGAATGAATACTTAAAAAAAAAAAAAAAAGCAATGTAAACACCAGAGTGTAAAACTCGACCTCCTGGCTTCCTAGTTTACTTTTTAAAGGGGCA
This sequence comes from Mastomys coucha, assembly GCF_008632895.1. Taxonomy (NCBI): domain Eukaryota; kingdom Metazoa; phylum Chordata; class Mammalia; order Rodentia; family Muridae; genus Mastomys; species Mastomys coucha. The sequence goes on along the minus strand of NW_022196904.1, from coordinate 117,005,840 downwards.
GAGCTCAGCATTTACGAGACCCTGGGGTCAAGCCCAGCCCAAAACAAAACCTTGGGAGCTGCAATTTAGAAACCTTGAAATCCGGCTAGAGAGATGGCTCAGCGGTTAAGACCACTGAACTGCTTTTCCAGAGGTCCTGAGTTCATTCCCAGCAATCACATGGTGGCTCACAACCATGTGCAATGGGATCCTATGCATTCTTGTCTGAAGACAGCTACACAAGAAAGAAATCTTAGAAATCAGGGACAGATTAGGGTCGAACTATTTACAAGCATCATTCAGCTCCAAATGAGACCTCGTCTCTTGGCTTTGGCTACTCTGTGGTTCTCTGCTTTACCAGGCTTTCTTCTAATTAGAATTGTAGATAATACAAAGGTGAAGATAGCTAAGGAAGGTTTCTAGAAGGTAGCTATATGTTAGGTCAATATGGGGTAAGAATTCTTGAACTAGTCTCTGACTTTAGTCATCTATCATTAGGGTGACTCTGGGGGACCGCTGGTCTGTGAGGATGGTGGCCGATGGTTCCTGGCGGGAATCACCAGTTTTGGCTTTGGCTGTGGACGGAGGAACCGCCCTGGGGTCTTCACTGCAGTGGCTTCCTATGAGTCGTGGATTCGGGAACACGTGATGGGTTCAGAACCTGGGCCTGCCTTTCCCAGCCAGCTCCAGAAGCCCCAGTCAGAACCCTGGGAGCCCAGAGGAGAAAACTGTACCTTTGCCCAACCAGGTGAAGGGCCGAGGCACTGACCCTGAGCTGAGCTGGGCTGTGCAGATACAAATTGGGATGGAGGCTGCAGTGTTAAGGATTTCTGCAGACCCCCTGACCCAGGCCTCTCATTTCTTAGAGTGCGGGAAGGCTCCGAGGCCGGGGACCTGGCCCTGGGAGGCCCAGGTGACGGTGCCAGGCTCCACACCCTGCTATGGAGCTCTGGTGTCTGACAGATGGATCTTGGCACCGGCCAGCTGCTTTCTGGAGTGAGTGAGTGAGAATCCATATATCAGGCACTCTTTCCCCTTTCCTGCGTCAGCCAAAAAGACTGGCCCAGCCCTTCCTCTGGGGTGGGAGTTGTACCTTAGTTTGTAGTGTGAAGTCGTGAGAAATATAGAATCCAATATAAAGCTGGGGAGTCTGGCAAGGGCGGGCAGGTGGTTAGGTCCAGAACGCGAGAACCAGAATAACAGACAGGAGTGGGGTTCCAGTGTTGGACAAAGTATTGCAATCTGGAAACCCAGTCTAAGCCTGGGAAGCTAGGTTTGCTTCTTGTATGCGGAATGCGCACGGTCCTTAGCTTCCCCCATCCAGCAGCCCCGCACCTCTGACAGCTCAGCCCACGACATCGAGAACTGGCGGGTGCTGCTGCGCTCCCGTCCGGAGGAGGAGAGGGTGGCGCGCCTCGTGGCGCATGAGAACGCTTCCAGGGACTTCGCTTCGGACCTGGCGCTGCTGCAGCTGAGGACGCGCGTGAACCTGACCGCGGCCCCGAGTGCCGTGTGCCTGCCCCACCGCGAACACTATTTTCTTCCCGGGAGCCACTGCCGCCTGGCTCGCTGGGGACGCGGGGGTGCGCGAGGCCGCACGGGGTGGACCGGGTGGGGTGGGCGGAGCGGAAGGCCCGCGGCCGAGGCGACCCCTCGCCGCTCTTTCTCTTAGAACTCGCCCCTGGCTCCAGCGCGCAGCTGGAGGCGCAGCTGTTGAACAGCTGGTGGTGTCATTGCCTGTACGGCCGCCAGGGGGAGTCCGTGCCGCCGCCAGGAGACCCACCGCACTTGCTTTGTCCCGCCTACCTGGAGGAGGAAGAGGCGGGCCTATGCTGGGTGAGCGGCAGGAACTCGCTGCGGAAATCCGGTCCTGACCAGGACCCAGCTGGAGGCGGGAGGAGCCAGAATGGGGCGGGGCGTTCTGGCCTCCGCGTGGTGCCAAAACTATTATTTCTATTCTTTTTTTTTTTCTTCCCCCTTCTGACAAGGTTTCTCTGTGTCTCCCTGGCTGTCTTAGAACTGTGTAGGGGCTGGAGAAATGGCTCAGTAGTTAAGAGCACTGACTGCTCTTCCAGTTCAATTCCCAGCACCCACATGGCAGCTCACAAATGTAACTCCAATATATAACACCCTCATACAGGTATACATACAGACAAAACACCAATACACATAAAATAAAAATACATAAAATTTAAAAATTAAAAGAAAAAAATCTTACTCTGTTGATCAGGCTGGCCTCAAACGAACTCAGAGATCCGCCTAAAGTGTGCACCACTAAGTCCAGATTATTCCTTCTTTTTAAAAATTTGAGTTTTGGGCTCCAAGCCCGAATCCGCATGAACCAAGTGCTTTACCGACTGAGCTATCTCTCCAACCTGAGCTTGTCAATTTTAAGAGAGGATTGAAACCAAGTGCACTGTATCTTTAATCCTACCACTCAGGAGGCAGATGCAAGCGATTTCAGAGTTCGAGAACAGCCAGGGCTACTCAGAGAAGCCCTTGTCTCAAAAAACGAACGAGAGCCGGGTCGTGATGGCGCATGCCTTTAATCTCAGCACTTGGGAGGCAGAGACAAGCATATTTCTAAGTTCGAGGCCAGCCTGGTCTACAGAGTGAGTTCCAGGACAGCCAGGCGATACAGAGAAACCCTGTCTCGGAAAAAAAAAAAACAAACAAACAAAAAAGAGAAACAAACAAACAAAAACAAAAATGAACGAGAGAGAGAGAGAGAGAGAGAGAGAAAGAGAGAGAGAGAGAGAAAGAGAGAGAGCGCAGTGGGGAAAGAAGGCGTTGGGGTTTTGTCAAATGAGGGCTGGAGTTTTACACAAATCAATGTTGGAACTTGGCTTGAAGGATTCATGCTCTAAAGGAGAGAATCAGGATCCCTGGCAGGCCCCAAAAGCTGAGAGGGTCTAAAGCCTGAATCTGCACTCATGCGAGTAAATAATACTGTTTTGCTGCAGAAAGATTCCAGTTGGAGCCTTCTGTGTCGTGAGGAGGGGACGTGGTTCCTGGCAGGATACAGAACCCTCTCAAATGGCTGTCTTCGACCCCGAGCCTTCTCTCCAATGCAGACTCATGGTCTATGGATCCGTCATGTGACCCAGGGAGCTTACCTGGAGGACCAGCTAACTTGGGACTGGGGCCCCGAGGGGGAGGAGACTGAGAAACAGACGTGCCCCCCACACACTGAGCACGGTGGTGAGCAGGGGTCTGTGAGGCTTCAGGAGTTCCTGGTAATTCTTAGGTCCCGGCAAGATGGTGGGGGGGGGGTGTGGAGGACAGCTTGGGGACTCCCACTGACAAGGCTCCCTCCTCTCTCTAGCTTGTGGCCTCAGGCCGAAATCCACTCCAGCTGGTGTGTTGTGGCCCTGGCTGACGGAGGTGCATGTGACTGGTGATAGAGTCTGCACTGGGATTCTGGTGGCCCCAGGCTGGGTCCTAGCAGCCACTCACTGTATTCTCAGGTGGGTCTCTCCTAGCTAGAGGCAAGGTGAGGAAAATTGGGTGATAGATGAAGAATTCTTTCAGCAGGAGGATGTCATCACTCTTGGGCTCACAGAGCACAGGGAAAGCGCCTGTTGTGGGTATTTTTTTGTTGGGATGTTTTGGTTTGATTAGATTTTGTTTGTTTGTTTTGTTTTTCGATGGTTTGATTAGATTTAAAAAGACAGGAGAGAGAGGAATCACAGAGCAGTTGGTGGGCGGTTCTAGAGACTGTTTGTTTCTGCCTTGTTCTTCTGCTGGGAAGAACTTCACCCCCTATGGAAGATACTGGTCCTGATACAGGTTCCTATTCTCACAGGCTGGGCTCTACAACAGTGCCTTACATTGAAGTACATCTGGGCCGGGCAGGGGTCAACTCCCTGCCACAGGGCCACCAGGTTTCTCGGTCTGTCATCAGCATCCGTCTTCCCCGGCACTTAGGACTTAGACCCCCCCTGGCCCTACTGGAGCTGAACTCTCGGGTGGAGCCCTCCCCATCAGCTCTTCCCATCTGCCTACACCCAGGGGGTATTCCTCCAGGGGCCAGCTGCTGGGTTCTGGGCTGGAAGGACCCACAGGACAGAGGTGAGAGTCCTTGGGTTATGGGAATAAGGAGTAGCCTCAGGCCAGAACCCTTTACAGCTCTCTCTCCTCTCTAGTTCCTGTAGCTGCAGCTGTCTCCATCTTGACACCACGACTCTGTCACTGCCTCTATCCGGGCATTCTGACTCCTGGAACTTTCTGCGTCCTCTATTCAGAGGGACAGGAGGATAGATGTGAGGTACAGGGGCTTAGGGATCTTGGACCAGGGAGGGGAAGGTAGTTCTGGGCAATTAGACCCAATTTCCAATAGAACTGGAGTTCCTTGGTATTGGGTTCCAGATAGGATCAAGTATTATTTCTGAGCTAGACCTTAGAGAGAACATGAACCAGGATTCCTAAAGGTGAGATACGCACTGTTTTGTGACTGGATCTTAGGGAAGTTAAGAGAACCAGATGGAGCTGGGCAGTGGTGGCACATGCCTTTAATCCCAGTGCTTCGGAGGCAGAGGCAAGTGGATTTCTGAGTTCAAGGCCAGCCTGGTCTACAGAGTACAGAGTGAGTTCCAGGACAGCCAGGGCTATACAGAGAAACCCTGTCTCGAAACACACCAAGAGAGAGAAAGAGAGAGAGAGAGAGAGAGAGAGAGAGAGAGAGAGAGAGAGAGAGAGAGAGAGAGAGAGAGAGAGAGAGAGAGAACTAGATGGAAAGGTAACAGACTCATTTGGCCTTGGTTCCTACTCTGCAGGTGACCTCAGCACCTCCTCTCCTGTGCCAGACTGAGGGAGGTCCCTGGGTTCTCGTGGGCATGGCTGTTCGAGGTAGCCGGGAGCTGTTTGCAGCCATTGGCCCTGAAGCAACGTGGATATCGCAAACAGTGGGAGAAGCCCATTTTCTTCATCTCAGTGGCTCCCCCTACTGGTCTCCTGAAGGCAATGACCTCTGCCCCCAAGACTTGGCAGGATCTGCAAGCTCCCCTAAGGTTGCTGCCCTGCTTCTGCTCCTCCTACTGGCTTTACTGATCCCTCGCTGAGAACCTGGCTCCTCTTCACACCACCCATCAGGGCTGGAATGTGGCCCAACCGGCCAGCTCCCAGGCCGGGAGAGGGCCTCTTCCACCTGTACTGCATCAGCTTTCAGATAATTGGACCTCAGTGCTGGCTACTTTGAGTCTAAGAATCCTTGGGGGTGGAGGAGGAACAGACAATAAAAATGTAAATACAGACACGTGGCTTTGTGGCATCTCTAAGGCTACAGAGGTGCTGAACACCTCAGAGCTAAGGGGAAAGCCCTAAGGATAGGACTCTACCCTTTTTGTGACTCAGGCCTTGGGATCCCAGGAAATGTGTCCCCTATAACGTGGCAGCTGTTCCCTCATTCCTGCCTCTGGGCGGGGGAGGTTAGGTGGACAGCTGGTTGTGTGTCACCTCTCCATTGGAATTAGTGTCCCCAGCACCTGGAGCATACCTCAGCTCTGGCTCTGTCTGTACGAGACTAGGAAGCCTTGGGATGTGAAAGCTAGCCCCAAATATATACCCTAATGAATAATGTACACACACAAGCACAAGAACCTCTGCACCCTTTGAGAGACTCCCTCCTGCACGTGGCACCAGCTAACTCAGTCCATATTACTTGCTAACTGGCAAAGCATGACAGCTGGAGCCTGAAATAATAAGTTCACCAAGGGCTCCCTGTGGCATCTAAACACTCCTCGACTAGGGGTCAAAAAAACGGTCAGAGGGGGAATGCGTTTTGAGCACACATAAGGACAGCAAATACGGAGCTGAAGAACATGTGGAGGTTTTTCTTAATGGGTAAACAAAGGGTGTACTTGTAGAGTTGGGGGTGGGGTCACAGTCTGTTATACAAGCAGAGAATTAGGGAAGGGAGACCTGGAGTAAACTGGTAGGTAGCCCTGGGAGACTGAGAAGGGTAGATGCTGTTAGAGGCTTCTCCTTCATAGGTACCACAGTGACTATTCTCCAGGCCCTCAAGGAAATGCATACGTCCACCTGCTCTCTATGCCCCACACTGAACCTGCCTCCTCCTTTCCCTAAACACACAACACGTGACTCCCAAAGTCTTGCCCCTCCCTCCGAAGAAGTCAACCTCTCCCATTCACCCCCTCCAGGAATTCTCCCAACCCAGGGCTGGGCTGGAATCCAGATGCCTAGGCTTCCAGAAGACAGTACAGGAAGTAAGGGTCAATTTTTCCTCAAGCTTTTCCTCAAGCTTAAGCCTAACCCATCTCCATACCCACTGACTGCAGTCACATGCTGCCTTTCCATGAACCCCTTCTGCACTCCTGTTACTTGTGTGTACATACACAAGCACGAACCCACACAAGCAAACTCTGAAGCTGCTGCTCTCCAAGCCTTGAGGCAGGCTCTCAGGAACCTGGACCTTGCTGTTTCTCCTAGACTGGCTGGCCAGCCAAGCCCCAGGGTCTGGTGTCTCCCACCCAGGACTGTCCTGGGGTTGCAACTGTGAACCATCACACTCACTTTTTACATAAAGCTAGGGATCTGAACCTGGGTTTCTATGCTTGCATGGTAATTGCTTTACCACTGAGCCTTCCCCAGCCCTTTCCCTACCCTACCTACTTTACAACACCCCAGCTTTGTCTTTTTTTTTTTTTTTTAAGAGAAGGGTTTCTCTATATGGCCTCGGCTATCCTGTAACTTGCTATGTAGACCAGGCTAGCCTTAAACTCATAGAAATCTGCCTGCCTCTGCCTCAGTGGGAGGAAGGACAACTGGCTTTAAAGGCATGTGCCGCCACACCTGGCCCAACTTTGCCAGTGTTGTTTTGTTAGCATCTTTCCATGCCCTCTAAGGATTTGGTTCCCAGTGTTCTTCTTCCAAGAAGCTAGTTCCCCTACAGCTACTGTGCAGTTGAGAGTCCCACTAATTGTGTCTATCACAGCTCCTCATTAGAAATAATTCAATAATTGCCTTTTGTTATTTGATTCAAGTCTGACATCCCCACTTCCTCATCTCAAGGAGGTCATAGGCGGTACAGTCTGCCACTTGTGCCCCGTGCACAGGTAGGTACTTAGCAAATACTCATTGGATGATTGTCAATAGCCAGACATGCTCAACACCTGCAGGAAGGTGTGTTTACAGAGGGCCTGCCAGGAATGGCCTTGGCCTGGGGCATTGCCCCATGTCCTAGTCTTAGATACCTGGCCTGAGGAGGGAAGGGAGAGGGTGAGCATCGACTGTGGCTCTACCTTAATAAAGTCTAGACCAGGCCAGGTTGGGGGGAAGAGTGGACTAGGGATAGGAGGGGTGATAACTGAGAGACCAAGAAGACCTGGGATAGTTGGCTGGCTCTTAGGGCCTCCAGTCCTTCCTGTGACTGCTTTCTGACTGGCCAGGGTCAGTTTTCCTTTACCACTGCGAAAGGATCCAGGAAAGGATCATAGAGGTCAGAAGCAGGAAAAAAAAAAAAAAAAAAAAAAGCCTGCTTTCCGAGGAGGAGGGCGTGGCTGAGGGTGGAGCCCACAGGTAGCTGGTTCCTGCTACTTCAGTGCCTGCTGGAGAGGTCTCTGTGTTGACCAGATTGTAAGGCAGAACGGGTCCACGCGGGTCACTGCGGAGACAAAGGGCTTATCCCATCTTCCTTGTGGCCATTTCCTGCCGAGAAGTCTGCTTCACCTTCCCAGCCTAGATTCTGGAATTCCTCACTTCTGAGGAATCACACCTAGATTCTGCCTTCAAAACCTGCCTAATAGCCCTTCCCTTTCTACCGGGAGTCTCCTTGGGGGGAGGGGGGCCCTTGTCCTGGGCCATGGCCCTAAGGGTGGGCCTGGGACCCAGGCAGCTGGAAGCTGTGACCATTCTTCTCCTTACGGGATTGCTCCAGTCAAGAATCGGTAAGTATGGACCCGGGGGAGGGAGGGTTGGAGAAGGGCTCCGGTGAGAGCGGGCAGATCCCTGTGTAGAACACAGCCTCATTCTGAATTCATGAACCTCGAAGTTCCTGCCGTTTACCCCTCTTCTCCTCTTAGATCCCTAAACAAGGAGTCACTCTCTGGGAAAGCGGTTGGCCTGAAGGGGTCTGGGGACTCAGGTCAGGCCTCCCTGCCAACTCCTCTCTCTCTTTCTTTCTCCCCCAGGAGCTGACGGGACTGAAGGTGAGGTTTTCTGCGGGAGTTGGGCAAGTGAGGGCACAGCGGTTCGGAGTCCCCTGGCGGGTTGTAGGAGCACTTGTTGCCCAGCTGAGCTTGCTCACCTAGCCACACTAAGTGTCCCAACAGCTCTGAGTGTATGGAATCTTGGCTCTTGTTTTATGAGGAAACTGAGGTAAAGAGAAGCAGTGAGTTGTCCACGGGCATAATGGAAGCCTGACTCTCAGTGTGGGTATGTGAGGTGTTTTTGAGGAGACCAGCTCCCGTACAGACTGGTTTCCAGTCTGAGCAAAACTTATCTTTCTAAGCTCCAGTTTCTTTGCCTTGAAAAGCTGTCAGTTCTGTTCTTCTAGGGCTGTAAGGAGGAGATTGGGAAGTGAAAGCCCCTTGGAGCCTAGCCCCGACTCAAGCTGCTGTCTGAGTAGTAGCCATTGTCATGATTATGAGGGAATGGAGGAAGAGTCTAGCTAGGCGATTTCCCTGCGTCCTGCTAGCTTAGCAGGAGGCAGGTCCCCAACCTGAAGAATCGAATTTCGTTTCAATGTACAACCTCATCCATAGCTCCTGTGTGCTCAGCAAACGCAGGGATTGGGTGGACACAGGTGTGTCTCTAGGGAACGCTCAGGTTGGTGCAGTTGGAACAGTCATAGGCATGAGAACAGGTGTCAGCCTGGACACTGCGGAGAGGGCCCCGGAAGCTGACAGCAACACCTGTGACTTAGCCGGCTTGATCGAAAGGGCTGTACTTGGATGGCTGTCTAGCCTAGTGGAGAAAGGCGGGAAAGGCATTCAGAATAGAGTGGTGCTAGTGAGATGGCTCAGAGGGTAAGATCACTGACTGCTCTTTCAGAGGTCCTGAGTTCAAATCCCAGCAACCACATGGTGGCTCACAACCATTCTATTCCTAATGAGATCAGAAATAGAGTGACTGGTCTTAAAGGTCCAGAGGTGAGGAGTGAGTGGCCCAATGTATGTGACAGGAAGGGGGCTGCTTGATATTCTATATATAGCTGCAATGTGGTTTTTTTTTTAATTCTTTAAAATGAAGTATTTTGCCTGTACAAATGCCTGTGTGTCGCATGAATGCTTGATGCCTTTGGAGGTCAGAAGAATCAGATCTCCTGGAATTAGAGTTAGGGGGAGTTGTGAGCTGTCAAGTGGTTGCTGGGAACCAAATACAGACCTTTGCAAAAGCCTTACCACTCCTGCCCATGGGATGTATCTTAAGATTAGTATAGAGCCATGGAGGAGTTCAGCAAGACTGATTTGGCCAGACTTGTGGTTTATATATTCAGATTTGTAAGGGGTAGACTGGATAAAAAGCAAGAAGGCTTAAGAGGAAGGGGCTGCCTGACACTTGAGTAAGACAGCACGGGCACTGAACTCCTCACAGCTGCTGAACCATGGGTTGGGGAGCAAGCTGAGTATGAGTGCACTTCCCAGGTTTTGAACCAAGTCTCAGGGTATCAAGGTGGCAGGGCTAAAGATTGCTGTGGGGGCCACAGAAGGGCCTGACCTTCTCTTCCCCTTTCCCCCCCACCCCCGGGGCAGCCTCCTGTGGAGCAGTCATCCAGCCTCGCATCACAGGTGGTGGCAGTGCAAAGCCTGGTCAGTGGCCCTGGCAGGTCAGCATCACCTACGATGGCGTCCATGTTTGTGGCGGGTCGCTCGTGTCACATCAATGGGTGGTGTCAGCTGCTCACTGCTTCCCCAGGTACCAACTTGGTGGAGGGACAGAGGGGGAGACAAAAGTGGGTTGCAAACAGGGTTGGGGTGACCTGGGCCTGAAATCCCAGCACTTGGGAGGTAGAGGCAGGACCAGAAGTTCAAAGTCATCCATAGCTACTACATAGTGATTTAAGGCCACCTTGGAATACATTAGATTCCGTCTTAACGTCTTAAAAGAAACAAGTATGTCATGGGTCAGTCTAGATCATAGGTTGGACTAATTCCTGGTGTGGGCTTAGGACTATCAGTATTCTTAGGCCACACAAAGAGGTCATGCTTTTAATCCTAGCACTCGGTAGGCAGAGGCAGGTTGATCTCTGTGAGTTCCAGGCCAGCCCAAGATACATAATGAGATCCTGTGTCAAAAAGAAGAAACCAATCAGAGGCATAAGTGAAGGGTGAGGGGCGTGGGGTAAACCTAGGTCCTGAATGCTGCTTGGAATCAGAATCTGAGGGAGGACAACATAAAGATCAGGTCAGGGGACAGAAGAGATCCCTCAGGTCCTACTCTTTGCCTCTCTGCCCGCAGAGAACACAGCAGGGAAGAGTATGAGATAAAGCTGGGGGCCCACCAGCTAGACTTCTACAGCAATGACACTGTGGTCCACACAGTGGCTCAGATCATCACCCACTCAAGCTACCGAGAAGAGGGCTCCCAGGGTGACATCGCGCTCGTCCGCCTCAGCAGCCCTGTCACCTTCTCCCGATACATCAGACCCATCTGCCTCCCTGCGGCTAATGCCTCCTTTCCCAATGGCCTTCACTGTACTGTCACAGGATGGGGTCATGTGGCTCCTTCAGGTGAGGTGGGGCACTGGGTGCCAAAGGTCAAGGAAGGGAGGCTCATTGAGATTGGGGACCATGAGTAAGCACATTTTGTCCCCACAGTGAGCCTCCAGACTCCTAGGCCTCTGCAGCAGCTTGAGGTACCACTCATCAGCCGTGAGACCTGTAGCTGCCTGTACAACATTAACGCGGTGCCTGAAGAAACTCACACTATCCAGCAGGACATGCTGTGTGCTGGCTATGTGAAGGGAGGCAAGGATGCTTGCCAGGTAACTGGAGACACATGTACCCTGAGTGGGGGAGGGCTGAGTGGAGCTGGCATGGATGACTACTGGCCACAGGTCTGTCCTGACAGCTCTTTTTTTTCCTTAGGGTGACTCGGGCGGCCCACTCTCTTGTCCTGTGGAGGGCCTCTGGTATCTGGCAGGCATTGTGAGTTGGGGTGATGCCTGTGGTGCCCCCAACAGGCCTGGAGTATACACTCTGACTTCTACCTATGCTTCTTGGATCCACCACCACGTGGCAGAGCTCCAGCCTCGAGTTGTCCCCCAGCCTCAGGAGTCCCAGCCGGATGGCCACCTCTGCAGCCATCATCCTGTCCTCAGCTCAGCTGCAGCCAAGGAATCATTAAGACCCGCACTTCTCCTGCTACTCGCTCTGACCTTGGGCCTCTTCAACCTTTGGCTTGAACATTAAGCTATTTAACCCTCAAAGTTGACCATGCTTCCAGGACCACAGCATGCCCAAGGACATGTGCCTCTTCGGGAAGGCAGCATGCTGACTTGATCTTTGAGCCCACCCTTCTGCATTTGCTCTCTGGGATTATAATCTAGGGCCGAGAAGTTTACAGCCTGTGGAGTGGGCAGGAACTCTAGCCACCTTTTTCTGTTATCTGCAGCTGATTGGTTAGGCTCCCATGGAGCTCCCAGAAGCCTCAGCTGAAAATGAGCCCTCACTTCAGCCAGTATCTAGCACATGAGCAGCCCTGCCTAGCTGACTGCTGCACAAGGCTGGCTTCCGGGAGCTACCCACCCTGCCTGATGAGCCCTTCACTTTGTCCTCTTCCTGCCTCCTGGGCTTTGCCTTAATCTCCTGGACTCCGGAGGACTGAGCCCCCACCGGAGCTGGCTGGGGCTTGGATCAGGGCGAGGAATAAAAGGAGCAAGGAGTCAACGTTCTTAACACAGCTGGCTGTGTGTGAGAGGAAATGAAGAATACCACCCTTTGGCAGCTCTGTGTACCTCCAAAATCCAGCGTGCCAGAATTTACTTTATTAATAAATGACACAAAGCAGGTCTGTACACATATTTACAGGTTAGAGGTCAAGAAACACAAATCCAAAGCAGGGCATGGGCCACTCACTTCTTGGAAAGCTTGACTTGTTTGTGCTTCGGGGGTGCCCATTTGAGGCAGACAGAGTCCACTGTGGGAGAAAAGAGGCATGAGAGGTAAGCAGGGCCTCTGGGCCAAGTCTGCTTCCGCCTGGCTGCTCCTCTGGGCACAGGCCAGGTTTCACCTTTACGCATGAGAACAAAAGGGAGCCTTGGACCTCGGGGGAGGGGATCCCAGGAATGAGTAACCACCACTAGGCTGCCATCCTAGAAACTGGTTCAACTGGTTTAGGATCTTGTAACAGCCAGAAAAAGAGTCCTTGGTTCTTATCCCGCCCTGCCAAAATACACATGCACGAGCACGCGCACACACACATACAAGCGTACACACACACTGCACACAGCAGCACTCCACACACCTGTGATAGGTGGTTTCTTATATTGGGCACTTTTGAGGTGTTCCTCTACCAACTTAGGTGTGACACAGATCACATGCTGGCCCTTCCAGTACTTGACCATGTTGAGGGACTGCAGAGTGCTGATGATATCATTCTGGGTGATGCTGGTCATCTGGCTGTAGAGAAGGATTTGAGCATGTGGAATCAGCAAAAGGATGAGAGACAAGATCCATGCCTGATCTTAGGGGATCCCCTTCCTGTAGGGTTCCAAGAGATCCTTCACAAGGTCTCTAATGGGACAGTGTATTCTGGACTTGGCTAGAAACCAAGGCTCTTACCTAAGATCTTTGATAGACAACGTGCCCCGGAAGTCTCGCAGGATCTCCAGCAAGACCCATGACCAGTAGCTCCTGTAGCTGAGTTTGCCCAGGTCACTCAGTGGCTTCTCTGGGGAGCCTACAGTACTCTCGAGCTTAGAGAGCTCATAACCTGGCAATAGCAGAAAGAATCTTAAGGATCCAGCCTGTTCTCACCCCAGCCTTCAGCATCCCCGACTACAGCACCCACATCTCAGCATCCCTGACCCTACAGCACCCACATCTCAGCATCCCTGACACTACAGCACCCACATCTCAGCAAGCAGAGGCTACTCACTGAAGGCGATGAGAAACTTCCCATAGCCACGCCGCTGGTAAGGAGGCAGGGTCAAGATGCAGGCCACATTGTTTCCATCTGGGGATTCCTTCTCCTATAGAGTATGGGGTATTCAGGTCCTTTGGGAGTGCTAGCTCCCATTCCAGTTAATAACACCCTCTTCCCAGGTTCTCCAGTCTAGTACCTTAGAAAAGTAGCCAACAATGTGAGCCCCTTGCCGATCTACTTCTGTCAAAATGTAAAAGACAAAGGGCTCCACATCAAAATACAAGGTCTTGTGGTCCAGGAAAAGTTTGGCCAGCAGACACAGGTTCTGACAATATATCTAGGGATAAAAGGTAGAGATGGTAAGCAAACCTGTACAGGGATGGCCGGCAGCTACTCTGTAGATCTCTAAGTACCAGGCTGCATCTATCTACCCACCCACCCATCCATCCATCCATCCATCCATCATTTCACTGTGTAGACCAGGCTGGCTTGGAATTTATTTTGCAGATCAGACTGGCCTCAAACACAAAGTGATCTGCCTGCCTTTGCCTCCTGAGTTCAAGGATTAAAGGTCATGAGTGGGGAAGGGACATGCACATCATGGCACACATGTGAAGGTCAGAGAGCAACTTCTGGGTGCTGGTTCTCATCTTCCATTTTGGGTTCCAGGATAAACTCAGGCCGCCAGGCTTACATAAAGAGGACTTTTACCTGTTGAGCCACCCAGCCACTTTTCAGGGCCAAATAAAGGGTAGGGCTTTACATGCATAACCAGTGTCAATCTTTACAGACATTATCTTGTATTTCAGAGCAGGAAACTGAGGCTCAGAAGGAGAAATGGCTTAGGTTCCAAGGCTGGTGAATGCCAGGGCACAAACTCAGCTGGTCCCAGGCTCTGGCTCAGTCAGAGCAATCAGTGCAAAGCTGCTAAGCAGAAGCTGGCAACTGCCAACTGGAGAGGCCTGGGCTCAGTCTAACACAGACACAAAGGCCTTCCAGGGCCAGCACTGGGAGAGACAATAGTCCCTTGTAGTTGGGTTCCTAATACAGATTAAAAGGCTTTGGGGGGTCTGTTTCCTTTTCTTCATTTTATATTTTTGAGAAAAGGTTTTACTACCATCTAGAATTGTAGACTAGGCTGGCTTTGAACTCAGATCTGCCTACCTCTGCTTCTCAGGTGTGGGAATTAAAGGCATGAGCCACCACACCCAGCTCTTCTGGGTTTAGACGATCTATAGCCCAGGTTGGCCTCAATTTTGTAGCAATTCTCCTTAGCCTCCTGGGTGCTAGGATTGAAGGCGTGAGTCTGCACAGAAGATACCTGGTGTTTGACAACTCCTCAGTTCTGCTCTCTTATCCACTCTAAGACCGTGTGAGCCCAACACTGCTGGTCTCATGTGACCTGGGAGGCTGGCTTCAAAGTTGACAGAAGGTAGAGCTGGTAAACACCCCCAGTTTCGAGTGGGAGCCCCTTCTGTCATCCTAATAGTTCATGGTAAAGGAAGCCAGAGTAGCTGGCAAGAACCAGGCTCGTAGGAATTCCCCTAGCACAGGGCCACCTGAGCTCCAAAGGTCACCAAAGACAACCAAGGCTGTGTTTACTAACAGCCTAGTAGATGCTAGGCACGTGCTACATACCTGACATTTGTGGTCTCATTTGTGCAAACAGATGAGGTAAATAATTATGACTCGTCTTATGGATGCGGAAACAGGAACAAAACAAAGTTAGGTAACTTGTCTGAGGCCAGTCAGGAAGTGACATGGTGCTCGGAGAAGCCTGTCCTCTCCACCTTGTACTACATGGCCCTTCAGGGGAGACTCAAATACTGCTAAAGCTCTCTCAGACCCAGCAGGCAGGGGGAGAGCAGGCCTCAAAGCCTATCCCTGCTCCCAGTAGGATCATTCCTGTGAGAAGCAGGAACTCAGATAGCAGCTTCAGAGTGGAATAGGAAATCTCTATACTTCCAGGCTAGTAGTATCTTTGGGTCACACAGAAAGAGGAAGTTGTTTAAAGAGCACCCTCAGGCAAGACAGTCTGTCTCTAGGCTCCAGAACTACTCAAACAGAACCACCCTTGTCAGAAGGAGTCCCCAAAAACAGTCAGGAGACCTGGCCTGAGGCTGTGTTCACTATGTACCAACACAGGCCAAGCACCAAGGGCCATGAGACTTCACTTGGCCAAGAGTAGATATACTCACTGAGGGCTGGCCTCTGCCTGGCAGAGGTGATAATACATACCCATAAGATGGCTAGAGTTTCCCACAAGCCCTGGGCTACCAGCTCACCTTATGGTCTTTGCCGTCCACTTCATACACAGAGATGTTGCTCTTTCGATAGATCTCCTTCCCTGGGGGCTGCCGCCACTGACACTGGCCCTGGTGATCCAGGGAGGGACAGACTTCAGACTTAGATCTCAGCCAGGTGGCATTCACTCACCAGTCTGGCCGAGTCTGCCTCTTAGTTTCGCCATCCACAGGCCCTATGTACAACACCTTATATCCAGTGACCCTGGCTTCCTCATCAGTAGACTAGGATCCATTTCCTAATGGGCACAAAGCTGATACCTTGTTCAAGCTTCTTCCTAACCCTCACAGTCATCCACCTCAGGTCCAGCTTTGAGACAGCCTGCTGTGCTGTGACAAGCGCCCCCTCCTGGCAGCTGGAGTAAAGCACTTCCTCCTATAGGCTGACTCCACTGCTCAGGAGCTATTTGTACTGAGGAGCCCAATGCCAGGCCTTAGTAAAGGGCAAGGAAGTTGGAAACTTTGGTCCCCATTTTGTAGAAAAAACTGAAGTCTGAAGAGAAGTAGTAAGCTGGTCAGTTATCCAGGAGCAGAGAGAGAGTGCTCTCTCCTTTTTTCTTCGTTCCCTCTTTTCTTGTTTGTTTGTTTTGTTGTTGTTTTTTTGAGACAGGGTTTCTCTGTGTATCCCTGGCTGTCCTGGAACTCACTCTGTAGACCAGGCTGGCCTCAAACTCAGAAATCTGCCTGCCTCTGCCTCCTGAGTGCTGGGATTAAAGGCGTGCGCCACCACAGCCCGACTGTTTGTTTGTTTTCTTGTTGTTGTTTTGTGTTTTGAAACAGGATTTCTCTGTGTAGCCCTGGCTGTCCTGGAACTCACTCTGAAGACCAGGCTCAGAGATGCACCTGCCTCTTTCTCTTTCTTCTTCTTTTTTTTTAAAGGTAATTTGTCCATTTTACATACATCAGTACTTTTTGCCTATAAGTATGTCTGTTTGAGGATGTTGGATCCCCTACAAGTGGGGTTATAGACAGCTGTGAGCCAATATGGATGCTGGGAACTGAACCCAAGTCTTCTGGAAGACCAGCCAGTGCTCCTGACTGCTGAGCCATCTCTCCAGTCCTCCGTCTTTCTTTTTAAAAAGATATTTTTTAGCTGGACATGGTGGCACACACCTTTAATCCAGCACTCCAGAGGCAGAGGCAGGTGGATCTCTGTGAGTCTGAGGCCAGTCTACAAACAAACAAACAAACAAAAAAGATTTTTATTCTTAACAATATGTATGTATGTGTGTATGTATGTATGTATACTCATATGTATATAAATACAAGTTCCAGCAGAGGCCAGAAGAGGACTTTAGACCTGGAGCTTGAGTTACAGGTGCCTGACGATGATGGGAACTGAACTTGGGTCCTTTGCAACAGCATTCAATGTTCTTAACCCTTGAGCCATCTATCCAAAGGCCTAGCCAATCCTGGACTATGTAGCTGAGGATGATCCTGAACTTCTGACCTTCCTGTCCATCTGCTAGGCACTAGGATTATGGGAAACACCACCACACCCAGAGGAATCTAGGGCTCTAGTAGTCCCTTGAGTGTTTCCCCCCCTAGTTTCTCAGGACTCATCCCTGTTGCGCCAGGTGAGTAACCAAGCCGCGCCAGGTGAGTAACCAAGCCTCACCAGGTGGAAGCGGTAGCTCTTCTCGAACTTCATGTATTTAAGGCAGTACTCGCAGAGCCAAAGCTTGGGTTGCTTCCCATAGTCCTCTGGGAAAGGCGAGAAATACCAGGCATCGATTTCGTAGTTCCCAATGTGGATCTTGTCTACATACTTCACTTTGGTGATCTGTGACAGAGAGAGTAGGGGGTAGGGCACAGCTCAGAGCTCATTGGGAACCAGAAAAAGGGCGGGGAGTACCCCATCTGGTCCCCAGACCTGCTGATTCTT
Organism: Mastomys coucha; assembly: GCF_008632895.1. NCBI lineage: Eukaryota > Metazoa > Chordata > Mammalia > Rodentia > Muridae > Mastomys > Mastomys coucha. Next base: position 116,988,629 of record NW_022196904.1, on the reverse strand, counting down.
ACCGCCTCATGTTCCTTTTCCAAGGCTGCTGTGGTGGGGTCCATCTCTGCGTAGGTCTGGGGTAAGAAGTACAGAGAGATGAACAGACATAGTTAAGATGGTTCCCTTCCTGTCCTAGAACTCAGTGCTTGTCTACTGTCTTCTAGACCTCGCAATAATAGTAAAGAAAGCACAGTAACAAATACTAATGTCAGCATCGCATCTCATTTATTTGGTTGAGGCTGGCTCCCCTGCTATCTGCCAACCCACCCACCCACACATCCACCCCTCAGCTCCCCTGCTATCTGCCCACCCACCCACCCACACATCCAGACCCCCTCAGCCTGGACCTTGCGCTAGAAAATCAGATTAAGAGCTTCAGTTAGAGTAGTAACCCACACCTTTAATCCTAGTGTTTTGGAACAGAGGCAGGCAGACCTCTGTGAGTTCGAGTCTAGCCTGGTCTACAGAGAGTTCCAGGACAATCAGGGCTACACAGAGAGACCGTGTCTTGAAAAACAAGCTCCCCACCCCACCCCACACGAGAGCTTCAGCTGTACACTGGGTCATATGTAAGACTCAGATGAAATAACATCTAGTTTTCCATGTCAGAGTAAGACCTGTTGGCCTGGGCCTGCTGCTGGTGTGGGTCTCCCTCCTTAACACCAGACTTCAGCAGCTCCTTGAGGCTCCCCGTCTTCTCACAGGATGTCAGGCAGTAGGTGAACAGAACAGACCTCTAGGCTCTTCCTCCTGCTGGGCCCTCCCTTAAACACCACTACCTATCACTGGCCAGCTCATTCTTAAAACTTCTCATCCTGGTAGCTGACCTAAGCAATGGCCAACAGACGGGAGGCCAACTCTCGTCTCTAGGGTTATCTCTGGAATCAGCTCCTGTGGAATTTTCTTCTCTGACCCACTTTAGGTCTGGACAGTTGACTAGGGCTCCTTAAACTCCCTGCTCCATCTCAGTTCCCTCAAGTCCACGACTCTCAAGCCCTTTCTTCCAGCCCCCAACCTTCCACACTCCACCTCCTCATGCTGCACACACTCACCTTGCCTTGGCGCAGAGCACAGGGCAGGTGAGTCTACACCAGAGCTGTCAAGTACTATGTGTAACAACATCCTTTCCAAGCATCCTCCAGGATGTCTGACTGGACTTACCCTTTTTTGTGTGTGAAGCTGTTGTTAATGATGTTCTTTTTGAGACAGGGAGGGTCTCAGTATGCACATCACACTGGTCTGGAATTTGCCTTCAACTCCAAGCTTACAGAAAATTCTTACCTCAGCCTACAAAGCTTTCCTACCTCAGGTGCCCAGTCGCTGTGATTACAGGCATGCACTGTTACACTGGCCTTGAAGAGAATTATTTTAATTTTACATAGTAGTAAACATACAGAAAGGGCCAGCTGCCATTGTAACTACCAAGCACTCTATAGACATTCTTCCTTTCTTTTTTCGAGATAGGGTTTCTCTTTGTAGCCCTGGCTGTTCTGGAACTCACTCTGTAGATCAGGCTGGCCTTGAACTCAGAACTCTACTTGCCTCTGCCTCCCAAGTGCTGAGATTAAAGGCGTGTGCCACCACCGCCCGGCTATAGACATTATTTCATTTTGCCTTCATAATGAGTCCTTAAAACAAAGAGTTCTCGTTATTACCACAATACAAAAGAAGGAACTGAGAGAAGCAAAGTCTTGGGGCTGGAGAGATGGCTCAGCTGTTAAGAGCACTGTCTGCTTTTCCAGAGATCCTGAGTTCAAATCCCAGCAACCACATGGTGGCTCATGAACATCTGTAATGGGATCTGATGCCCTCTTCTGTCATGGAGGTGTACATGCGATAGAGCACTCATACATTTAAAAAAAAAAAAAGCATCTTGCCCAGGTTCGCAGAACTGGTATGACCCAGTAGCCCCGGGTTGGCCCAATTCCAACAAAGACAAGAAACAAAGATTTTTCTCTTCAGATGTCTCTTTAAACTGCATTTCTCAATGTTCTCAAAACAAAATTCTTTTCTGCAAATGCATTAAAGAACTACAAAACCACTATTTTTCTTCAATGTTGTAATTTATTTAGAATTAAACATTAGAACAGGGCATGGTGGTACACACCTGTGTACCAGCACTTGAGAGGTGGAGGCAGGGGGACTAGTTCAAGGTCATCTCTGGCTGTATACCAAGTTTGAGGCCATGCCTCAAAAAAAAAAAAAAAAAAAAAAAAAAAAAAAAAAAAAAAATCCAACAAATCAACCAACAAAAATCTCCAATAACTATCAAACCTTGCTGAGAGTTGAATCACTCATCCATCAATATGCAGCCCACCCTGGTCTACCTACTGACTGATTAAAAGTCACTCTATTCAAGTCAGAGAACAGCATTTTAGACCTGTGCTGTCCAAGAGAACAAATGCAAATGCTATTTGATCTCAAATTCATGACAATTAAAAAAATATTCTAGTCAAACTGGACATGCACAGACTAGTACTGAAGAGCCACAGGTAGCCAGAGGGGCTACTGTATTGACTAGCAACAGCCCACAGAACACTTACAGCAGTTCACTAGACAGTGCTACCCTGAACTGGGGAGAGTCTTTCTAGCTTAGGGGGATGAAAATGTCTGACCTCTGTGATATTTTAAACAGCATGATTCTTTCCCTAAACTTGACAGCCCACTTGCCCCAGTGTTTTTCTTTTAAACTCTAGTAAATTTGTCAAGCTTTCAAAATAGAAAGGAGGAAGGAAGGAGGGAGGGAGAGAAGAAGGGAGAGAGGGGAGGAGGGAGAGAGACAGAAAGAAAAGAAATGAAGGTTCAGAGTGGAGAAACATAATCCCCAGAACAGTCTGCCTTGAAGGGTGTTCAGGGCCATCCTGGGCTACAGTCTCAAGAGACCAGATAGCCAGACTTGATGACTCCTATAATCATTGGATTACACTAGGGAAGTAGACACAGGAGGAAGAGGAGTTCAAGATCAGCATTGACTATGTAGGAAGTTTGAGGCTAGCCTGATTACATGAGACAGTCTCACAAAAACAAAAAGGGTTATTGTCATGGCTCTGTGCGTACTGGGCTTGCCATGTAATCCTAGAGACCCTAGTTTGAACCCTGGATCCTACTTAAAGGTAGGAGAGGACTGACTCCACAAAGTTGCTCTATGGTCTCCACTTTGTCAAACCATGGCACATATGGCCCTCCCTCATATATCATGCATACACACATACACATGATGCACAAACATATCATGCATATACATACATATACTAAATATTTTGAAATATATGTATATATACACACATATACTCATATATATACATACTTTATTTTTGTTTTTCAAAGAATCCTGATTTTGGATACCTTTGTAGGATATATCAAAACCATGGTTAGGGCCTGGCCCCTAAGACAATGTACTTCCTAACAATATTTCTAAACTTACCTGTGCTCCCTCTGTATACTGAGATGCTCAGCAAAAGGCTGTTCTGCAATAGCAGATGAAGTAGATTAAACCTAATACTCTGGCTTACAAGCCAAGAGCGTTTGGTGTAACTCCTGCCCTCCTTTTAACCAGCTGTTCAACTGTCCCAAGTTAACTTCTCTGAGCCTACCTCCTCATACACAAAAAGAAGTAATTTCCCGTGGTGATAAATCGTCAGGGAGGATTTGATAAGATCTTATAGTACTCAGCATGGTGCTGGATAGCGAAGTAAATGCCATAATTTTAGCTTCTTTTCCTTCCCTTTGGACTTCAAGTTTGAGTTCCAGTCCTATCTGTACCATTTCCTTACTCTGAGAGAGCAACCCTTTTCTCTCTATAAGCTGAGGATTTTTTATATATGAATAAACGAGAGAAAAACCCTGGCATACTACCAGACTTTACATGGGCATTGCTATGGTTTTGTTGTTAAGGGGACTGAGAGGCCTCCTGGGCCCTAAAAGGGAGGGGGCCAGGACCTTCTGCACATGGTTGATCTCATCATGCTTTCGCTTTTGGTTTCGAGTGATCTTTCGCTCCGGCTGCTCAGCCAGTTCACTCAGGTATTTCTCAGAGTTCTTCTGCACGGCATCCTTCACTGTCTTGGTCAGTGCGAGTCGGTTCTTGTCCACCCATTCGTCCAGTCGCCTGTTAACTGTTAAGATGGACCATGAGGGACGGACGGATCCCCCTCCTTCCACCCAGGCCCCATGGCCCCAAGCACTCACAGCCCACATAGTGAACATAGAACTCTTCTCGGCCTTCTTGGTCATTCACTCGAGACTGGATCACTTCTGCTGAATCTGTCAAGGAAAAAAAGGGGGGCAGGGAATCTGAGGGGTAATTTCCAGATCCATCTGTCCACACCTGCCATTTACCCTGTAAGGTGAGCCATGTTAGGACTTTTTTTGGGGGGTGGGGTTACAGAAGACCAGAGATTTAAAAACTGAGAAAACCTGGTATTTAAGTGTGTTTAAGTTGGGGGTGGAAAAGATGGCTCAGTGGGTAAGAGCACTGACCGTTGTACCGAAGGTCCTGAGTTCAAATCCCAGCAACCACATGGTGGCTCACAACCACCTGTAATGAGATCTG
>NW_022196904.1:116982615-116983821 GCF_008632895.1 Mastomys coucha | reverse complement strand
TTCGAGGCCAGCCTGGTCTACAGAGTGAGTTCTGGGACAGCCAAGGCTACACAGAGAAACCCTGTCTCCCAAAAAAAAAAAAAGTGTATTTAAGTCTACCTCCAAATCAGTGCTCATTCACTCATTTGGTGGCCAATGAGAGCTGGCTGGGGATTAAGACAGTTTAAGCTTATATATAATTCTTCCTTCACATTTCCTAAATGACTGTATCCCCATGATTTGACTTTCTGAACCTTAGTTCCTTCATCTGGAAAGTAAGAATAGTGCCTACCTAAAAGGGTAAGAGTGGCTTTAGTTTTTAGCATGGGGACAGATGTATAGCAGAGCTGTCTAGAAACCAATGCTTGTCTGGCACTCTGCTATGTACTGCTGGGCACAGAAAGCAGATAAAATGATGAATCACAAGAGATCTTGCTCTCTAGCATTTTCCCACTGACAGAGAAAGGCAGATAATTGTAACAGTATGGCTGAGGTATGAAAAAGAAAATGTGCCAGAACATACAAGCAGTTAACTTTGCCTGAAGCAGTCAAGAGTGGAACCACCACAGGAGATAAAGTTAAGAGAGGAGTAAGAGCTAGACAGGAAACCACGAGAAAGGTTACTAAAAGCAAGCACAAGTGATAAAAGGCACATAAATGCAGAGTCTTCGGAGGGCAGAGCAAGGTTGGTCTGGCAATAGCCCTTGCAAGCCTAGAAACTGGAGAGGTCTCGGACATGAATTAAAGTTTAAGGAGTTTAACTTTGTTTTTGAGACAAAGTCTCTCTATGTAGCCCTGGATCTTCTGGAACTTGCTATGCAGGCCAGGCTGGCCTCAAACTCACAGCCTTCCCAGGGCTGGGATTAAAGGTGTACACTACCACGATCGACATTTATTCTATCTTTAAGTTACATATATTTATCTTATTAGAGGGCAGGGGATACTCTTACAAGGATTCTGAGGACAACCAGTAAGAATCATTGTCTCCTTCTACCATGTGGGTCCTGGGGATAGAACTCAATCACCAAATTTGGTGACAAATACCTTTACCTTCTGAGCCATCTCAGCTTGGAGTTTATTTTGAAGCCAGCAACTTGAGGTTTATTTTGAAGAGGGAAAGAAAAGGAACATAAGTAAAAGGGAAACGTGTTTTTATGAACTGAGCTGTCTTCTTTGCGAGCGATGAGGGGATAAGAGAAATGTAAAGACAGACAAAAACACCAATGA
>NW_022196904.1:116970691-116982605 GCF_008632895.1 Mastomys coucha | reverse complement strand
CTGAAATCAGACCAGAGTGAATGTTCATAAGCCAACACTGTATTCACCTTACTGGTGGCTTTACAGGCGACAATAAGCATGATCTCTGACTCCAGCCTCCCCTTACAAAGCGGGTTTCTCAGCTCCCGACATCCCTCCCGCCTTCTTACCTGAGTCACCACCCTTGTCCCAAGACTCCCAAAACTCCGCCCCATGGAGCGCCATTCCTAGGCCCTGCCCCATCCCTAAGCCCCGCCTCTAGGCCCTGGACCCCGCCCTCACGCCAGGTGCTGTCCGGCCGCCGGCACAGGTACGTTTCTCCGATCTCCACGGTGACTTCTGGCTCACCACGCGCCGGAGTCGGCGGGGAGACCCTTCCCGGGGACCGGGCAGGCCCCTCGACTGCTACATTTTCCCCCGGACCGGGCTCTCCCTCCCCTACAGTTCCTGAAGTTGTTGCAGCAACTGCGGCTGTTGCTCCCTGTGCCGCCATTGCAGTGCCGGAAGTGATTATCCAGAGAGGCGCTTTTACTTCCGGATCGTGGGGGCGGGCATAGCCTGAGTGCTGGAGGTGGGGAGACTGTGACGTGGCAAGGTTTTGTTTTGTGGTGCGTACTCTGTGGGACTGTTGTTACTAGAAATTGGCCTTACCCGATTTTTTTTCCTTTTTTTTTCTTGAGACAAGGTCTAATTATACAGTCCTAACTGACTTGGAGCTATGTAGACCATCCTGGCCTCTAGATCCACCTGCCTCTGCCTTTTGAGTTCTGGTATTTAAAAGACATGCCCCGCCAGACCCCGCCTCAATCCGATTTTTGTCGAATTGACGTACTTGCTGACCTAGCTCCTTCCACCTTAGGTTCCTAAATGCTGGGACTAAAGGCGAGCACCACTATGTACTTCCTTTCCTGTTTTTTTGAAAAAGGCTTTCCTCAGTGGGTAGCCTGAAACTCATTGAATGTGCGGCAGTTTTCTGGGGATTGCAGTTGTACTCTATCATAGTCTCAAGTTTTATGGGATGCTCGAGGGCCAAAACCCAGTTGAGACAGGGAAAGAACAGGGTGTGCCAAATAAACTACCTTCAAAATAAACTTTTTTTCTCTTTAAGAATTTCTAGACCGGGCGGTGGTGGCGCACGACTTTAATCCCAGCACTTGGGAGGCAGAGGCAGGCAGATTTCTGAGTTCGAGGCTATCCAGAGAAACCCTGTCTCGAAAAACCAAAAAAAAAAAAAAAAAACACCACAAGAATTTCTTGTAGCCCCTGCGAACTTAAAGCCGAGTGTGGTCAGGGAGAACCTTGAGTGGCTGTCCAACCTCCACCTTCCAAATGTTGAGGTTAGGCTGTCACCACACCAGGTTTATGCGCTGCTAGGAATTGTACCCGAAGCTTCATTACTGCCAGGCAGTACCACTGAACATCTCCAGCAAAGAAGGGTTTGAGCAGGGATACAATGAAGAGCTATCTTGGCAGTGCCTGGAGAATCTTTAGTGACCCTTCTCTGATTATAGTATACCAATTCTCTGAGACTCAGTAAAGGTTAAACCATATATACATATGATTAAGTCATAGATTTATATAAGCTATATAACAGCATTCAAGGTAAACTTATGGATAGATGAATTGGAGGGACGCGCTGTTTAACTCCGCCTTTCTACTCCCCACCCCCCACCATCAGGTAAGATGTGTTTTCCTTCATTACTGTGTTGGGGCACCTAACACCTTTAATAGCCTGCCCAGTGCATAATACTTTAGGAACTGCATCATAGACAAACTAATTGATGAAAAGAATAAGCATTTTTAGTGTAAGAACTTTGTGCTTGAGCTTTGTAGAATTGAGAAATAGTAGTGATTAGGAATCGGTATGCACCCCTAAGACAATGGCCACCAATCTTTGATCACCTTATACAAGCTGCCATTAAATTAACTTGCCAGCAAGATGGCTTTTTTAGGGATGATAATGCCTGGCAGCCAGTTCCTCATTAGCTGGCTTAATGGGATAAAGTTCCTTTTCTCACCCCCTATTGTTTAGACTGACTGGCTCCTGCCACATGTTTGCACACCCAGCATGTACTGTTAACTTTTACAGTAGCACATAACGTAGTGTGAGTCGGACTAGGAACTGGGTAAACGTCTCATTTAGACATTCTCTGAAAGTTCTTTGATTCATAATTTGGTTATCCGTGTTCATAACAGTTCTTAAGAGAGAGGCAAGCTTGAGGTTGGAACTCAGAAATATCTGACCATTGTATACCTATGTGAGATGACATTGGGAATAGAATAAACCCTTCAATGTGCGGCACTGGGGAGAAGCTGGCTAGGTGACTCAGCGTGCACTGCTCTTGTAGAGGATCTCAGTTCTACTTCCACATCAAGCAGCTTTCTGCTGCCTGTAACTCCTGCTCCAGGGGATCCTGAACTCCTCAGGACTCCACAGGCACCTGCAGCAGTGAGCACAAACCCACAGGGAGACACACATACAGAAAGAAGAGAGAAGGCACTGGGAAAAACCGGTTACTTTGCTGTTGGGCAGTACAGAAGTTCAGGGCAGGATAATACCAGGTGTCTGGCATCCTAAGAATGAGAAGATACAACCAAAGGACATCTCCCACTCCAACCCTTTTCAGGATTGTTATTGCTTTTGCCCAGGCTTCTCCTACCTCACTTGACACTTCACCCGACATCTTTACTTACAGATGATGTCCTTCCTAGGTAAGGACTAGCCTAGGCATAGTAAATAGACATACCATGCTGCCTCCATGCCAGTGTCAGTCATGATTAACATGTAAATCCAACCGTTTTTCCTAGAACTCTGTGGGGGCTGAACTCAGACCCCCACCACTTACTACTATTGTGTTTATGAGTATGGACGTACATGTGTGCAGGTTAGAGGACTTGGCAGGACCCACTCAGTTCTCTCCTATGACGACCTCTAAGGGCACAACTTAGTGAAAAGTGCTTTTACTTACTGAGCCATCTCACTAGGTCTGGATCCTTTTTGTTGCTTCGGATGCTATATCTGTGTCGTTTCTCTGTGTGGTTCACCTATAGGTACTTTCAAAGACTAGAACATGAGGCCCTTCTTGACAGCTGCCTGTTGAGACGGGGTTCTGCCAAGCGGCCCAGGTTGGCCTAGAACTCATGATACTCCTGTGTAAGCACCCCTAGTACAAGGACCACAATTGTGTATCATATTTGATTCTACCTGGAAAGGCTAAAATTTTCAGTGTAGGGATGTAAATACTCTCCCATCCCCACGTCCTGAAATGGGGATTGTCAAGTGAGGGAATTAATTACCATGGAGCTCCATTCTTATGTGTACCTGAGGGACAATGTACTAGTTCTGGACTTCTCATTATGGTCATTTCCTAGACCTCTCCCCTTTCCTTTCATGCTTCTCCTACTCCCTTTTGGAAGTACATGTACACAGGCACATACACACACACAGGCACACACAATATGAAACTGAGCATTGCAGTACCCTAAGCCCTGGTTCCACTTTAACACATTATTTGGGTACAAATCCTTCCCAGGATCGGCTTCTAGAGTACCCAACCTGAACCATTCTTTCCTATCTTAAAACCCATCCACAGAGCCCTGCCTCCAAGAAAAAGCCCGTACTCCTCACACCGCGCTCTGACTGTTCCCCACCTCTCTGACAGACAGCAGGATTCTCAGCGTCTTAAGGCACTGTAGTTTCCCACCACCTTCCATTTGGCCCCCAGATACAATTTTCTGTTTCCCTCAATCCCACAGTTCTATCCATGAGAGGCAAGAGATGGTATTGACCCACACCTGCCTCAAGAAGAGAAGTGACAGGGATCAGTCATGAAATCAAGAGCTAGGTCTATCTCAGCACTTAGGAGGCAGAGGCAGGAGGGAGCACAGCAAGTTCAAGGCAAGCCTGGTCCAGAAGTCAAGTTTCAAGCCAGCTAAGGCTATGCAGAGAAATCGTCTGAAGAAAAGGCTGGGATATGGCTCACTTGAAGAGTGCTTGTGTAGCATGCAAGAAGCTCTGGGTTCTAACCTTATCTCAGCATAAAGACTGGTGTGACATGGGACATGACGATGATCAGAATTTCAAAGGTCATCCTTGACTGACAGTAAGTGTGAAGCTAGCCTGGGCTACACAAGACCCAACTCAAAGACTACATAATAAAATAAATAAATAAAACGCAAACAAAAAGATCTGATTCTTCTATCCAGTCCCACCAAGCAAGCCCATAGATCCTACACAGTGGGGAGGGTTCAGTTCAAAGTTCATCTGAAGTTCTGTTCTACACAGTTCTGCTCAAATCCCTGGTCCTCCCTAAGAAAATTTCTCTGTATCTGTCTGAGGTACTCAGGTCTCTGCATAACCTCAGGCATTTCTTTTTGTAGCCACAGTGGGCAGCCAGTATTTTTAACCTCATGCAAGCTCAGGAATCAGGTGGCTTAAAGACTGCCCAGTCTAGTGACCTTTACCTCTAAAACCCGTGACTGCCAGGAAGGGAAGAGTCAGGCCTGAAGCTAAGTCTTTTGGGGCCTCTAATATCGTCTGGGGCCCAGAAAGATTTGTTCAATGAGCAGAAGTTGCCAAAGTCACTCCCGCTCTTGCCAAGTCAAATAGGCGAGAACCTTGGAGTCACTTCTGCCACAGTGCCAGGACAGCCAGAGACTGGATGTGACCAGGTTAACTCCCAAGGCCTAGGGAACCCAAAGTGGGGCAGAAACAAAAGCTCGCCTGCCTTCCCAACATTTGGGGCCCAAGAGGGCATTCAAAATGCAAACTTTAATAAACAGCAGGTCAAATAAGGACTCCTCAAGAGTAAGCACAGCAGAGCTGGCATTAGAGGCCTCAGAGGGTCCTGCTTCATCCCCTCCAAGACTGGGAGGCAGAAAGCAGTGAGCCTTGTTGAGGAGGAGTGGTGCCCAGCTCCATCTAAGTCCACCCGTCTGAGGCCCTAAGCTCCACGAAGCAGCAGTGTGTGGAGCACAGCGGCCCCCTTGCGGGCCCAGTAGGTCCTACGAGGAGTGTGGCAGGCTAGTCAGCCAAAATCCACCGTCATATTCTGAAGCTCTCCTCCCGGCCATCAATGTGGCGGAGCCGTAGGTAGACATCTGTGCCAATGCCCTGCAGGGACTGCAGCTGCAGGGAGCCACCGAGATACTCCGCATATGCCCTGGACGTGGGCAGCCCGAAGCCAAAGCTGGGAGCAGTGGATAGGATAGGGGTGTCAGAGGCCTGAGTGTCCTGGTCTACCCCTTTCCCTCCCATATTGGGCAGGTGGGGCCTTACCCATGCATAGGTCCTGACTGGCCACCACTGTGCATATCCAGGTGGCCGAAGAGGGGGCTGATCCGGGGGTCCTGGGTGCTGGCCTCAGCTGTGGTGAAGTGGTAGTCCATGACCCGATCCAGGTCCTTGTGAGCGATTCCTCCACCCCGGTCTGAGATCCTGGTAGGATGTTGAGAACACGGACTTGGTCAGGTCTGATTGGTCTCACTAGCCCCCTAAGCAGACAGCGCTGGGTCTATTCCTGTTCTTTCTAAAGGTGGAATGTGGCCTGGGCCACTGTGTCTGCTTTCTACTTTCCCATACAATCTGACATTGACTTTTACACTCAGCAAACACCATCCCCCAACTGCAGGGCCCTCAGCTGGCCCCAAATCCATAATGCACAGCTCCTGGCAATTTTAGGATCAAGTATCTTTTCTGACCAGGTCCACATCCCAGATCAGGGTAGGTTCTGGTTTGAGGTCCTATAGCAAATTAGAAATAGTGCCCAGAATCTTCATCTAACCCAGCCCAATTCTGTTTGAGCAAACCTGATGATGAGATCAATATCATTATTGGCGATGGTGATGACCACATCTGGTACATTGTAGGGAGTGTCTAGGTGACTCTCCATTGTGGCTCTATTCAAGAGAGAAAGGACAATAGGTGGTGGTGTCCTAGTTAGTCCTCCTCACACACCCAGCACAACCAGCCAGCCCACCTCATGGCGTTCTTGAGCAGCTCAGGCAGGATATAGTCCAGCGGCATGGGAATGAAGGGGAAGCGGGCAGCCACGTGTCCGTTGATGCGGACTCGAGGGGCATTGCCATACTTGTGTTCACACAGGCGTCTGTGGATAGAAGGGTTCAGTATGTGTCCCCAGAGTGACAGTTCTTAACTTAAAGTAATTCTTCTTCCCAGGGGCATCAGGCAACACGTGGATATACTTTTGCTCTTTGCACTGAAGGGCATTTCTGGTGTCAAATGAATAGAAGCCAAGGGTTGTTCTAAACAGACTAAAATACAAAAGAGCCCTCCACTAGTTTAAGATGTCAATAGGGCTGAAGAGATGGCTCAGTGGTTAAGAGCACTGACTGCTCTCCCAGAGGTCCTGAGTTCAGTTCCCAACAACCATCTGTAACGGGATCTGATGCCCTCTTCTGGTGTGTCTAAAGACAGCAACAGTGGACTCATATACATAAAATAAATAAACCTTTAGGAAAATAAAAAAATGTGCCTAGTGGGGCTGGAGAGATGGTTCCTGGTTGTTAGGAGCACTTGTTCTTGCAGGGGACTCACAGCTGCCTATAACTCCAGCTCTAGGGGCACCCCTGTGGCACCAAGCACAAACATGGTTCACATACACACATGCAGACAAACCCTCATGTACATAGAAAACAAGTAAATCTGTAATCCCGGCACTAAGAAGACTGAGATAGGAGAATTCTAAGTCCCAGACCAGCCTCGCCTATAAAGTGAAATCTTGCGGGCTGGTGAGATGGCTCAGTGGGGAAGAGCACCAACTGCTCTTCGGAAGGTCATGAGTTCAAATCCCAGCAACCACATGGTGGCTCACAACCACCCGTGATGAGATCTGACACCCTCATCTGGTGCATCTGAAGACAGCTACAGTGTACTTACATATAATAAATAAATAAATCTTAAAAAAAAAAAGTGAAATCTTGCCTTAAAAAAAATAAATAAGCAAGCAAGTAAGTAAATCAGGGTCCATTGAAATGGCGCTTTGGCCAGGCATGGTAACACATTTTTAATCCCAGCACTTGGGGAGGCAAAAGCAAGTGAGTTTGAAGCCAGCCTGGTCTACAGAGTGAGTTCTAGGCTAGTCAAGCCTACAAAGTGAGACTGATCTCAAAAAAGAAAAGTAAAGAAATGGTTTAATGAATGAAGGCGCTTGCTTCCAAGCCTGACAACCCCTGGTCCCACATGGTGAAAGGAGAAAAGTGACACCCATCAAGCTATGAAACACACCCACACACATGCACATATCCCTACACAAATAGTTAAATATAATTAAAAAAAAAAAAAAGCAAAACTGGCTGGAGAGATGGCTCAGTAGTGAAGAGCACTTGCCCTTATAGAGGACCTGGGTTTGGTTCCTGGCACCCACATGGCGATTGTCGACATCCTCTTATTTCCTCTGTGCCTCTGCACACAAATGGTGCAGACACACATAGAGATAATTTAATTTTGAAAGAAAATCAAAATAAAGAAGAAACCCTGTCCCAGACTATGCAAGGACTCAGACTGAGGCCTGCCCTGCCCGAGCCATGCCCCCAACGTTTTAGTCTCACCTGGCAAAATCCACCCACTTCTCGATAATCTTCTTAGGCGACAGACGAGTGCAGATGATGCCAACAAAATCAGGCTGGCAGGAAAGAGAAGGTCAGAGCTAGCAACACTTCCACCCAACTTCAGCTGCCAAATCCCACAATTTCTGGAATGCCAGAGCAGCCCCAAAGCCCGTCCCCAGCCCCAAGGGGCCGTGGTTCAGGCGCCTTTCCCCATTAAACATTCTCAGATCAGTCTTGGGTCTCGGCTCCACCTTGTCTTCATGTAGTGCCAAGTGGTGAGTAGCCAGCATTCGGATCCCAAGTCTTGACGTCAGTGTTTTATCCAAGAAGTACCGGACCAGCTTTTCATCCTATAAAGAGCGCGTCTCAGAAACCTGTCCCCTTCGCAACCCTCCTCCTTTGCCAGGCCCATTCTCTGTCGTCTCTGACCTGGATGTGTTTCCGGCTCTCACGAAGACCCTCAGCTAACAGGGTCACCACATCCTTGTGGTCATCCAGCAGCTGTCTCACCAGCTGGCAGTACTGGGCCTCATCTGCCTGGTCCTTGATCTGCAGGTCACAGAGTTATGAGCACGGGTAGTCCAGTCCTGACCTTGGCCCCTTACCCGACTCAGCCCAGCCTCACCGGAGGGAAGTCTGTCAGCTTCTGGAAGGCCCGGATGTATAGCTCGTGCTGTATGGAGTAAGTATGGGAATTCACAGGGCTGCCACAAACACTTGAGTAGAAAACAGTACCCATAGGGATCAATGCTCAACTCAGTAAGCTCCAAGCCCCAATTGACCCTTCCAGCTCTCATGAATATGTAGTCTTGCCCTCTGATGTTCTGAGGCTTGGTCCTATCCAGACCTGAAACCTTTTGGCAGGCCTGGGCTCCCTCCCCCATTTGCCTTGTGGGCAGTGTGCACACTGACTGAAGGTCCCCTCCACCTTACCACATGCAGTATGGTGGGGTTGCAACCAATAATGAAAGGAAGGCTACGGAAGCCCTTGATGCGGTGGGCGATCCTCACTGGTAACTCTTGTTGCAAGTAGCGGCCACTTTTCTGTAACAAAAGGAGGAAAGGGCCTAAGCAGCTGGCTAAAATCCCTGGAACAGAGAAGGAAAGAGAGAGCCTTACCAGAAGGTGGCTGCCATCCTGTGAGCGACCAGAATAGAGCATCATGGTGGGAGTGAGGCGGACTGAGGGCTAAAAGGGAAGATACACTTTGAGTCCCAGACATTCAAGACCCAGCCACCCCATATTAGCTCAGCCCTTTTCCATAAGACTTATTCCAAATCGACTTCTGCGAGTCACCCCGCCTACCTTCTCTGCTGCCACATCAATGGCTGACTGGTTGTAAAAGGAGGTGACAGTCTTGGAGCGTTCCCTGGCCAGCTCTACATGGTGTGTATCGGTGGCTGACGTTGAGCGAGCACGGAGTGACAGTGAAGACCCCAAAAGGGGCCAAAGTGAAGACCCGCTCCGAGGGCCACCGCCCAGCACTGAAGTCAGTATCATTGTCCTGTTTCCTTTGTTGAACTAGAGTGACACTATAGAACTAAGCACCCGACAGGCAATGGTGACCCCAAAGTGGGAGTAAAGAGAAAGTGAGTGGACAGGGTTTTCTCCGGATTTCAGGGATGTGGTTCCCTCGAGGATGCTGACATGCTCGGCGCCGCCACAGCAGCTTCCATCTATTGGAGTGGTGGAAGGAGGTCGTAAGGATCCGAATCCAGATGGTTTGCACTATTTCTCCAAGTGCGCACCAGTAGATCCGGACAATCTTGTCCAGCCCTTACAACCACCATCTCCTGAGATACAATCAGGTTGAGGTTGGACAACACATTCCAGGTGTTCTACTCTTCTATGTAGAACAGCCTAAAGGCTTGTGTGTACTCAAGGAAGCGGGTGGAGCAATCTCCAGTTTATTCTACCCATAAAACCTCTTCCCAGCTTCCTCGGGTTCTGGACACCCCCATTCAGGGGCTGGATCTGATCCCTACTCGGCGTTAGAGGACCTGAGACTTTGAAGACTGGCCTGCGTCCCTGCAACAAGAATAGCGCACGGGAGAACAGGGTTCATGCAGCAAAACTGCGGTCCCAGAGTTCTCCACTGGAGCTCCCCTCTCTGCAGGGTCACTTAGTCTGGCCAGGGTCCCCCCATATGGTAGATGCCAGCCCCGGCCCATGCGCACTGCCGTCAGAGGTGGACGCTGAGGACCTATGCTGCTGAGCGTCCGCCGGAGGGGGTCTGTGTGAGCTACAGTGAGTTATTCCACTTACCGCGAGGCAAGACGCTGGGCCCGGGTCCGAGCGGAACCCCGGGAGCAGTCGACTCGCCCGGCTAGCGGAGCCCGCCTTCGCCCTCCCCGGCTGTAACATCGCGCGGGCTGTGTGTGCCCAGTGCCTCCTGGGAGTTGTAGTTTGACCACAAGAACTCGAGTAGGCTCCTGCCCTCCTGCACCAAAAATCTTTAAATGTGTACAAAATAGACCCTGCTTGTTTCTTCTGCCTTTTTTTTTTTCGAGACAGGGTTTCTCTGTGTAGCCCTAGTTGGTGTTTGGTTTTTTGTTTATTTTTATGTGAGTACACTGTAGCTGTCTTCAGACACACCAGAAGAAGGCATCGGATCCCATTACAGATGGTTGTGAGCCACTATGTGGTTGCTGGGATTTGAACTCAGGACCTCTGGAAGAGCAGTTAGTGCTCTTAACCACTGAGCCATCTCTCCAGCCCTTGGTATGGTTTTGATTGGTGTTTTGAGACCAATCTCAGATAAGTGCGTCTCACTATTGTAGACAGACTGGCCCTAGAACTCTCTGGCTTCAGCATAGCAGTCTGATCCTTCTTACTTCAGCCTCAGTTTACTGGCAGGTGCCACCACATGTGAGTTCACTGTAGGTTTTAATTATGCTCTTCGCCTTAGACCCCTCTGGCTCTAGTGATTGGGAAGATGGACCAGATAGCAAAAAGAAGAGAGGAGACAATTGTACTGGCTGGTTTTGTGTCAACTTGACACAAGCTGGAGTTATCAGGGAGAAAGGAACTTCAGGTGAGGAAATGCCTCCATGAGACCCAGCTGTAAGACATTTTCTCAATTAGTGATCAACGGGGGAGGACCCAGACCCTTGTGGGTGGTGCCATCCCTGGGCTGGTAGTCTTGGGTTCTATAAGAAAGCAAGCTGAGCAAGCCATGGGGAAGCAAGCCAGTAAGTAACATCCCTCCATGGCCTCTGCATCAGCTCCTGCTTCCTGACCTGCTTGAGTTCCAGTCCTGACTTTCTTTGGTGATGAACAGCAACATGGAAGTGTAAGCTGAATAAACCCTTTCCTCCCCAACTTGCTTTTTGGTCATGATGTTTGTGCAGGAATAGAAAAGCTGACTAAGACAACAATTAAGAAGAAAGATAATCAGAGGAGATTTTCCAGAGTGTATGTAGTGATTTCTTTTCTTCTCTTTTTAATATATTTTTTAAAAAAGATTTAATTTATTTATTTACTTATTTATTTTATGTGAGTACACTGTTCCTATCTTCAGACATACCAGAAGAGGACATTAGATCTCATTATAGATGATCATGAGCCACCATGTGGTTGCTGGGAATTGAACTCAGTACCTTCAGAAGAGCAGTCAGTGCTCTTAACTGCTGAGTCATTTCTCCAACACCCATGTAGTGATTTCTTTTTTGTTTGTTTGGTTGGTTGGTTTTGTTTTTGTTTTTGTTTTTGTTTTTTTGAGACAGGGTTTCTCTGTGTAGCCCTGGCTGCCCTGGAACTCACTCTGTAGACCAGGCTGGCCTAGAACTCAAGAAATCCACCTCCTATGCCTCCCAAGTGCTGGGATTAAAGGCATGTACCACCACCGCCCGGTGTAGTGATTTCTTAATATTTAAAAATAAAGTGTTGGGCTGATGAGATGGCTCAGTGGGTGAGAGCACTGACTGCTCTTCCAGAGGTCCTGAGTTCAAATCCCAGCGACCACATGGTGGCTCACAACCATCCCTAATGAGATCTGATGCCCTCTTCTGGTGCGTCTGAAGACAACTACAGTGAATTACACTGGAGCAAGCAGGGTGAAAGATCGCGGCAGAGGTCCTGAGTTCAATTCCCAGCAGCCATACACATGATGACTCACGGCCATCTGTATAGCTACAGTATACTCATACACATAAAATAAATGAAATAAATTTTTAAAAAAATCTTTAAAAAAAATAAAGTGTTAAAAAAAAAAGCAGGGGTTTCCTTTGAAAATGTCCTGTCTTGGGGGTGGAATTCCTCCTGTAGTTGACTGGCCTGACTGCACAGACACCTTCCCAGGCTTCCAGACTCTCCATCTCCTACTTGATTCCTCCTCAAATTGGATCATACCCCCTTACCACACACA
>NW_022196904.1:116962766-116970681 GCF_008632895.1 Mastomys coucha | reverse complement strand
GACTTTCAGGTTTGGCTAGCCGGCATAACTTTAGCACATGAAAAATGGGACAGAGGAGGAGACAGGCTTCATAACTAGCACAGGACTCTGCGCTCCTGTTGGGTTCTTGGACTTGCCGCTCACGTGGCTGCGGCGTGCGACTGCAGCGGCCAGTAGGTGGAGGTGTCTGGCAACCACTTCACCCTATTTAACCTGGCTCTGGACAAATGTCTAGTGTCTGAATTGGCTGCAGCTGCGGGCTCAGCTCCTGTTCACAGAGCGGCTGGCGCATAGATAGCTTAGCGGTGGTTAGGCATTCTTTTGTTTTTTGTTTTGTTTTATTTTGGTTGGTTTGGTTTTTTGGGGCTTTTTGTTGTTGTTGTTTGTTTGTTGTTTTGTTTGTTTGTTTTTGTTTTTTCAAGACTCCTCTGTGTAGCCCTGGCTGTCCTGGAACTCACTCTGTAGACCAGGCTGGCCTCGAACTCAGAAATCTGCCTGCCTCTGCCTCCCAAGTGCTGGGATTAAAGGCATACACTGTCACTGCCCAGCTGACCACTACATTTTTAAATTTCTGAAATGGCCAACAGACTTGATTGAAGGCCACATATCGCTCTTGCTCTCTTTAATCGAGCAGAAACCCGAGGTAGATAACAGGAGTTGAGCAACATGACTAAACCCTATTTGTCTGCATTCATTCCCAATCATTGGTATACTAATCACCACAGGTTTAGCAACATCACAAATTAATTTTCTTTTTCTTTTAAAAGGTGTGTGTGTGTGTGTGTGTGTGTGTGTGTGTGTGTGTACAGCATGCACATGCATGTGGAGAGGGTTTTTTTTTTTATTCCACCTGTTATATTTTGGGGTACAGAGCAAAGAGACAGAAGGTAGAAAGAGACCAGAGTTTGCTCTTAGCATACAGAACCCTTTATTTCAAACATCAGAAGACAGCCACTTTCCTACAGGGAAGGAGACCTGCAGAAGGGGGCTGGTATGGAGGCAGGTGAGAGAGAGATGAGAAGAGGACATCAGTGCAGCTCAGGGGGCTAGGTGCAAAGTCTGAGCCTCTCCTTTCCGGAGTTGTTTGCCCACACAAAGGCATTTTATCTTTAGAAACTACCTTGCCTCAGTTATCAGGATGCAGGTGATAGTGGGTGACTGAATTAATCAATGGCAGCGAGGGGGGAGGGGCTGGAGTTTCAACACAAGGACATGGGACTTCTTGAACAAGCCTCGGGAACAGTTCATTGGTCAGGATCTGGCAGAGTTCGTTCAAGGTTTATTCTAGCACCTCACCCCCTTCACGTGGTTTCTGGAGATTAAGCTCAGGGTTAAATTTTTCTAATTGTTCTTTTAGTTCATAAATCTGATATAGGTGTGACTAGACTAAAGTAAGAATATCAATAGCTTGCTGACTATGGTGACTCAAGTCTTTGATCTCAGTACTTGGAAACTGGAGGCATGAAAACTAAGCAATCAAAAGACTGAGGCTGGTCTACACAATACCACATTACTGAATCCTGCATGGTTTGGTCCCAGAAACCTGACTGGGGCAGAGAGGGAATGAAGAGAGAATAGAAACACAGATACAGCTACTGTGCTTGCTCTAATGGGGTGCACCTACTATACAAATACCCACGAGAGGCAGTTCCTTAAGTACTACAGAGGGGGAGGAGTTAGCTAATGTCAGCAGGAGGTATCTACAGGTAAGCAGCTTCAGGCTTTACACATCTGGTAGGAGGAAGCTGCAGTTTCAAGTTGTTACCACTTTGGTCAATCAGTTATTCCCAAACACTCACATTTGCACATACCATCTACAATTCCACTTAGACCAGAGGAGGACTTCACCATCCCTCAGAGCCTTAAGGAGCTTTGTCAAATTCCCATGGGTCTGAGGTCCTGATCCCAAGATGGCTGTGGCTATGTCAAATAATACACATCCAGCTCAGGACTTCATCCAAGGTTTCTGTGGCTCCCCAAAGCATATTATTTATTGATTGATTAGTCAATTCTGACCAGAGATGATGACACATGTCTGTCACCCCAGCACTCAGAAAGCTGAGGGAGAGTATTGTGAAAAGTTCGATATCATCCAGGGGAGAGACCTTTCTAGAAACTCTAAGGAAGATCTGTTTCTTTCTGTTTCTTTGTTCTTCCCCGATTTATTTATTTATTTTATGTGTATGTGAGTACACTGTAGCTGTATAGATGGCCGTGAGCTATCATGTGGCTGCTGGGAGTTGAACTCAAGACAGCCTGGCTCATTCCAGCGTAATACACTGTAGCTGTCTTCAGAAACACCAGAAGAGGGTGTCAGATCTTATTATGGGTGATTGTGAGCCACCATGTGGTTGCTGGGATCCGAACTCAGGACCTTCGGAAGAGCAGTCAGTGCTCTTACCCACTGAGCCATCTCGCCAGCCCTTTCTTTCTTTCTTTTCTTTTTTTTTTTTTTAAGATTTATTTACTATATGTGAGTACACTGTAGCTGTCTTCAGCCCTTCTTCCCCGATTTTCCAAGCCAATAACATTCATTATCAGCCCAGGACTTCCTCTGTGTCTTTTGGGGTCACCTTCATGTGATTCTTTCCTGTGGTCTTTCATTTTTAATTGGACCCACACAACCTCTGACTTATTTAGATTTAGAGGAAGAGTCTCCCATAGCCTGTGCTGAAGATAACCTTGAATTCTTGATCTTCCTGCATCTATCTTCCAAGTTTACCATTATGCTGGTTTGAATAAAACTGCCTGAGGCTGGAGAGATGGCTCAGCATGTAAGAGCACTGGCTGCTCTTCTGAAGGTCCTGAGTTCAAATCCCAGCAACCACATGGTGGCTCATAACCATCCCTAATGAGATCTGACGCTCTCTTCTGGTGTGTCTGAAGACAGCTACAGTGTATTACACAGGAGCAAGCAGGGGCGGAGCGAGCTGAGCCTGAGCGAGCAGAGGTCCTGAGTTCAATTCCCAGCAGCCACATGATGGCTCACGGCCATCTGTTCAGCTACAGTGTACTCATACACAATAAAATAAATAAATCTTAAAAAAAAAAAAACTGCCCCCCACCCGTACTAACCCCTCCCTATAGGCCCATGGGGAGTTGCACTATTAGGAGGTGTGGCCTAGTCAGAGTGGGTGTGGCCTTGTTGGAAGAGGTATGCCACTAGGGAGAGGGCTTTGAGGTCTCAGAAGATCAAACCAGTTCGAGGCCAGCCTGTTCTACAGAGTGAGTTCCAGGACAGCCACAGAGAAACCCTGTCTCGAAATACCAAAGAAAAAAAAAAAAAAGCAGAAAGGGAACTAATTGGGGGAAGAAAGGAACTAGCTGGGAGGTATGAGAAGGAAGAGGAGAAGCAAGAAGGGATGAAAAGAATGAAGCACATATGTACAGAGCCTCCATGATAAAAGCCATTACTCTATATGCTAATCCCGAAAACAATAATAACAATCTTATGACACACACAAAAAGAAGAAGCACCAGGGAACTCACTTTACTTCTATGCAACATTAATTCCCACATGTCTTACAACCCAAAGTGGTCACAGGTTCGAGGCATCTTTGGAAACTTATGCTGTATCTGTAGACCCTGAACAGTTCTTGGGAGCTGTCAAGGCGGCATCCCGTTCCCACTGCCTCAGAAGCTGTCAAGGCAGCTGTCAAACAGTAGTGCCCCTTTCCCACCTCAGCCTGATAGCAGTCACAAGGTACCACCACAGGAGCTGCCCACGATGGCAGCATCTCTCCAGTCTCCAGTCTCCAGCTCTGCAGCGATGGCACCTCAGCCAAAGCCACTTGCAGACAAGGTCTTCCTGTCCTAACCCATGGGGCAGATACAGAGAACATGGGGTGCAAAAAACCCACCAGTCCCTGAGCTCCCCAAGCTCAGGACTCAAAATCCTAACAATCCTTATTCTGGAACTCTCTGGCCTGAAAAGCTCCACCCCCTAAGAAATCCTATATAAACTCTGCCCCCTTTCTAATTTGCTGCTGTCCTTCACTGGGAGTAGCCAGCCCTAGATTTGTCCCTCCTGGGGACCTAGACCCTCCAGTAAATCTCTTTTATGAGACTTGCTACCCACTTTGACTCTGTAACTTTAGGTTTTTGCCTGCCTCTGCCTCCCAAGTGCTGGGATTAAAGGCATGGGCCACCACTGCCCAGCAACTTTAATTTTTTCAAAACATATTTTTATTTTTTCCAAAACCTATTTTTTTAAAGATTTATTTTATTGTTGTATGTAAGTACACTGTAGCTGTCTTCAGACATACCAGAAGAGTGTGTCAGATCTCATTATGGATGGTTGTGAGCCACCATGTGGTTGCTGGGAATTGAACTCAGGACCTTCAGAAGAGTAGTCAGTGCTCTTACCCGCTGAGCCATCTCTCCAGTCCCCCAAAACCTATTTTCAATGAGAGTTTTAAAATGCTTTAACCTCCCTTCTAGCCCACCTCCCACCATAGATAGTGGAAAAGAAATTTATTATGATACAGGGGAAGTGAACCTGTTTAGAAAGGTTCTTTGGAATAAATCCCATCTGCATTGACAGGAAATCAACAGCTCCGTTCACAGGTTAGCAGGCAGCGGCAGCGGCAGCTTGATCCACTTGAAAACATTTCACAGACACACCAGCAGTCCAGTGAATGTTCACAGCTGACATCACTCAGCCAATCAGCCTGAGTCCGTAGAAGTGTCAAGAAGCCACAGCACACAGGGGAAGTGTTTTGGTGCGTTTCTCTCTATGGAGTCCCAACAAATAAAGCCCAACTAAGCAATGTAAGGTGGGCCAATACATGTGCGTCATTAGCAAAGATTCCTTCATCCTGTGTCCTATCATGTGCTTGCTTTAGCAGAACATCCTCTCTCCTGTGTCTTCTTCAGTGAAATGTTTCTTCCCGTGTTTGTGCCAGCAAAACACCGTCCAACACAACCGACTCTCCAAAGAACCCATAAGTTTCCACTTATGACTCTCATCAAAAGAAGCAATAAAGAGAAGAAGGGAGGAAGCGAAGGGACAGAGTGGGGCAGAGGTTCCTCAGCTCCTCAGCTCAGCTGGGGATATCCTCTCCTGGGGGCTGCAGGGCCTCTGCTAAGGAGGCTCCCTCTCAGAGTCGTGTGATCTCTGGACCCCTACATCACAGGATGCCCTTCCCTCGCCACTGTCCCACCTCAGAGCTGTAGGGTTCCTGGATTCCCATGCTCCCATTGGAATACCTTCTCTCTTCAGCTGTGTCGTTCCTGGGCTTCTGAGTCCCTGGATCCCTTCCCATCTGAGCAGGAACACTAACAGTGTCCACCACACTCTCTGAAGTAAAAGAAGTAGACCTGAGAAGGAGCAGCCATGGAGAGAGGGCAGCCATCAAGGAAGAAAGAGTTCCTTAAAGCAGTAACTAATATCACTTGGAGATCAAACTGTATGACTCTTAAAAATAAACATTGGCCCTAATGTCATATACTTGCAACTAGGTGTCAAGGAGATGTTCAAGGGCAGCTAGTTTATCATGTGAGAATCAAGTAAGAAGTAAGGAAGACTGGGAATGTAAAATCTTCTCAAAACTTGGCTGTGAAGGGATTAGATTAAAGACAACAGGGAGAGGGAGCTGGTGAAGAACTCCAGGCAAATGGGAAGGATGGGGAGGCAGAGGGTACAGAACTGACAGATCCTCAGTAGGGGGATATTTGTAAAGGGGACATAATATTAGAGGGATTGTTGGGTTGATCCAGGCTCAGGTTTGGCCAAGAGCGCACAACAGTACAGAGGTCTGAGAAATCACAGGAAAGTGTGGCCTAGATAAAGGAATTTGTTGAGAGGGAGGGTGCCTCCACCCACAAAGGGCGCTAGTGAGACACGAGGGATGGCTGGCGGTGACCTGGAAATACAGGTTGTAGACAAATGGCATCTGAAACAATTTCGGGGTGTGGGGGAGAAATGCTTCCAGAATCGCATCCCTGCTTTCGCTGGATTCCATTAGTCCATTGATCTGTAGGTTCTAGACATGCCAGATGCGTAGACAGGCCTTGGCATAAAAAATGCGCTAAGCAGGGCTGGGGAGATGGTTTAGCAGTTAAGATCATTGACTGCACTTCCAGAGGTCTTGAGTGTGTTACCGTCTTCTTAATAGTAGCTTTACAACACTACCTACTCAAATTTCCCTTAAACTCTTGCAGCCTCTTTAACTACAATTCCCATCATGCCAGGCAGCTGCCGCGTCAACGATTACCCACATTTCTTAATCCTGTTTACCAGCCCAGCATTCCTAGCTGTCATGCCTGAGAAGAACCAATGGAATTGGAGCATGCCGGCGGAGGCAGGCCAATTTTCCGGTCGGAGGGGCGTGGGGACAGCAGGCCCCGCCTTGCCCCGTGGCGGGTTCTTCCCTCCTGTCCCTGGGCTGTACTGTAGACATGGGCACCACCTGGAGGAGCCCTGGACTCGTGCGGCTTGCCCTGTGCCTCGCTGGCTTAGCCCTCTCACTGTACGCACTGCACGTGAAGGCGGCGCGCGCCCGCGATGAGGATTACCGCGCGCTCTGCGACGTGGGCACGGCCATCAGCTGTTCCCGCGTCTTCTCCTCTAGGTGCGTGCAGAAATGGGACGCATATGGCTCTTGAAGGCCAGGTGTACCTGACGGCCAGGTTGCCAGATAATTTTGGAATCTGGGGGTCGCAGTGTCCACAGAAAGGACACTTTGAGAGCGGACTGTCCCACGAGTTTTGGTGGGTAGTCGGACGTGCACATGGGCTGGACCACTCAGAGATAAATAACTATGATTGGAAGACTGGAGGAGGCAGGGCAGTATATTGCTTAGAGTGTGAGGATGATTGAGATGACACAAAGCGGGAGGAGGTGGTGGACTATTGGCCATGCTGAGGGACAAAGTAGCTCACTCTGGTTTTGTTGGAGGACCGAATGTTAGTGGGTGGCGAGGGAACTGTAGCTTTGTGGGCCCAAAACAGATTCCCCAGTTGAGGTCACCGTAAAGCGAAATCAAGCTGGGAAAATTTTTATTTTATTTTATTTTGTTTTTTGGTTTTTCCAGACAGGGTTTCTTTGTGTAGCCCCGGCCGTCCTGGAACTCACTCTGTAGACCAGGCTGGCCTCGAACTCAGAAATCCGCCTGCCTCTGCCTCCCAAGTGCTGGGATTAAAGGCATGCGCCACCACTGCCCAGCGTGGGAAAAACTTTTTAACTTTACATTAATTTGTGAGGTGGCACATGCATGCCACTACTTGCATGTAGAGGTCAGAAAATAACTTTCAGGAGTTGATTCTCTCCTTCTTTGTGGGTTGTGGGGATTCGATCCAGTTGACAAGGCTTGGCAGCAGGCACTTTTACTTGCTGAGCCATCTTACCAGCTCTTGAAAAATTATTGATGGTCTGTGATGACAGGCCAGGAAGAGTCGGGGTCATGCCGGAAGGTTAAGGACCTTTGGATTCTTGGTGGGTGGACCTTCTTGCTAATCACTGTTCTAGAAAAAGCTCAAGAGGCACTAAGCTGACCCCACTTACCAGGTTATTTCACTTCCACCAGGTGGGGCCGGGGCTTTGGGCTGGTGGAGCATGTGCTAGGAGCAGACAGCATACTCAACCAATCCAACAGCATATTTGGTTGCATGTTCTACACCATTCAATTGTTGTTAGGTGAGTGACTTGCCCCTTCATGACCTGTCTTCTGAAATCCAGATCAGCCCCACCTCATGTCTTGGTGACCCAGACAATTGACACCCAGCTGCTAATTACTGAGTAATCTCCTCCGAAAGGAGACAAGTAAGGAGAACACTTAGCAGGAGGTGTATCCTAGTTGGTTTAGGTAGCCAGAGGCTGAAGGGCCCTCAAAGATTTCCCACAATCTCAGTTTTATGGCAAAGACTCAAATTCTTTTTCTTTTTGTTTAGTTTTTGGTTTTGTTATTGTTATGTTTTGGGTTTTCTTCTTCCTCTT
>NW_022196904.1:116911688-116962749 GCF_008632895.1 Mastomys coucha | reverse complement strand
CCCTCCCCCCCCCCCCCCCCAAGACAGAATTTCTCTGTGTAACCCTGGCTATCCTGGAGGTCACTAAGTA
This sequence comes from Mastomys coucha, assembly GCF_008632895.1. Taxonomy (NCBI): domain Eukaryota; kingdom Metazoa; phylum Chordata; class Mammalia; order Rodentia; family Muridae; genus Mastomys; species Mastomys coucha. The sequence goes on along the minus strand of NW_022196904.1, from coordinate 116,962,679 downwards.
GACTGGGCTGGCCTCAAACTCAGAGCTTTGCCTGCTTCTGCCTCAAAAGTGCTGGGATTAAAGGTGTGCACCACCACACCTGACTTTGTTTTTGTTTTTGTTGTTTGGTTTAGTTTTGAGAGGAGTTGGGGGGGCTGAGGCAAGTGTCGAGACAGGGTTTCTCTGTGTAGCCCTGTATGTCCTGGAACTCACTCTGTAGACCAGGCTGGCCTCAAACTCAGAGATCTGTTTGCCTCTGCCATCTGAGAGCTGGGGTTAAAGGCATGGTTTTGGACCACACTTAGTAGGTTTTGTTCTTTTTGAGACAGGGTCTTCCTACAGAACCCTGGTTGTCCTGGAGCTCATTATATAGACCAGTCTGGCCGGGAACTTGCAGAAATCCTCCTGCTTCTGCTTCCTGAGTGCTGGAACTGTATACCACCATGCTCAGCTGGTGGTTTTTGGTTTGATTTTGGAGACATTCCAGGTTGACCTTGAACTTCCTTTTGAGAGGACTCCAATGGGTAACTTGTGTTTCATCTCATGTAGTTTAGCAAGAGAATTTACTCTGGGTCCCAAGAATTATTGAACAGATTCTGTCTTAGAGTACTTTCACTAGAAGCGCCTGCTGTTTGTCATTGAGCGGAGTTCTAGATATACCATTACTGACCTTCTCTTGTTTTACAGGTTGCTTGAGGGGACGTTGGGCCTATATCCTACTGGTCCTGAGTTCTCTGGTGTCTGTCGCTGGTTCTGTGTACCTGGCCTGGATCCTGTTCTTTGTGCTGTATGATTTCTGCATTGTGTGCATTACCACCTATGCCATCAATGTGGGCCTGATGTTGCTCAGCTTCCAGAAGGTGCCAGAACACAAGGCCAAAAAGCACTGAGTTCCCATCTCATGCCAGGCTAACCTAACTTGCTTTGCCTTGGCACCTGACCCTTGCCCAAGTGTATCATGTGTGGTTTCCTAGAAAGCCCTATTCCACTCATTCAAATCTCCCTCCATAACCACACACAGAAAAATGACCAAATGTGTCTCTAAGTTCTGTTCCCATGGGCTGCTTTCTGCTATTGGTTAAAGAGAAGGATTTTGAACAATAAAATTTTCTATGTTGGTCAAGTCTGAAGTATATGCCTGCCAGAGACCCTTCCGGGTGTTGGTCTTTCCCTGTTACTGCCTTCTCTGGAACTGGGATGAGTCAGAGAGAATGGAGGGCCTGCCCAGAAGGGGAGGCCGCATCATCTATAGTATGTGTAGTCAGCAAAACCTGGCACATCAGCCCCCATGTCCAGGAAACAAGCTTGAGCCTGCTGCCTACAGATCAGACCTCCTGTCGTAGGAGGGCCTGCCATACACCTGGAAGGCAAACTTGCTTAGAACTTCTTACTGTGGTAGAGTTCACCTACAGCCAGTCTTAACCCTGTGCAGGGCCAGGCTAAGATTCTATTTCTGTTTTCCCTAATATGGATTAAGGACTTGACATCTCAAGCACTGACTAAGAACCTGTGTTAATTTATGAAATAATCACTACCATTGTTTCTATATTGATGAAGGAGCTTAGGTACAGAGAAGCTAATGTGCTCTGAGACCACATGTCTAGTACTGGGAAAGGGTTGGGGGCAGGAGATCTCAAATTAAAACACAACCCTAATTCGCACTGCAAGTAGGAAAGTGTTCTACCACTGAGCTATACCCTAGCCCCTATATCGCAATCTACATTCGCCTGGGCATTGGCTCATGTCTGCTCTAAGCTCTTCTCACAGTTGCCTCTGTATCAGGTAATGGTGGAGCTAGCCTAAATTGGGAGTCTGGAGGTGGAAAAGGATGTCCTCTCAGTGTTCTAACCTCCATTGCAAGAAAGGAGAGCAATGCCAGCAAGGCAGCAGACCCAGAGAGAGGTTACGATGAGAGCTACCCCTTTAACACACAGCCCTGCACATGTTACCTCCGAAGCAAACCAAGGGAAGTGTATGAAACCCGCCTGGCCTTGGCCTGCGGGAGGCAGGGAAGCTGAGAAGAGTCTAAGGAGTCCACCATTGCTCCACAGATGAAGTTTTCATGCAGGAAAAAGCTGGTCTGCAAATCACACTTGGCTAAACACTAACAGATGGCTGATTTGTTTTTGAGACAGGGTCTTGCTTTAGTCCAGGCTGGCCTTGAACTTGTTAGGTAGCTCAACTAAAACTCAAAAATCTGCCTCAGCCTCAAGGTACTGGGATTAGAAGTGTATACCACTGTATTTAGAAAATTATTTAGTGTGTGGGAGCATTTGCCTGCATGTTTATCTGTGCACCACATGGGTCTGGTACCTGCAGAGGGTGGAAGACTGTTGGATCCTTTGGAACTGGAGTTACAGATGTTTGTCAGCTTCTGTGTGGATTTAGAACTCAAACCTGGGTCCTCTGGGACAAACAGGTAGTGAAGAATCAGTAAGCAATCTCTCCGGGGCCCTAAGCATGTTTTTAAAAAGTTAGCGTGTATGTGCGCGCATGTGTGGGCTAAATATCATGGTGTGTGTGGAGTTCAGCTTGCAAGAATTCTTTGTCAAACACGTCAGTCTGAGGAATCAAACCCAGGTAGTTGGGCTTGGTGGCAAGTGTTTTTGCATCGTTCTGGTGAGATGGTTCACCAGGTAAAGGCACCTGGCCATGTGCTTTCAAACCCTGGAAGCCCTCTCTCTGGAATAATTGAAAGAACAGTAATAAAAAAACAGCCTTCCTTCTAGTCCATTTGAAGGGGCTAACTTGACATTTTTACTATTATTCTATGTGTATGAGTATTGTGTCTGCATGTGTGTTCATGTACTATATGTGAATGGTGACTTGGGAGGGCAGAAGACAGTGTCAGATCCCTTTGAACTGGAGTTACAGACCACAGTGTGAACTGCCCTATGGATGCTGGGAATTAAACCAGGTCATGCAGTTAATTGTTGCTCCATTTCTCTAGAATCTCCCTGGCACCCATAAGCACTTAAGTTTTTCATGTAAGGCACAAACAACTTCACTGTTCAAAGTCACTGGAGGAACTAGGATTTGAACTAGAGGAGTAGGGCCGGTAACAGGAGAAGCCAGAGAGGGGTAAGGGCCACACAACCACAGGCCCCAAGCTAAGAGCTGTTGGCTCCCTTCCAGCCCAGGAAAAGTAACACCTGACTCCTAGCTGACTGGGGGCGGAGCAGGGGTGGAGCCAGGGAGACCCAGGTGGCCTTTCTGACAGCCTGAGCACTGAGTGGCCTGGAGCAGCATGAGGCAGAGCTGGAGACCAGAGCTGCTTATTGTGGGAGCTGTGGTTGTGATAGAGGGTAAGTCGGGGGGCGGGGGGTAGCTCCGAAGCCTTCATCTGCCCCGGGAGCCTGCGATTTGGTATGTAAGGGATCCTGAGAGGGCTGCAGTCTCCCTCCCTGTGAATATCCTTGGTGTGTGTCTTTTGGAGAGGGAGGTGTTCTTGGGGCTGAGGTGCTGAGGGGAGGTAATACACTATCTATTGTCAAAATGGCTGTGATTTTCCTGGGCCAAGTTACAGCACTCTGGAAGAACCTATTAATATATTTAATCTTTACAGTTCTTTAAGTACTGGCATTATTCTACCTTGGTAAGGAAACTGAAGTACAGAAATGCTAAATAATGTCCTTGACTACAGTCTAATGCCAGGGTTAGAAAGGGAAGGACCTGAGATCACTGTCTGTTGTTCTCTCTCTCTCTCTCTCTCTCTCTCTCTCTCTCTCTCTCTCTCTCTCTCTCTCTCTCTCTCTCTCTCTCTCTCTCTCTCTCTCTCCTGTCTCTCTCTCTCTTATCCTCTCCTTCCAGAAAGACCTTAGGCATGTTCTGGCCTCACTGACTAGTGGCCGTCTACACCAACCCTGCCTCTGTATTTGAGTGAGGCTGCGATGGGTTATAGGAATGACAGGGACCCACAGGAAAGGTAGACAGTTTGATTCATTAGGATGGGGTGGAGTGAGACTCACTTGGGGCCTCCCCCACTTAGGACATGACACAGACCTCTAATCTACCTTCTTAGGCTTCCACAGCTGAAGGGACAATTAAGCTAATGTTCTTCGCATACACAGGCCACCTCTCTGACTCAGTGGTAAAGGCAGGAGTTAGGGGTTCAGAAGCCTGGAGGAGGATTGGCCTACTCCCAAGGTAAACCTCAGGCCTTGCTCCTTGGGCCCAGGAGTGCTGAGCACAGCTGAGAGAATTAATGTCTGTGTACTCTGAATGGGCTCCAATAAAAGCTGCTTTTCTGCCTCATATAAATGTCTTCATTTGGGGAGGAGCTGGAGAGGTAGCCAGTCATAGCTATGGACCCAGAGCCTGTCCTTCATCTCTCCACCTAACCTGGGCCAGGCAGTTACGGCTCCCCCACATCTTGTGTTTTTTCTTCCTAGGTCTTCAAGCAGCTCAGCGTGGTAAGTGGTGGGGACCTGGGACCTGGGCTGTACTCACATATGAGGGGAAATGGTATTGTGTGGTCCTGCAGTTAACATGACTCCCCCTTCTCTACAGCATGTGGGCAGCGTGGCCCTGGCCCTCCAGAGCCTCAGGAAGGCAACACAGTACCTGGTGAATGGCCCTGGCAGGCCAGTGTGAGGCGACAGGGTGTGCACATCTGCAGTGGCTCCTTGGTGGCAGATACTTGGGTCCTCACAGCTGCTCACTGCTTTGAAAGGTGAGCCATACTTTTCAGTCTCTCGATTTGAGGGTGGATTTGTCCCTGTACCTCACAAGACTTTTCTGCCTCTAAAATAATAAGTATCATTTATGGGAAATGTGCCAATGGAGTAGACACAATGCTAGCTTAACCTTAGCGATCTTTCATGGTGGAAGCTTTACAAAGGAGGAAATGAAGACTGAGAGGAGGGAATTGTGCTGAAAGCTATGTGCTGTATCTGCTCATGTCCCCCTGCCTGTGCTCTTCTCCACGTTGTCACATCTCCGCTGGCACTCAGCTGTCTGGGCCTTCTCCTTCTCCTTTCAGGATGGCCACAGCAGAACTGAGCTCCTGGTCTGTGGTCCTGGGTTCTCTCAAGCAGGAGGGGCAGAGCCTGGGGGCTGAGGAGGTGGGAGTTGCTGCCCTGCAGTTGCCCAAGGCCTATAACCACTACAGTCAGGGGTCAGACCTGGCCCTACTCCAGCTCACCCACCCCACAGTTCGCACAACCCTCTGCTTGCCCCAACCCACCCACCACTTCCCCTTTGGAGCTTCTTGCTGGGCCACTGGCTGGGACCAGAACACCAGTGATGGTAAGTACTGTCCTAGACAGAAGTCTAGAGAGGCACTTTGCTTGCCCAGGCTCAAACAGGATCAGTTCCTAACTGTGCTAGCCCCTGCTCCCATTGTTTCAAGGCTAGGCTCAATATTATCTCCTTTACCAGTTTCCAGGACCCTACGGAATCTGCGCCTCCGTCTCATCAGCCGCCCCACTTGTAACTGTCTCTACAATCGGTTGCACCAGAGGCTGCTGGCCAACCCAGCAAGACCTGGGATGCTGTGTGGGGGTGCACAGCCTGGGATACAGGGACCCTGCCAGGTCTGATGAGGAATTCAGGGGGAAGGGAGGGTCTAGTCTATGGCTGAGGGCCCAATCCTCAGAGAAGGGTAATAGAGGTACAGCCAGGGGGCATCTGGCCAGTACTGGGGCTCAGGGGTTTCTGCTTTTGGCTCTTTCCCTGGCTCAGGGAGATTCTGGGGGACCTGTGATGTGCCGTGAACCGGATGGACACTGGGTCCAGGTTGGGATCATTAGTTTCACATCAAAATGTGCTCAAGAGGACACCCCTGTGCTGCTGACTGACATGGCGGCACACAGTTCATGGCTGCAGGCCTATGTTCACGGGGCAGCTTTTTTGGTGCAAGACTCAGGAGTTAAGAAGATGAGTGATGAGAACAGCTGTGTAGGTAGGTATGAGCATGAGTATCAGGACTGGGGTGTACGGGGACTTCCTGTACTCAAGACTTCCTGAGCAGTGGGTGGAAGGACAAGGAAACAAACTCTGCTCAGACTCCGAGCCTAGATGTGGCCAATAGAGAACCAAGAGTTTTGCTAAGGCCCCTTTTAGCTCCCGGGATAGAAACAGCCCCATTGGGGCCAGGGAGTTTTACAGATTTGGGTATACAAATGTCTCTGAAATTTGGCTGGTTTCAGGGGAAAAGCTGCAAGTGTCCAGGGCAGAGATCCAGGAAGGTGAGACAAGGCAGTGTCTGCAATGCAAATTGCATGCAAAGTCATTCCTGGGAAGGAAGCTGTGTTCTGATAGTCAGGGTTTTAGGGCTGGTACAGGCTTGGAGAAGTGCAGAAGGGAGGGGGGGTTGGGCAGAGCCCTTCCTGGTAAGACTAGATGGATACTGTCAGACATCACGATTAAAAGCATGCACATTATCTGGTTTGGGCTACAGAGCTCCAAGTTAAACTCTACGCTAGTTTGGTTACCTTTGGTCATGAGGCTGAAAGTCTCAACTTAGAACAAGATAAAGGAAGACTTGCTAACTTACGGAAGCACTCAGCACAGGCCCTAGCAGTAAGAGACCACTTAATAAACTGAATGATGTAATTCGCCTGTTTCAGCATGTGGCTCCTTGAGGAGTGGAGAACCCCAGGCAGGAGCCCTGTCTCAGTGGCCCTGGGATGCCAGGCTGAAGCACCACGGGAAGCTGGCTTGTGGTGGAGCCCTGGTATCAGAGGTGGTGGTGCTGACTGCTGCTCACTGCTTTATCGGGTGAGCCTTATGTCTCTCTCCTTTGTGCCCTTGTCTCAGCTCTGTCACTCAGTGCTGTCAACCCTGCCTCTCAACACAGGCGCCAAACCCTAGAGGAATGGAGTGTAGGATTGGGGGCTGGACCAGAGGAACGGGGCCTGAAGCAACTCATTCTGCATGGGGCCTACACCCACCCAGAAGGCGGCTATGATGTGGCCTTCCTGCTGCTGGCTCAGCCTGTGACATTGGGCCCTAGCCTAAGGCCCCTCTGCTTGCCCTATGCTGACCACCACCTGCCTGACGGTGAACACGGCTGGGTTCTTGGGCTGACCCAAGAAGCAGGTATAGGAATGGGGACACTGACAGTTGTCCATTGAACTTAGAGGAAACTGAGGCATCTAGGCTCTTCCTTTGCTTTACAGGCATCAACTACCCCCAGACAGTACCTGTGACAGTCCTGGGGCCAATGGCCTGTAGCAGACAACATGCAGTTCCTGGGAGCACGGGCATTCCCATTCTGCCAGGGATGGTATGCACCACAGTTGTGGGTGAGCCATCTCACTGTGAGGTGAGTTCAAATTCCCAATCCTTACCCAGCAGACCCCTGGTGTTCTCTCACCCTGCAGTTCACGAACAGACTTCCTGCCAGGCTCGGCTGCTAGCCTTTCTGTGCCAGCTTGCCCCCAAACAGCCCCCAAACTCCTTCTACCTGCTGCAGGAAGTTGCCAAGTGTAACCTGCTCCCTAACAGGGCCTCTCTGGGGCACCACTTGTACATGAGATCAGGGGTACATGGTTCCTGGCTGGACTGCACAGCTTTGGAGACACCTGCCAAGGCTCTGCAAAGCCTGCAGTTTTTGCAGCACTCTCTGCCTACGAGGACTGGGTCAGCAATCTAGACTGGCAGGTCTACTTCGCTGAGGAGCCGGAGCCGGAGCCGGAGCCTGAGGCTGAGACTGGAAGCTGCCTGGTCAACTCGAGTATGTTCCCTCTTCTTTAGCCTTGGCTCCCACCTAGGGGAAATCCTATTCTCACTCATTGTAGATGCCTGGGGTAGAGGACAGCAACAGTCAGACCCACATGGACTTTTATGAAGCTGGGGTCTCAGCTTCTTGGTCTTTAGGTCTCCTACACACCATAGGGGCCAAGATGGATCTTGCTTATTCAAAGGAAGTAATAAAGCTATAGGGACGGGGCCAAACTAATTTTCTTCCTCTCCTTCACAGGCCAACCAGCCAGTTGTTGACTGGTGACTCTAGTTTACTCACAGGACGCCAGAAACACCAGGCAACTCCCACATCAACACCCAAATCTACACCCCTGCCCTTCCCCTCCCAGTCTTGTGGTTCCCAGCCCTGAGGCAGGTCCAACAGCTGGCTGGCTGGGAATGAGCCTGCCCAGAGATGCTTTCCATGTGTGACCATGACCCCGCCCCCAAGCTCTGCTTTCCAACAGAGATGTCTCCAGTATTCCCTATCCAATCCTTCAGATACAACCACACCAGTAGCTGTTGTGAAAAAAAAAAGTTGTTTTTTTTTCTTGGGGGGTGGTGGAAGGTGGGGGAGCAATTTTCCTTTTTTAAAACTTAAATTGTTACAAAATAGATTTTAGAAAATAAGTTACAAACTATAGTAAAAGGCTCCCCTGCCACAGGCAGCTTTCGCTCCTGTGGTACTCTCTGATCTGCCTCTCCCTGGGTTAGAATCTGGCTATCCCTGCATTTTGGCAGAGTCTGGCCCTGGAAGAACATGGTGACAATGGGTTGGAAAGGAGATCCTTCATCCTTCATGGGCACAGACATGAAGACTACCTCATGCCCTTCTCGGGGAAAAGGCCAGATCAGGGTCCTCTTTGTGGGAAGAGGAGATGGGGATGCCCAAGCAACTCCTGAGCAAAATGTGGAGAGCAAGCCTCTCCCTGCCTGCACCCCTAACTTCAGTGAACTGTTCTTTGGAGACCTGAAGTTCAGAGGGAGAGATTGAGGTCCGCAGGCCACTGGGGTGAGGGGTTCTGAAGCGAGGCTGTAGAGGAGTCCTCTCTGCTTGTTGCTGGTACCACTGAAGCTCCTAGGGAGAGAAGGAGAGGACACTGAGGGAGGTCTACACCACCTCTCAGCCCTGCAGGTCATTCCCTGACACACCCTGAGAACACAGAGAAGGGGCAAGAAGCCAGAATAAATGGCTAAGTAGTCAAGCATTTGCCTACTATGTGTAAGGCCCCAGTACCATGCCTAGCATCTTCCCCTCACCAAACAAACCAAGCCCATGAATCCTATAATCCTAATTAGTTTTGCAGCCTTGGCTAACAGGCCACTCACTCACTGTCCTTGAAGTTACAAGAAAGCCATTTCTTCAATTCTCAGGAACCATCACCACTATTCTGTCCTTCCCAGTCAAGCTCTGGGCAAGTGCATACCATTTCAGGGACATCACCCTTTATGACTATAGACTTTCCTCTCTAGATGTGGAAAATGAGCTTACAGCTTGCTGAGTACCTAGACTGCCCCATGCCTCCATATCCTTACCCTTCAGTGGGCTGGGTGGAGACCAGTTTACCCGGAGATTCACTGTGATAAAGGATGAGAGATAGGGACTAATGACTGTTGCTGCTCAACTGGGCCTGGCTTCAAAGAAACAATTATCTGTGAGTCAGTCCTTCAGTTAAAAGGGGTGTGTTGGGGGAAGGTGCTGGCAGAGAGAGTAGTTTGGTTAGCTCATATAAGATCTGTAGCAGAAAGAAGATAAAATTAACCAAAAGAACGAACACAAAGATATAGCACAGGACTCACTGCACACAGGAAGGACCAGAGACCTTACTTTCAAAAAAGACAGAGACAAGCTATAGGGGGAAGAGACAGAAGAATGAGTATTGCCTGACAACTCAGCAAACTAGCTACGTCAGCAGTAAAGCCAGAGTAGCCAGTTAGAAGTCACCAACTGAGCAGGAAGGCCCACCTCTGCCTTAGACCTGCAGACCACTAACCAACTGTAGGACAGTCCAGGAGTCTGCAATTCTCTACCTTTCTCCTTTCTCATTCCCTGGCTTCTTGCCCACTCTAAGAAAGACCAGAACCTAAACAAAGCCTACGGTTTCATCCTTCTCCTCTGGAAACCATCACTAAATCAGGATTCTCAGATGCTCACTGAAAGAAAAAAGCCATTACTCTTTGACTATATAGGCTATTTGGGCATATTACTGCCCAACCTAACCCAGCGTCCATCTACCTGACTCAGGCAGGATTCATACCTCAGTGGCTCAAAGGCAGCCAGCCCTTTCAAACTAGATGGTTGGTCCATGTCCAGACCTCCTGCCACTCAGACTCCACTTGATTCTCTTTTCTGCTTGCTTTCCTCACCTACTCTGGGTCATGCTTTCTCTCCTCTGTGTCTACCTCTTCCTGGATCCTCTCAATCCTCTGCCCAACCAACTCACCCCACATACCCGAGCTAGACACTGTCCACTCTTCCTGGTGCTGCTGCTGGTGTCGCAGGAAGCTGATTCGGTGGCGGAAGCGGCGAGGACAATGAGAACAGGTGAATGGTCCCTCCTGGGGTGCATGGACCCGTCCATGGCCCTGAAGCCGGGCAGCGGTTCGAAAAGCCTTGCCACAGATGTTGCAGCTGTAGCGCTTGGGGTCCGTGTGGGTCCTGCTGTGGTTCTTCAGAGACAGCAGGTTGGGCAGAAGTTTGGGACACAGGGAACAAGGGTACAGTCCAGTGGTATGGGCCTTCTGGTGATTCAGCAGGCTACCAGCATGACGGTACGAACGCCCACACTGAGCACAGCAAAAGGGGCGTTCCTTGTCTTCAGCTGCTGTGAAATTTATTCCTTGTCCTCCATCAGCTGGCTCCCCATTCTCTTCTGGGTCTCTAGGAAGTCCTGACGGGACCCCCTGAGCTTGCCCTGGACCAGGAAGATCCACCTCTGCCATCCCAGCTTGTGGATCTCTGGTCTCTTCCGTCTGATTTGACATCTGACTGTGTTCACCAGCATGAGTCTTCATGTGTGTGGCCAGTTCACTGGGGGACTCAAACACTTTGCTACACTTACTACAAGCAAAGCTCTGGGCAGCAGTGTGGTTGTGTATCTTAGTGGTCACAGGGTTCAAGAACTCTTTGGAACAGAGTAAAGAACTGTGACAGTCTTTCCTGTTAATGCTGGGGTTCAAGAGGCCATCAGGGTGGCAGCAGGTCTTGCCACACTGGCTGCAGCAGTGGCTTTCCAGTTGGAGTTGAGAGCTGCTGTCTGCACCATTCCAGCTATCCATACATCTTAGAGTAGGACCACTGGACTGGCTCTCAGAGAGGTGACAAGGATTCCTGGAGATAGTATCTTCCAACTTGCCTTCTGGCTTTGTTAACTGACCCTGAAGAACCCAGGCACCATTGTGATTCATTTGTCCCCTGTCTCCTTGACCCCTATCTACTTTCCCTGCCTCCTGTGCAGATTCTGTGACTTTTGAACATGCTGGCCTACTGGGACTCTGACTGCGCTCCCCAGGCCTCTTGGTTTCATGTTCCACCTGCAGTACTGACTCAATACCATCTGACCTGCCCTCCAGTCCCCAGTCATCAAGGTTCTCCTTACTGCCTTCTGTACCATGTTGGCCTCCCTGGCCACTGGCTAGCTCTAGTTTGGTCTCCTCATGCTCCCGTAGATGCCTCTCTAGAGATCCCTGGCCAGAAAAGCCACAGCCACAAAGGGTACAATGTATATCGGCTGCCCTCTGGGGCCATCCTGCCTGTCGCTGCCGCTGACTATCAGAATGTAGCTTCTGATGGTCTTTCAGGGCTGTGCGGTTGGAAAAGGTCTTAAAGCAGAAAGGGCAGCTGTACCGGCCCTCCTCATGGTTGCATTGGTGGTTCAGGAGGCTGCCAGCATGGCGGTAAGTCCGGCCACACTGCCCACATCTGAAAGGCTGGTCCTCACCAGTCAGTTTCTGGGTGCTCCTACTCCTGCGTCGCTCAACATGGACTCGCTGGTGGTTGGCCAGCTGCTTCCGCAGGCGAAAGGCTTTTCCACATTCACTGCAGCAAAACTGCCGAGGGTCTGCATGGATGCGCCGGTGGCTCTTGAGTGACATGAGGTTTGAGAAACCCTTGGAGCAGGCCTGGCAGCCAAAGTGACCAGTCTGGTGGCTCTGCCGGTGATTGATAAGGCTGCCAGCATGCTTGTAGGTGCGGCCACAGACTTCACAGCTAAAGGGCCGCTCAGAGGTAACCTCAGTCTGACAGCCTGTCTCTAACTCCTGTTCCAGTTCCTCCTCCTTTACAGTGGTCTCCTCCCAAACTTCTTCTTTGACACCTGCCAGCTCTTCCACGGGCTCCACTTTAAGCTCTTCCTGGAGCTGCTCCCGCCCTGCCTCTGCTGCATTCTGGTGTTCACTGTGGTCTCCTGCCTCTGAGATGGGCCCCATTTGGGGCTCTGAGCCTTTGCAGCGAGGGTGGTTTCGCAGATGATTCCGGTAGGCAGCCAGGTTGGGGTAGCAGCGGGAACAGACAGGACAGATGAAATCACCGGTCTGGTGGATCTTTCGGTGGTTCACCAGGCTGCCTCCATGGCGATAGGTCTTGCCACACTGGTTACATTGGAAAGGGCGAGGGTGGGACTCCAGAAAGCTTTCACCAGTCTGCATGCAAAGGCTGTCTCCAACTGTGCCATCTACTCCCTCTTCAGACTTTATGTCCCCACCTTCTTCTGAGATGGAGGTCACTGTGCCCTCCAAGTCATGATCTGCAACTGTTTCTATTGCATCACCTGATCCTTCAAAATGGCTAGGAACATTCTCTGTCCTATTGCTGGAACTTTGACTTTGGTGGTGACGCTCCAGGCTCCCCAGGTCATCATAGGTCTGACCACAGCAGCCACAAATATGCCCATAACCTGCTCCATCTAGAGCTTCCACCTCACGCTGCAACTGATTCAGCAGCTCTGCTTCTGAGAGTTGCAGGGGAGGGCTATGGGTAGAGGCTGTTTCTGCTGTGCCTTCCTCCTCTTCTTCTGAGCCCTCAGTCATGGCAGAAGCTCCGTGAGCCTGGCGTAGGTGACTCCTATAGTCAGTCCTCCCAGGAAAGATCATACCGCACAGGCAGCAGAGGAAGGGCTGTGCTGAGGCTACCTCCCCTGGCCTATGGGTCTGGAAGTGACTGCGAAGGGCAGGCAGAGAATCAAATTCCTTTGGACAGAGAGAGCATTGATAGATGCCTGGAGGGTGGCAGGACCTATGGCTCGCCAGGCCAGCAGCATGGGGGAAAGAATCCCCACAATCAGAACATGTGTGAGTGGCTTCCGCCTTCCAGACAGTGTCAGTGTCAGCAGGGTGGGAGTTGTCAGACTGGCCAATGCCCCTCTTCTGGTCACTGTCTACCCCAGGGGGGCTACCACAGAAGCCAGTTTCACTGCGCTCCTCATCACCTGGGGTGTCTAAGTCGTTAAGGAAACAGGCCTTTTTTTCTAGTCCTTCCTCAGTGCCCTCTTTATCACCCAGAAAACAGGCTTCCTCCTTTTTAAGCACACAGTCATCGCCTTTAGATCCAGATTGCAAACAGTCCCGATCCTTTTCCAGGTTGTCTTCAGTTTCACAAGGACTTTCTCCCAAAGGATCTTGGGAAGAATCCAGGTCCTCATTGTTTTCCAACTTCAGGGTCCAGGTACCCCCAGGTGGGAGTTTGGCTTCTTCACCTGTACTATCTTGTTTCTGATGCTTTCGGTTCCACTGCCGAGTATGACGCCGTAAATGGCTTTTCATAGCAGCCATGGTATGAAAATGCTTGGCACAGGCCCCACAACTAAAGTCTCCTGTCTGGTGAGTCTGCCTGTGGTTGATAAGGCTGCCCGAGTGGCGATAGCTCTTGCCACAGTCTTGGCAAGCAAATGTTCTAGTTGGTGACAATGTGCTGTCTGTCCTGCTTTTTTCTCCTTCCCTGTGGATCATGCTATGATGTTCCAGACTTTTGAGATCTTCAAACAACATCCCACAAATGTTACACACCTGTGGCACTGTCCTATCTGCTGCTGGGGAGTTACTGGTGGCCTTTTCTTCACGTTTACATACATGTTCCTCATCTGCGTGGAATGCTGCTTCTATTCCCACTGGATCTGGTTGTTCTTTCTTAACAGGGCTAGGTGAACCTTCAGTCCCTGGATCTGCACTTCGGCGTGTAGCCTTGCAATGTACCCGTACATGGTTGCGCAGAGCCATGAGGTTGGGGTATTTTCTAGGACAAAGTGAACACTGGTACTCTCCTGTCCGGTGGCTGTGGCGGTGGTTCACCAGGCTCCCCCTGTGGCGGTAAGCCCGACCACACTCATTACACTTATAGGGACGATGGTCCAGACTGGCAGTGGGGACCTCTTCCTCTTTTGGAGTATTCTCGGCTGACATAAGAGCAGTTGAGGACACTGATGACTGACCATCTTCCCCAGCTCCTTGCCGGGGTCTATGATGAGCACGAATATGGTTTTTCAGAGCAGCCGCATTGAATAGCTGCTTGGAACAAATGGAACAGGGGTAGATACCCGTTTGGTGGCTTTTTCGATGGTTGATGAGACTACCTGCATGACGGTAAGTACGGCCACAGTCCCCACAACAGAAAGGTCGATATTCCTCTGAGCCACCATCTTCTAGATGTCCAGAAGAGCTGAGCTCCCCAGAACCATTCAACATCCCTGTTTTAGATAGCTGACCCCAGCTCTTCTCATCTGCGTGTCCATTTGTGGTAGGTATCTCTTTGTCTTCCCATGGTTGCTCCTGCTTTATCCCCTCATGGGATTGCTGATGTTCCAGCAGATCCCTAGGGAGCCGGAAGGCACGAGGGCAGTGAGGACAGTGGTAAGGCCGATACTGGGCATGGAGCCTCGAGTGGTTCTTCAGGGCCATGAGGTTAGAGAACTCCTTGAAACAGATGGCACAGGGGTAGATACCCAGAGTGTGGCTCTGGCGATGGTTAGTGAGGCTCCCAGCATGTTTATAGGTCTTTCCACACTGATCACACTTGTATCTTCGCTCCCCCTCAGTAGGAAGAGGCTCAGTGGACTCCTGGGCCTCTGTGAAGTTCACTACTGATTCAGCCAAATACTGTTCCAAATTGCTAAGGAGGTTGCTCCCTGGAGTGGGGAGTGGTAGGGCTCCATCAGAATTGGTGGTGGGTACCCAGTCCCCTGTACTTCCTTTAGAATCTGGCTGAATTTCTAAGCCTTCTCTTTGTTCGGCAGGTGGGACTTCCCAAGTCCCTGAAGCTGCTCTAGGATCAGCTCCAGATTCCCATTCATGCGCCTCTTGTATATGCTCTGTCTGATTTCCCCAGCCTTCCTCAGAACCAAGCCTCTGACTCCAGGAGTTGGTAGACATGGTCTCACTCTGAAGGCGTGGAATGGTTTCCTTGGCATGTGGGGGCCCATGCCTTTGGTGGCTCTTAGAAGCATGAGTCCTCATATGGCTCTGGAGGGCCAAGCGATTAGAAAAATCCTTGCCACAGGTGGTACAGGGGAGAAGACCAGTCTCATGGTTCTGCGGGTGGCTGGCCAAGCTCCCTGGGTGACTGCGGCAGGGGTGAGGGATGTCATCGGCTTCCTCCCTGTCCTGCTTGGCAGACGAATGGCGCACTTCCCGATGCCGTGACAGTTCTGGGAGGTTAGGGAAGTGGCGCTGACAGTCAGAGCAGCTGAACGAGAGGGGCATGTCCTCCATGGGGTAAAGCAGCAGAAACCCTGGAGGTTCAAGAGGGACAGACAGGTGGCTGCAGCATTCTCTCTGCAGAAAGGGCCGAGGCCTAGAAAGAGGGGACAGTAGTCAAAAGGAAGGACTGAGTCAGTTTTGTTTCTTGGCTATTCGAGCAAGTCGCAAAGAGGCTCCCCAACCATCCATGCCAAGGGACCCGCTCCTTATTAGGTCTGGAGGTACCTTCAGAAGCTTCACTATGCACAAACTTCTAGAAAAGCTCCCAGGCTTAAGTCATCTCTAGAATCAGAGAGAAATAAGGAAACTAAAATCTAGTCTAGACTCTAGATTGACCTGACTTTGTCTTTTAGATTATATATAATTGATCTTACGTTCTTCAGGCTCTGCACTCTATCATTCTGGAACAACCTAACAGAAATCTATGCTTACTGTGAAGTTCAAGCTGCTCTGGTATTCCCTGAGTAGCCCAAGCTGGTTTCAAACTCATGGCTTTTCCTACCTCAGACTCTTTGAGAGTTGAGGCTGAAGGTGAGAGCCGAGACAGTTGGCCAGGCCTTACAGTAACAGACGTGCAACCCTTCTCCCTTCACCCTTCAACTAAACCGAGGGGTCTGAAAACACTGGCAGAGCAGCTGCTGTCTTCAGAGGTCGGTCACCTAAGCTCTGTACAAGGTAGAGGCCCTTTTAGGGATGAATTTCAATTCAGTCTTTCCAGCATCACATTGTTCTCCTATTAGGTGTTTGTTTTACTTCCTTTAAATAGATTTAATCCCATCCCATTTCAGGTTGAAATTTCATTTTATTCTCTGCCTTTTCTATCCCTTGCCTACCTTACCTTGCTGTCTCCAACACTTTTCATTTTCTCTTCTACTTCCTCTCTAAACTTTGATAGCAACTCATGCTGAACAGTACCGTGTGCCAAGCATTGCTGTTACACAAGTGTATTGGGGGGGAGGTCAGGGGTCGCATTTGAGACAGGGTCTCACTATGTAGTCCACGCTTCCCAAGTGCTGGGATTAGAATCATGCGACACCACGATAAGCTTGCATATTTATGCCACTAAATCCAACGCCGTGTTACCTCGTTTTTTGTTTTGTTTTGTTTTTTTACATAAACTCACTTCAAGAGGCAACCTTTATTCCAAAACCCAGTAGCAGCTATTCATTTCTGCCACATCATCTCGCCTTTCTCCGAGGCTGACTAGTCTCCTGGGAACCTAACACAACTATTTCTAATCTCACCAGCTGAGCCTGTTCCCGGAATTCTCGCTTCTCAAAACTCCTTCACTCGAGTCCCCCTTTCCTAATCAACCACCTTCATATTTCTCTCGAGCCACTAGTCTTTTCTGCCAATTTCTTCTCTAGATTCCCTACCTCGCACCAGGAGTGCCTTCTGGTTCCCGCCGCCGGCGCGTCCGTTGGAGGTCGTGAACGGGAGCGCGCCTGCGCACTGGGACCCTTACCCTAACTGCAGCCGCGAGCCCTAAGGGGGTTGCTGGTGCGAGGGTTCTCGAGCGCACACACACGCACACTCAGCCAGGGCTCCCGGGAGTGGTAGATGAGGGGAAGAAGCGGGAGAAAGGAGGAGATAGGCGGAACAGGGACAGCTGGGATGAACTAAGAGTCTAGCCTAGTTCCGCGGACACTTCCTATTGTTACCAGGAACCAGGAAGTGTCCTAGGTGCTAATGCTTCCCCCCGAAACTTCCGCCTAGGAACACTTCCTGTCCCTCCTCCGAGCAGTGTTTCCACACGGACACGCTTCCGGCGCTAGGTTCCGGGTGGGCCTAACTCTTGTTTGATTTTGTTTAGAGATTGGGTCTAACTATGCAGCCCAGGCCGGCCTCGAGCTCGGAGCAATCCTCCTGCCTCAACCTCCAGGAGGTTGGCGCTCTCAGGCGGCGTGAGCGATCACGCTCGGCTGTGGGCGCCACTCTGGCTCCGCCCACGCAGGTCAGCGCGGCGTTCGGAGTTTAAGCCACACTTCCGTGCACAGCTGCTAAAATCGCTCCAGTGCTTATTCAGCCAGCACGGGAATGATAAATAGGCTGCAGCCCTGGCTAACAGTACTTTGGTGACACTTCTCCTGAGGTTCCATCCAAGGCTCTTCCCAAGGCGGCCGTGAAGGGATCCTCACTAAGTTCGCTCCTCGCTGCCAGAGTAAATGTGGACTATAAACGGATTCAGGCACCAACAAAGCCGGAGCGCCCTCTCCGTTTCTTCCCACCTCCTAGCTCTCGGAGACACTTCCGGCGACTTGGCGGGTGTACACCGTCAATCGGCCTGGCGTCCCATCCCCTGAGCACCCAGAAACCCTTCGCAAGATACTTCTCTGCTTCAGTAGGCTCGGGGCTGCTTCCGTAAGTTTTTCCTTCCTCCTGAGCACGGAAGGCGGCCGTCCACTTCCGCTGTCTGGCCGGCGGCCCCGCCTCTACCCTCCCCCGCGCTGGGTCCTAGCGCCTGCCGCTCTCCGAGTGTCCGGAGCTCCGTCGGCGCTAAGCACCCCCGCCGAAGCTGCGGAGCCTGCGAAAACCCAACCAGGTAGGCCGGGAAGTCGCGGGGGGCTCGGGCAGCGGGCACCGACGCGGTTGGAGGGCCCCCCCCTAGCTTCCCGTCTGCTGCCGAGCGGACGGACTGGACCGGGCGCGAGCATCACGGGCGGGGCGAGCCGTGAGCGGCCTCGGGCGGGCTGCGGGCCCAGCGGGTCCTAGAACCCGCCCGGTGCCCGCCGGTCCGCGCTGTGGATGCCTAGGCTCCGCGGACGCGACTGCCGGCCTTGCTCCGCGCCGACCCTGGGGTCCTAGAGTCCGCCATGTTCCGGGCTTTTGTCTGGGCGGCGAGGGCCTCCTCGCCAAGTCCTTCGCGGCTGCTCGCCCCCCTCCCAGGCCGAGCTTCTGTCCGCCCCTCCCGCGGTCCTAAAGAACGCCATCTTGCAGGCCTTTGTCCTGCTCTGGCTCATCGGTCCATTCATTTCTTCATGCCTTCCTTCTTCATTCATTCTGTCCTGTTCCGCTCGCCGAAGCCACGTTATCCTAGGGTTTAGTCCCAAATGAGTCAGCATACAGCCCCGCTCTGCGAGGGCTGCGTGTCTGGCGAGGACACCCGCACAGACACGGTTGCAGAGAGCGAGGAGCGCTGGGTTTCTGCAGGTCTTGTCCCTCCTCAGAGAGTCTGGTAGGCCCTACTGCCCTGCAAACTCCCGTCTGCTTCAGGGACCCTGTTCCAACGAAAGGAATTGAGGCCCCCGAGCGCGATGCATCCCTCATCTTAGTGCTCGTTTTTCATTCTTGTGGGGAATGGAGTATTGGAAGCATGCAAGGATCTTCCCGTGGGAGAAGGAAAACGAGGGCTGGCTCCCGGGCAAAGGGAATTGCATATGGAGGTGGTAAAGTTTGTGAATTGTTGATGGAGCTTAGGTTGCTGACCAGAGGGGACACTGTCGAAGAAACTGAGGGTGGAAAAATGGGATCATGTTGTGAGCTGACTGGTGGTTAGGCCTAGCATATCATTAAACATTCACCAGAACACAGCTCCATCAATTCACCAATAGGCACAAGGTTTGTGTGGCTTATATGTCGATGCCTCTTCTACTTTTTTTTAACCACACCTGCGCTGCTCCCTCACCTCCAGCCTTGGGGACACTGAGTCTCATTAACTTGTGAGAAAGTAAAATGTCATTCCCCTCATTGGGTTTCATCCCAGCAGTAAACAAATTGGAGTATTAGTGTGATACTTGAACCCTGTGACCTTGTGAAGACGGGGCATTTTAGTTAATAAATAGTTGGTGACTGACTCTCACAAGCTCCTACAATGGAAAAAGCAGAGGCTATGGACCTGGGTGGGAATTCCACCCGAAAACAGTTTTGGAATAACAAATGCATAGAACAAAGTTCCCTGGACCCGAGTGCTGGAGATGAAAAATTAAGATCCAATAATAAAATATGCTAGTGCTAATAAAGCAATAATCAGGGGGACTGATGGTAGAAATTTCCATATCTAACTACTTGGCTTCAAATACCAGCCAAGTCTGTGGTAATTGCCTGGCTTTTCTGTGTTATCTCTTATTTTAAGGACGTGTTTAGTATTTTATTTTATCTTGTGTGTTCTTGTAGCACATGTGTGGAAGTCAGAGAACAACTTATTGGAATTGGTTCTGTCTTTCCACCATGTGGGTCCTGGGGATACAACTCAGGTTGTCAGGCTTGACAGAAAACACCTTTACTCACTGGGACATCTTGCTAGCCCCAACCAAGAACACTAACCTTACCTTACAGCCTGAAGCTCTCACTTATGGCTGTATTTAGCCTTAAATTACTTCTGAAAAGACCTTGTTTCCAAATACAATCATGGAGGTAGTTAGAGCTTCAACATAAGAAGAAGACAAATATTCAGCTATAACAGACTTCTAAGGCATCAAGAGATGAACTTGAGAAGTCAGTTCAGTGTGTATAAAATACAAATGGTATCTGGTGCACAGCATTAAGCCTGCACCTTAAGAAAGTTTTTTGAAGTTAAAAGGTAGCTAGGTAGATATATCATTATCTAAAAGGAGTCTGTGAGGTGTGGTGTTGTGCATGGTAAAATTCTAGCACTCAGGAGAGAGTTCCAGGCCAGCTAAGGTTATATAGTGAAACTGTCTCAAAGCTAAAAATTCCTGCTGGGTGGTGGTGGCGAGGCCGCGGGAGTGCACTCCTTAAATCCCAGCGCTTGGGAGGCAGAGGCAGGTGGATTTCTGCCACCAGCCATGGCTATACAGAGAAACCCTGTCTCAAAAAACAACAACAACAACAACAACAAAAAGGCTAAAAATTACAAGCAGTGCCACAAAGAAAGGAATAGAGCCAAAGTACAAGATTCATACCTGTTATCCCAACACTAAGGAGGCTAAGGCAGAAAGAATCAGGGCCAATCTGAGCTACATAGTAAGATCCTGCAGCCCCCACCCCCCAAAAAGGTAGACAAGAAAAATCTTTGTTGTTTTTATGTGTGTGAGCGTTATGCTTATATGTATGTATGTGCACCAAGGGTATTCCTGATGCCTATAACTGGAGTTGTAGGTATTTGTGAGCCACCACATGGGTAATAGGAACCAAATATGTGTCCTCTAAAACAAGAGCAATTGCTCTTAACTGCTGTGCCATCTCTCCAGCACCCAGGAAAGCCTTCTTAGAGGGAGGAAGATGGCCAAACTTGATGACCTGAGTTTAGCCTCCTAGAACCATATAGTAACTAGAGAGAATTGACTCTGCAAGCTGTCCTCTGCCCTCCACACCCCTAGTGAGTATGCATGCACATACACAGAGAGGAGCCTTAATAGAGGAAGTAAGTAACTATAGAAAAACAGAGACCCTCAGGAGACTGAGGGGTAGCAGTTCCGACTGTAGAACTGCTAGGATAATGATCTGCGGTTGGAAGGCACCAAAGTCTAGAATGAAGACAGGAGGCCTGGGGGTGTGAAGCCCAGTGGTGGAAGTGAAGAGTTGGACAGAGCTAAAAGCAGAGAGAGATGGGTTAGAGATTTGCTATTCGTAGAAAAGTACTGGCCTTTGTCCTGGGAAGTATCCTGATTTTGCTGGAGGATTTTAAGTGAGCAAAGAGTGTGACCTTAGAGTTCAACTCCAGGGTTTGAAGATTTGAGTTTTGACTCTGGGCATCATAATTAGCTGTGTACACTTTTGCCTTGTGATAAAAAATTTTTTTCTTTTCTTTTGTTTTTTTTTGAGACAGGGTTTCTCTGTATAGCCTTGGCAGTCTTGGAACTCACTCTGTAGACCAGGCCTGACTTCGAACTCAGAAATCTGCCTACCTCTGCCTCCCAAGTGCTGGTATCAAAGGCATGCACCACCACTGCACAGAGTCTGGCTGAGGATTTTTAAATAGAGTTGTAGTAAAAATGTTTCCCTCCTAGAAGTACTTGAAGACCTAAGAGATGTATGTGTCCTTCCCCCACCCCCTTCTTTGTTTCTTTCTTTTGTTTGTGTTTCTGGGAGTAAAATCCAGTGCCTCACACTGTCAGGCAAGTACTTTCCCCTTTTATATCCTGGCTCACATATCTATTTCTTAAGTGTTGGTTGGAATGGTCAGCGTTTGTTTAAAGTACCCATTTCAGGGTTGCAGAAATGGTATGGCTGGTTAAACACTAGCCATACAAACCTGACAACCTGAGTTCAAGCCCCAAAACACAGGCAAAAAGCTGGATTTGGTGGCACACATCTGTAATCCGGCACTGCTATAGGGAGATGTAGTGCAGAGATAGGAGAATGATCTCAGAGCTTGTCAACAAGCTAGTCTGGAGTACACAGTGTAACAACAGTAAGAGAGACCCTACCCACCTCAACAAGTTGAAAAACAAGCTGACTCCCAGTTGTCCTCTGCATACCTACACATTCACATATAAATATGCTTGGTGCCACATACCTATAGTCCTAGCACTGGGAGGCTAAGGCAGGTGGACCTCTGAGTTTGAGGGCAGCCAGGTACAGAGAAAACCTGTCTTGAAAAACCAAAAAGAAGAAGAAGAAGAAAAGGGCTGGGGTTGGGGGTTGTTGGAGCCACTGGAGCCTGGCCATTGTGAGCTGTCTAACATGGGTGTGGGGAACTGAATTCATAGCCTCTAGCAAAGTGATTCTCAACTTTCTTTTTTTTTTTTTTTTTTTTTTTTTTTTTTTTTTTTTTTAAGTTTTATTTATTTTACGTGTGTGAGTACACTATTGCTCTCTCCAGACACACCAGAAGAGGGCATCAGATTCCATTACAGATGGTTGTGAGCCACCATGTGGTTGCTGGGAATTGAACTCAGGACCTCTGGAAAAGCAGTCAGTGCTCTTAACCACTGAGCCATCTCTCCAGCCCCAATTCTCAACTTTCTAATGCTGTGGCCCTTTAATACAATTCTTCATGTGGTGACCTCCAACCATAAAATTGTTTGTTGTACTCCATAACTATAATTTGCTACTTTTATGAATTATAATATAGATATCTGCTTTCAGGTGGTCTTAGGTGACTCCTGACAGAGCCATTGGAGACTCTCTGGTTGAGAACCATTGTTCTAGAAGACCAGTGAGTGCCCTGCTTGGCAATCTCTCTAGCCTGTGACTTTTTTTTTTTTTTTTTTTTTTTTTTTTTTTTTTTTTTTTTTTTGAAGAATAAAAATACAGCCGGGCGGTGGTGGAGCACGCCTTTAATCCCAGCACTTGGGAGGCAGAGGCAGGCAGATTTCTGAGTTCAAGGCCAGCCTGGTCTACAGAGTGAGTTCCAGGACAGCCAGGGCTACACAGAGAAGCCCTGTCAAGAAAAAAACAACAACAAAATAATAATAAAAAAATAAGGGGGCTGGTGAGATGGCTCAGCGGGTAAGAGCACCGACTGCTCTTCAGAAGGTCATGAGTTCAAATCCCAGCAACCACATGGTGGCTCACAACCACCCGTAATGAGTTCTGACGCCCTCTTCTGGTGCGTCTGAAGACAGCTACAGTGTACTTACATATAATAAATAAATAAATCTAAAAAAAAAAAAAATTTAAAAAAAATAAGAAGAATAAAAATAAAAATACAGATTGCAGTGTCCTACATCAACTTAATTAGATGGTGGTTTTTTTTGTTTGCTTTTTTAATTGCTTTTTGTTTGGATTTTTTTTTTTTTAATTTTTCATTTTTATTTGGACTTGTGTACAGGTGCCCAAGGAGCCAGAGAGGGTATCAGATCCCTATGAGCTGAAGTTACAGGAGGTTGTGAGCCAGTCAGTGTGGGTGCTGGGAATTGGACTCAGGTCCTCTGGAAGAGGGCAAGGCTCTTAACTATAGAGCTATCTCTCCAACCACTTGCTTTTGTTATTTAAGTTAGGAGCTCTATGTAGTCCAGGCTGGCTTTGAACTAATGATCATCCTGCCTAAGACTCAGAAGTATTAGGATTGAGGGTATGCTTCCTAGGAGTACACTGTAGCTGTTTTCAGACACTCCAGAAGAGGACATCAGATCCCATTACAGATGGTTGTTAGCCACCATGTGGTTGCTGGGAATTGAACTCAGGACCTCTCAAAGAGCAGTCATTGTTCTTTCTTAATTCTGGAGCCATCTCTCCAGTATGGTCCCAGACTTCTGAGCAAGGGCTTAAAAACTTTAAACACCAGAGTCAAGTCTCAGCCATGTTAAGTTTCTAGCTGTATGACTTGACAAGTCTCTTTACTCTCAGAACTCAACTCATTCGCATCTATAAAATGAGGTCAGGGCTTCCTATTTCAGGCTGTATGAGAATTATACAAGGTGCCACACCCAGCTGATGAGCTCTGATAAGAATCCGTAGTTGAGGGCTGGTGAGATGGCTCAGCGGGTAAAAGCACCAACTGCTCTTCCAAAGGTCATGAGTTCAAATCCCAGCAACCATATGGTGGCTCACAACCACCCATAATGAGATCTGATGCCCTCTTCTGGTGTGACTGAAGACAGCTACAGTGTACTTATATAATAATAATAAATAAATCTTAAAAAAAAAAAAGAATCCGTAGTTGAGAGAAGCAATCTGATTCCAGCTGGTCGTCACTCAGTCCCATGTGTTAGTACTATTGTTACCTTAGACTGAGGGTCTAAGACACACAGTAAATTGAACAAAAGGTCCCATCAGCTGGGAAGTGCTGGGGGCTTATTTGAAGCTGGGTGGTTTGCCTTCAGAGTATAGTTGGTCGCACAGAACTCTGCTTCTTGGAGCCTTGCTTTCTTGCGGTATTGATGTAAGGGTGTGCTGATAGGTGTAAAAGGGTTAGGATGCTGTGGAATTTGGCAAGCACTTAGTAGATGTGAGCTGTCCTAGGGATGCAGCAAGCAAAGCCTCATGCATGCCAGTCAAGAACTTGGTTGCTGGGCTATACTCCCCAGCCTGGCTTTTGCTTTTGTTTTTGTTTTTGTTTTTTCCCTGTTGGAAAAATTTAGGAGGCTAGAGAGATGTGACTCAGTGGTAGAGAACTTATCTGGCCTGTATCAGGCCCTGGGTTCAAATCTTACCCCACCCCACCAAATGCTTCCTGGTATGGTGCTGACTCTGCTCATTGGTCAACCAGTTAAACTGCTTCTATATTACCTTTTCTGGAATAGGCCCCAGCCCCCCTGCCTCCCATCTTCTTGGATGGGCTCCATCCTCCTCCTCCACCCCAGCTCCTGTGATGTACAGATGAGGACACGGGTCTATAAACAGATCCTAGTAAATGATGTACAAGTCTGAACACAGAACCTTGGCCTGCCACCCTCCGGGCACACCTGCCCTCCTGCCCACTCTCCCCTGCCTCAGCACCACATCTAAGCTTCTCTTAAGAGGATCTGCCCTAATCCTCTTCCCTTTATCCCTCTGGGAGGATGAGCGGGTGTTAAGACTGATGCAGCTGTTAATCCTATTTTTTCCCAACTATGATCCTAGGAGCAGCTGTGTGGATGTTGTCTGGGCTCCTGGCCAGGAAGTAGGGACGCTTCAAGAGCTAGTATCCCAGGAGGCCTCGCTAACTCAGACACATCAGTTGTGACTGAGGAAGAGGCTTGGACTATCTGTCAGCAGTAGGTCAGGCTGTCTTGAGAGTGAGTGAACTACTGTCAGAGTTTTAGAGCCAGGACCTAAAGGGACTCCAGTGTAGAGGATGGATCAAAATTCCTATCTGGGGTGACGTGCCTTATAGCTGTGTGTGGTCAGAATTCTCTGAGCAGTTGCTCCTCCAGAACTGACCAACATATACTGGAGACCCATTACCTCCAAACATAGCCAACCACCCCGTCTAAACATTGGCTCCTCCTTTCTCTGGACCAAATCTGTCTTTCCTGAGCATTTGGAGATCTTAAGGCCATAGGTAAAACTGAGAAAGGAACATTGTGAAAGTAACGGAACCTAGCATTATAGGAATGCCGAGGGTTTAGAAAACAGAGGTTGGGGCAGATATAGCCAGTCCTTTTGTGATGCATGCCCTCATTTACTGATTTCTACCCCTAATGAGCAGATCACAGGGGAGTCTTGAACACACTATCAAAGCTGGGAGGATGTAGAGGTCCTGTGGTTTGGGCTGAGGAGCGTCAGCTGGGAAGTATGGGTATGAGCCAGTTACCTCTGGGACTGGAGAGATGGCTCAGTGGCTAGAGCACTTGCTGTTCTTGAAGACCATTCAGGTTTGATTCCCGGCACCCACATGACAGCTCATAGCTACCTTACCTACAGTTCCAGGGGATTGAACAGCTTTGGGCACCAAGTATAGGCATGGGCCAGTAAACGTTCATACATAGAAAATGAAAGTGATATTTTTCTTAAAGATAGAGTCACCTCTGAGATCTTGAGAGGGCTTTGATAAAGAAGGGAGCCTTGAAGAATGCCGAGGGATGGTTTTGGCCTAATTTTGATTCTTTTGCAGAGAAGTCCTGCTCACCAAGGCCATGGAAGTGGAGGCTACAGAGGCCAGGTCCCCAGGCCCCTGCTACAAGCGCTCTGGCCGCCGTTATAAGTGCCTGTTTTGTACAAAGACATTTCCAAATGCTCCCAGGGCAGCCCGCCATGCTGCTACACATACACCTACAGACTGCACAGAGGAGGTGAATGAGGTCCAGCCAAAGGTGGATACAGAGCCCAAAGCCGAGGAAGCCAGTGGAGACAAGGTATCTGGTTCCGTAGCCAAGCCCCGGCCCTATGCTTGCCCACTGTGCCCCAAGGCCTACAAGACAGCTCCTGAGCTACGCAGCCATGGGCGAAGCCACACTGGTGAGAAGCCCTTCCCATGCCCGGAGTGTGGCCGCCGCTTCATGCAGCCAGTGTGCCTGCGTGTGCACTTGGCCTCGCATGCTGGTGAGCTGCCCTTCCGATGCACACACTGCCCCAAGGCTTATGGTACACTCTCTAAACTAAAGATCCACCAGCGAGGGCACACAGGTGAGCGGCCCTATGCCTGTACTGACTGCGGCAAGAGCTTTGCTGATCCTTCAGTGTTCCGCAAGCATCGGCGCACGCATGCAGGCCTGCGACCCTACAGCTGCGAGCGCTGCGGCAAGGCCTATGCAGAGCTCAAGGATTTACGGAACCACGAAAGGTGCGATCCTAGATATAGCTGGGAGACAAAAGTGGGAATTAGTGTCTCAATAGACTATACCTACAGGAAGAGGTGCAGCTGGATACTTGTCTAAAGGTGGGAGCGCCTGGTTGATCAGAGATCAGGCTGGGCGGCAGAGCAAAGATGAGAGGTGACTAGAGATGGAACCCTGAAAGTGGCAAGGCTTTATTGGCCTATGTTCCAGTACAGCTGGAAAGTAGGCAGTATTTGGAGTCAGTCACCCACAGGATCTTAGGGGAGGGACATGTGTAGGTAGGTCATAGGAAAGAAGTTCTATGGATTTCTGACTCTAGGGCACCCTCTGTGGCTCTTAGGGAATTAGCGCTCAGACAGGCTATAGGGCTCTCCCACTGAGTCTGTTGCAACTAACCGGGTCCTCCATTACTCCACAGGTCCCACACGGGTGAGCGCCCCTTCCTCTGCTCAGAGTGTGGTAAAAGCTTCTCTCGATCCTCTTCCCTCACATGCCACCAGCGTATCCATGCAGCCCAGAAACCCTATCGCTGCCCGGCTTGTGGTAAGGGCTTCACACAGCTCAGCTCTTACCAAAGCCATGAACGCACACATTCAGGCGAGAAGCCCTTCCTGTGCCCTCGGTGTGGCCGCATGTTCTCTGATCCCTCGAGTTTCCGCCGCCACCAGCGGGCACATGAGGGTGTAAAGCCTTACCGCTGTGAGAAGTGTGGCAAGGACTTCCGGCAGCCAGCCGACCTGGCCATGCATCGGCGAGTACACACCGGTGACCGACCCTTCAAGTGCCTGCAGTGTGACAAGACTTTTGTGGCTTCCTGGGACCTCAAGCGGCACGCATTGGTGCACTCGGGACAGCGGCCATTCCGCTGTGAGGAGTGTGGGCGAGCCTTTGCTGAGCGAGCTAGCCTCACGAAGCACAGCCGCATGCACTCTGGCGAACGTCCTTTCCACTGTAATGCCTGTGGGAAATCCTTTGTGGTGTTATCCAGCCTCAGGAAGCATGAGCGTACCCACAGAAGCAACGAGACTACAGGAGCTGCCCCCCAGCAGGAGTTGGTACTAGGACTAGCACTGCCTGTAGGCGTCGTAGGTGAGAGCTCAGCTGCCCCAGTGGCAGGTGCAGGGATAGGGGACGCTCCAGCAGGGTTGCTAGGGTTACCGCCTGAGTCTGGTGGTGTAGTGGCCACACAGTGGCAAGTGGTAGGCATGACTGTGGAGCATGTGGAGTGCCAGGATGCTGGCGTTGGGGAAGCTCCTAGTACCCTAGGAGATACAGGAGAGGTGGGGGATGAGGAGACTGATGAGAAGCCCCCACAGTTTGTGTGTCGCGAGTGCAAAGAAACTTTCTCCACACTGACATTGCTACGCAGGCATGAGCGCTCACACCCGGAGCTCCGGCCCTTTCCCTGCACCCAGTGTGGTAAGAGCTTCTCAGACAGGGCTGGGCTTCGTAAGCATAGCCGCACGCACAGCTCTGTACGCCCCTACTCCTGTTCCCAATGTCCTAAAGCTTTCTTGAGTGCCAGCGATCTGCGCAAACATGAACGCACCCACCCTGTGCCCATCGGGACCCCCATACCCCTAGAACCCCTTGTGGCTTTGCTAGGAATGCCAGAAGAAGGGTCAGCTTGAAGTTTATAGATCTCTCTACTACACTCCCAGAAGCCCATCCCTAGTCTCCAAACCCCACCTCTGGGCAGCTAGCTCCTCTCTCTGTCCACTAAGAGCTGTGGACAGTGGAAGCTGGTAGCACTTGGAGGGAGACTCATTAAAGCACTGGCTTTGATACCAAGCTGTCTTCTGTATTCTGGTTCAGTTTACCTTCGGTAGAAATCTGGGATTAGCATATATTGGAAGGGTCTTGGTGACAGGCTTTCACAGCTTAGCCTGATCCAGAATTCACTATATAGCCCAGGCTCACCTACAACTAGAATCCTCCTATCTCAGCCTCCTAGTACTAGGATTATAAGGACTTACCACTACACCTGGCCCTAAAAGGTCTTGAAATGCATTGATTGCCAAAGTATATTTTGGGCTGTCTTGTAAAGAGTTTTCATGCCAGGTTGGTATAAGAATGTATTTGTACCTCTGAGAATAATTGGTGACTAAAAGATGTATTAAAAGTATTAGTCCTGCAGTAAACAAACCTATGTGGTTTTGTTTAGCCTATATTCAGGATCATGAAACATTTACTGATTAAGTCTGTCCTTTCACAGATAGTAAGCTGGGGCTAAACAATTACTTTTTCTAGAGCTGGAAAGATGGCTTCACTATTTAAGGCTCACAATGAAAAAGGTTTGGTTCCCAGCCCTCATACTTGTCTCTCCAACTACTTAAAAAAAGAAAAGGAAAAGAAAAGCCCTCCCCCCCCCAGATGTGAGGCAGCTAAAGACAAACCCGTCTTTCCTGTTTATTACATTAGCAAATGAGGGAGCATATTTGGAGGTAAACAGATTTCTCTTCACATTAAAACCCACAAACTAACAAACAATTAGCCTTACTAGAAAAGTCCTTACTGGGTTTGATGGTCCATGCCTTTAATCCCATACTCCTGGAGGCAAAGGCAGTTGGATCTCAGAGTTTGAGGCCAGCTTGATCTACAGAATGAGTTCCAGATAGCAAGGGCTACACATAGAAACCTTGTCTCAAAGAAGAAGAAGAAAGAGAATGAAAAGAAAAGCTAAAACTACATGAAGAAATCACATGTACGGCCTCAGCAGTGGGCATATATACTGTGTGCCTCAATGGACAGATTTGTTCCTAAAAGATGTTGATAGGCTGTACCACCCAGGAGACAGAAGATCTCTGAGTTCAAGGCCAACTGGGTCAACATCAGTTCCTGGTAACCCGGGCCACATGAGACACATGAAAGTTAACAGCTGAGATTTATGTTGGTGGTAGAGCACTTAACTACCATCTAGTTAACTAAGTTCTGGGTTCTGTATACAGAATTAAGAGGGAAAAGTTGACTTTCTGAGTTTAATCTTTAAATTCATTGCTTTTGCATTGAACCACAGTGTAACGCAGGCTGACCTCAAACTGGTACTACTGTTGTAGTCTGCCAAGCACATGCCAGCATACCTGACTGTCTGTTTCTCACATTTGTTGGGAAAACAACCAGATTTTTCTCTGCTGTGTGTTTGCTACCATTTCTCTGTATTTCATGTCAGCTGGCTGTCAGTGTAGTGAAACCAAACTTGGGGTTGGAACAGATCATTTTACCATTTTCCTAGATTTCTGAGGTTTGTGTCGGCCCTGGAGATGGTTACTGCACACACTCTGTAACCAGCGTGTGAAGTGCACATTGATCTTCCAAGGTTCTCAAGGTTATTAGTATTAATGATATTGTCACAACTAGAAAACAGAAGTTGACTCGGGCATGTGGCTTGTCACCGGCCCGATGTTTGCCTGTGTATGGCATTATGAATGGTTTTGAAAACATCCACGAGAACTTTTATGTGCAGCATTTTGGTGTATAGAAAGAGCCCAATTTTTTAACCCAATTTGAAAATCCAAAGTTAATATGGAACATCCATCTTTCTCGTTTCATTTGGTTTAGTTTTTGGTGTTGGGTGTTGAAGTTAGCATCTCAAATGTATTAAGTATTTGCTCTACCACTGAGCTACACCTCCAGCCCATGATACTTTTTTTATAAAACAGGTGATGTGTTTGACATGCTAAAAACCAAAGCACTAGAATAGAACATATCTGATTGGCACAAAAATTAAAGTCAACCAGTAGAGTGAGAGAGGTGATCCAGAGACATCCATGCATGTATCTGTGAACTCACTGTTACTTATTTTCAAGTTTTGTAGTGGTGAGAATTGAACCAGGAGCCACAGGCATGCTGGTCAAATACTAACATGAGCTATATCTCCAGCCCTTTATTTTATTTTATTTTATTTTATTTTGAAATAGTGACTCATAAAAGTGAATAGACTGGCCTCAAACTTCCTCTCTAGGCCAGATAGACTTGGAACTTTTTTTTTTTTCTAGTTTTTCAAGACAGGGTTTCTCTGTGTAGCTCTGGCTGTCCTGTAACTCACTCTGTAGACCTGGCTTGCGCAAACTCAGAGGTCCACCTGCCTGAATCAAAGGTGTACACCACTACCCTGGCAGACTTGGAAGTTTTGGTCCTCCAGTGTCACCTTGCTGGGACAGGTGTATACCACCAAGCCCAACACATTTTATTTATTTATCATTCTTTCCTTATCGAGTTTTTGGTGTGGTTGTGGTTGTCTTCTTTTTTTTTCTTTTCTGTTTTGTTTTGAGACAGTTTTGCTGTGTAGCCCAGAGTGGCCTTTGAAATCTTACAGTGTTGTCATTCTGCATCTGAAGTGCTAGAATTCCTCACTGGGAAAAGCTAGACTGATGCATAGTTTTCCTTGAAAAATGTCTAGATGAGGCTGTGACACCTTCATTTATCACATGGCCTGCCAGAAAGCGTGTTAGCCACATGTGGTACCACCTGCCCATAACCCGAAAACTTGGGAGATAGAAGCAGGAGATTGAGAGTTAGAGGCTAGCCTTGGCTACATGGCAGATTTGAAGGAGTTTAAAGTGAAATGAGAGCCTGTCTCAGTAATCAATAGTAAATAAAGGGCAGAGAGGGACACCTGTTACATGGAGAAACCCTGTCTTGAAAAAAACTACAGGGTGAGGATAAGATTTACAAACATGGAATTGGGAGGGGTGGGGTAGCAGTCACTGGTGTGTTTTCCTTTAGGGCTGAGTTACACAGCCTCAGATCTCCATGGAATACTTACTTTAGAAAATTCTGTTTATCCTTATTTTGTTTGTGGGTGCATGTGTGGAGGTCAGAGAACAACGTGGGACCAAGGAATAGAACTTGGGTTGTCAGCAAGCACCTCTGCCTGCTGAGCGACCTTGCTTGCCCTACAGGCTGCTGCAGATTTTAGGTCTTACATTGAAAGCCTTTTGGGGGCTCCCTTTCCATTTGTAGCTAAAGCAAAGCTAAAAGCCAAAGTAAGCCAAAGCTCGCTCTTTTCCCTTCTTTTTGAGAGTCTTGCTATAGTCTTTTTTTTCTTTTTTAAGTATACTGTCTCCCTATCTTAGCCCAGACTGACCTTGAACTTGAGGTGGTCCTCCTGCCTCAGCCTCTTGAGTGCTGAGAGTACAATCATGTACCCCCACCATCACACTGGGATTCTGAATTCTTGTTGAAAAACTTGAGGACCACCAAGTTGGCAGTGTCAGTAAGTAACCAGGGTGCAGGTCATCTCTAGGCCCATGTGCTAGTCCTGGGGACATTGCAGCAAGCAGCCATGGTTCAGGAATGGCAAACCAGGTACTCAGCACCAGGAAAAATAGCAGACATCTCAATTGTATCGATAGCAGTCATGTCCAGGTCCTCACAAATAAGTGTTTAGAGGGAAGTCTTTGGGTTGGTGAGATGATTCAACCAGTAAAATGTATCTGCCACCAAGCTCAACAACTAAAGTTTGATGGCCAAGACCTTCGTGGTAGGAGGAAAGAACTGATTCTTTTTTTTTTTTAAGATTTTTTTTCTTAAGATTTATCCATTATTATAAATGAGTACACTGTAGCTGTCTTCAGACCACCAGAAGAGGGTGTCAGATTTCATTATAGGTGGTTGTGAGCCACCATGTGGTTGCTGGTACTTGAACTCACGACCTTTGGAAGAGCAGTCAGTGTTCTTACCCACTGAGCCATCTCACCAGCCCGAGAACTGATTCTTAAAGTTGTCCTTTGACCTCCAACAACTGATGTGGCACGCGCATGCAAGTGCGCACACACACACACACATACACACGAATACATACAATTAAATAGTCATCAAGTTTATAATTTATTTACAAACTTGCTGTTTTTAATTTTTAATTATGTGTTAACATATGGGTTGTATACATGTCAGTGCAAAGTTCACAGAGGGAGTCGGATCCTCTGGAACTGGAATTACAGGCAGCTGTGAGCCACCTGATGTGGCAGCAAGTGTTCCTAAGAGTTGAACCATTTCTCTTGCCACCATTGATGTGTTTTTTGAGCTATGAATGCTTTTATAGCTAGAAACCCTCAGACATAAAACCCTTGGCCCATGTGTATGGTTTAAGGCAGGAGGCTCAGCTTCATTTCTTTGCCTATGGATTTTCTACTGTTCCAGATGCATCTGTTGAAAGGACAATTCTTTGTCCCTTTCATTGTCTTGGCCTTCTTAAGAAAAATAAATGAACTGTAAATATGAGAGGTTCTGTTTGGTTTCTAGCTGGGGATCAAACTCAAGGCCTGGCACACGCTAGGCAATGCTCTGCATCTAAACCACACCTTCAGCTTCATGTCTGTCCTTATGCCAATACCACACTATTTTCATTATTGTAGAAAGAAATTTTTAATTTTTTTCTACATATTTTGACTGCATGCATGTCTGTGTACTCAGAAGAGGGTGTTAGAGCCCCTAGAACTGGAGTTATGTTGGTTGTGAATAACTGTGGGTGCTGGGAACTGAACCCTGGACCTCTATAAGAGCAACAAGTGCTCTTACCCACAGAGCCATTTTCCAGTCCCATGATTAGTATGGTTTTGTAGGCACTGCAAATCATGGCCTATGAGGCTTCCAGCTTTTTTGTGTGTGTTTTACTTCTCTCCCAACTTGTTTTATTTCAAGATTTTTTATTTTCTCACCCTGGTCTTATAATTCGATTTTATTTTATTTTAGCTTAGTTTTAGTTTTTGAGACTAGATCTAAGAGCTGCATGTTGGCCCCAGATTCAGCATGTACTCAATGGCCTCAAACCCTCCTGCCTCAGCCTTCTCAGTACTGGAATTACAGATATATGGCATCACATCTTAATTCAAAATTTGAATTTTTGGATCAGGTTGCCAAATTTTGCTCCCAAGGAATTTAAAAAGCTAGTTTAGGTTTTGATAATTGTACTAAATCAGTGTTGGGAAATTGCCAACTTAACATTAATTTGTTTGACCTGTGAGCATGGGAGGCTTTAAATTTAATTATATATTTAATTTTTAAAGATTTATTTTTAAGTCAGGCAATGGTGATACATATCTTTAATACTGCACTTGGGAGGCAGAGGCAGGCAAACCTGTTCAAGGCCAGCCTGGTCTATAGAGTGAGTTTCTGGACAGCCAGGGCTACACAGAGAGATCTTGTCTCAAAAACAAAATTATTGAACATCTATAGGTCTCTTGTTGGGATGTATGTCATGCATCATGTGCATGCAATTCCCGAAAGAGGATGTTGGAGTCCCTGAAACTGCAATTAAGAGACAGACATGAGCTGTTATTTGGTTGCTGGGAATCAAGCCCAGGTCCTCTGGAAGAGCAGCCAGCTCTTAACCTCTGAGCCTTCTATGGAGCCCACCTAGATTTTTAATTCCTTTCAACAGTGTTTTTTTCATTTTATCTATAAATCTTTTTGTTTGTTTCAAGACAGGGTTTCTCTGTGTAGCCCTGGCTGTCTTGGAACTCTATCTGTAAACCAGGCTGGCCTCAAACTCACAGAGAGCCTCCTGACTCTGCTTCCTGAGTGTGGGGATCAAAGGCATGCACCACCACGCCTGGTTTTTCTATAACTCTTACACTTCTGCTAAATTTATATCAAATATTCTTTCTGTTGGCATTAGAAATAAATTACTCTTTTTCCCTTCATTACATTTAGTTTGTTTTGAGACAGGTCTCTAGTATATAGTTGGCTGGCCTCAAACTCACTCTGTATCCATGGCTAGCCTTGGAACTTCTTATCCCTCTGCTTCTCAAATTCTAGAATTACAGGCAAGTCACTGTGCCAGGCTTGGATTGTTCCTCGTTAACGATAAGAAATACAGTCTTTTGATACAATGTAGAAGTTCCCTTTCATTCTCACTGTGCTAAGCTTTTTGAAAAAGAGGTTTCATGGGGTCAAGTTGGCTTTGAATTTTATTTAGTACACAGCGGAGCATGACCTTGAACTTCTAACCCTCTCGCGTCCACCTCCCAAGTGCTGGAATTCAGGCCTCTGCATGCTACACACTCACTCCAGGACTAAGCCACATCTTATGTTTCTACTATGCTGTTTTTTGTTTTTTAAATTTATTTATTATTATACATAAGTACACTGTAGCTGACTTCAGAAGTCATTAGCATCAGAAGAGGGCGTCAGATCTCATTATGGGTGGTTGTAAGCCACCATGTGGTTATTGGGATTTGAACTCAGAACCTTTGGAAGAGCAGCCAGTGGTCTTACCCGCTGAGCCATCTCTCCAGCCCATGTTAAGTTTTTTAATATGAAAGCAAGTTTTATTTTGTCAAATGTATTTTCTGTGTCTACTGAGATTCTATGACTTTTATTTTTTATTCTACTAATAATCTGCATTACTTGACCTCCAATAGTAAACCAGCCCTGTACTCCTGGGAGAAGCCCCACATGGAGGCATCATATAAGCCTTTTTAACATGGTATTGGATTGGATTTGCTTTGCTTTGCTAATATTCTATTGGACTTCTGTATCTGTATTCCTCAAGGTATTTTTGTTTTTTGGGGTTTTTTAGTGTTTATTCATTTTCATCCAAAGCCAGTCTGGCCTACAGAGTGAGTTCCAGGACAGCCAGGACCACACAGAGAAACCCTGTCTGAAAACAAAATCAGATTGATTTATGTGTAAATGTTTTGCCTGCATGTATGCATGTACCATATGCAGTGGTCAGAAGAGGTCACTGGGTACCCAAGAACTGAGTTATAGATGTTTGTGAGCCACCATGTGGGTGCTGGGAAATTAGCCCAAGTCCTCTATAAGAGCAGCAAAGTGTTATTAACTTCTGAGCCATATCTCTAGCCTAAGATTTTTGTTTTGAGACACCATTTTGTGTGTCCTAAGTAAGCCTCAAACTAGATACATAGCCAAGGATGGCTTCAACTTCTGTTCCTCCTGTTTGCACTTCCAGAATGCTGTGTTAAGTGCGCCTTGCTATATCCACTGGACCCAGCCCAGGGCTTTGTGCGTGCTCCACAAGTCCTCTACAGCTGAGCCACCTTCCCAGCCCCCTTCATAAGAACAGTGTCTGTCATTTCTCTGAGATGTCTTTGTCGTTTTTATTTTCAGAGTAATGTCTATAAATCTTTTTATTGTTGTTTTAATTTTTGAAATAGGGTCTGTCTATATAGTCCTAGCTGTCCTGGAACCCACTATGTAGATCAGGCTGGTCTCAAATGCCTCTGCCCCCTCAGTGCCGGGATTGAAGGCGTGACCCATCCTACCTGCAATAATGTCTAGAGATCTTGATCTCTGTCCCTCACACTCATCTCTAAAGTTTCTTAGCTCCTAGTCGCCGCCATGCCTCTTCTAGCTGGTGAATGTGATCCGCAGGGTCTGCTGATAGAACAGTAGTCGGCATCACTTTCCATTGGTGGACTGTGGTCATCAACCCGCTCCCCAATAAACAGGCTCTTCCTGGGCTCAGTTACCAGGAAACAATGAAGTGGAGAAAAGGAAAGAGGGGGGAGAGGGAAGAGAAGGGAGGAAAGGGAAGGGGGAAGGGAAGGAGGGGGAAAGGGAAGAAACAAGAAGGGCAGGGTGTGTGCACACCTGAGGCCTCAGCATTTAGAACACTGAGGTAGGAGTTTCAGGGCCAGCAAAGAAAGACAGTGTCCGCGGAAGGAGAGTGCTGAAGACTAAGGCTACTGCTGAAGCAGAGGAAGCAGCTCTGTGTGGAGTCCTGTCAGTTCTGGACTGGCAACAGAGCCCACTGGCACCAGAAGCCTCTTCACCTTGGAGTTAAACTTTTTGTTTACCTCCTCGGCTATCTCCATCTCCCATCTATTCCCACCAAGCCAGCTCCAGCCACAACAGCTTAATCAGGTGCATGTGCACATGTGTGTACATGTGTGTGCAAGCCAGAAGTCAGTATCAGGTGTTTTCCTCAATCCATTCTCTGCCTTATTGTTTCATTGCTTTTTGTTTGTTTCTTGTTTTGTTGTTTCTGGGTGGATTTTTTTCATTAATCTACTTATTTATTTATTCATTCACTTTAAACCTTGATTACAGCCCCCCCTCCGCCATGGTCTTTCACACACACACAGCCCCTCCTCAACACCTTCTCAGAGTTTGCCCACACACCCTGTCACATCAAGGCACTGCAGAACTAGGTGCCTTGAACCTCTCCACTAAGGCCAGACAAGGTGGCTCAGTTAGGGGCAATGGGATCCACAGGCACACGATATTCAGGAACAGAGTCTCATTGTATAGTCCTGGCTGGATAGGCACTCACTCTGTAGACCAGGATAGCGTTAAACTTAGAAATCTGCCTGCCTCTGCCTCCCAAGTTCTGGGAATAAAGGCGTGTGCCACCACTGCCTGGCTACCACCTTGTTTTTTAAGACAGGTTCTTATTAAACCTGGAGCTCATAAACCTGGCCAGGCTGGCTGGTTAGCAAGCGCAGAGGTACTCCCTTGTCTTCACAGGCTGCTGTGCACATCTTTGACTCCAGTGCCAAGACTAAACTTCAGGTCCTCGCGCTTCTGCAACAGACATTACCAGCTGACCCTTTGACTTCTTCCTAGCCCCTCTTTGGATTTGGTTGGTTGGTTGGTGTTATTGCTTTTGCCTTTGAGACAGGGTCTCAACGTAGCCGGGCTGATTTAAAATTTGAAATTCTTGTGCCCCAGCCTGCTGAGTGCTAGGATTACAACCATGAATGACCATCCCAGCTTCTGAGTCCTCATCCTGCCTCAGTTTTCTGTTGCTTGTGTGATTGCATTTTGCTCAACTGTGTAATCTGATTTAAGCCTTAATCTGAATTAGTAGTCCTAGTTATATCTACACAGTTCCTTTGCCAGCTATATGGGATGATAGACTCCTGCAATGATCATATCACCTAAGGATGTAGAGGAAGGAAGACCACAAGTCAAACACCAGCCTGGGCTACACAGTGAGACCCAATCTCACTCATTCAGTTAACCAGTCAGTCAGTCACTGGGTGTTCAGTTTAGTGATGGAGTGTGTTCCCGGCATTTACGAACCCCTAAATTCAATCCTCACTACTGAAACAAACAAACAAAAAACTAAACCCAGCCAGTGCCTTTCACCATGTAAAGGAATGTATTCATAGGTATTAGGGAATGGAATATTCACGGAACAGTTATTTTGCCTAACATACATCTCTCCTTCTGACCCTCAAAGATTCACGTCTGTCCCACATGCAAAAAGACATTTCCCAAGATTCTAACCCTGTCAGAGTCCAAAAAGGCCTCATATTCTAAAGTTCCAAATTTTATCAGTCATCAAAATCAGATGCAAATTACACTGTGGGTATAGTCTGCCCTGCAGCATGACTACCCAGCTGTGGACCTGTGCAACTAAAGGCCTGAGATGTGGCTCAGCAGAGGCATGCTTACCCAGCATGCTCAAGGACCTGGGTTCATTCCCCTAGCACTGTGTCCCACCTATGATGGGCTGGTCCAGTCACAGCTTAACAACTGCAGGCTCCTGAAAGGTGGAAGGCTAAAGGAAGCGCCACTCAAAGCGATGTCCACGTCCTCCTGGAGGGCTGGACAGATGATTCACTGTTTAAGAGAGATAGCTGTTCTTGGAGAGGGTCTGGTTTGGGTTCCCAGCACCCATATCAGGTGGTTTGCAACTGCCTATAACTCCAGATCCAGGGGATCCAATGCTTCTGGCCTTCTTGTGTCCAACACACATACATATAAATCAAATAAACATTTAAAATGTTTTAAAAAATCATCAACCAGTGGGCAGTGGTGGCGCATGCCTTTAATCCCAGCACTTGGGAGGCAGAGGCAGGTGGATTTCTGAATTTGAGGCCAGCCTGGTCTACAGAGTGGGTTCCAGGACAGCCAGGGCTACACAGAGAAACCCTGTCTCAAAAAAAAAAAAAAAAAAAAAAAAACATCAACCTAGGAGCTAGGTGTGGTGGCACTTGACTTTAATCCCAGCACTAGGGAGGCAGAGGTGAGCAGTGGATCTCTCTGACTTCCAGGCCAGCCTGGTCTACATAGTGAGTTCCAGGTCAACTGAAGCTACTAAATGAGACACTATCTTAAAACACAAATTAAAAAAAAAAAACACACACACACAAAAACTCAACCAAACAAAAACCTTGGGGCTAGAGAGAAGGCTCAGCGGTTAAGAGCACTGATTGCTCTTCCAGAGATTCTGAGTTCAAATTCCCAGCAACCACATGGTGCCTCACAACCATCTGTAATGGGATCCAATGCCCTCTTCTGGTGAGTATGAAGACAATGTACTCATATACATAAAATAAATCTTTAAAAAATAATAAAACAAAACAAAAAGCCTCCACCTTGAGAAATTTCCTTCTATTTCCAGACTAGAAATATTCCTTCACAGCTTTGGTTTGCCTTCTGGGTCCCAGTACCCAGAATTGGGTTAGTCATTTTTTCTAAATTGTCATGTGACACCCTACTTGGACAGTTATTTCCAGCATTCTGCCAGTTTTACTGTATTACTTTTTGTTTTGTTTTGGCTTTGGTTTTTGAGACAGGGTTTCTCTATGTAGTCCTGGCTGTCCTGGAACTCACTCTATAGACCAGGCTGGCCTCGAACTCAGAAATGTGCCTGCCTCTGCCTCCCAAGTGCTAGGATTAAAGGCGTGTGCCACCGTCCAGTGCATCAGGTCAGATCACATGACAGATGGTTGTGAGCCACCATGTGGTTGAACTCAGGACCTCTGGAAGAGCAGTCAGTGCTCCTAACCACTGAACCATCTCTCCAGCTGGGCTGTAAGCTTCTGAGTATGGTAATCCACCACGTCAGTAACAGAAGACCAGGCAGGCATGAAATACATGCTTGCAGTTCTAGTACCAAGGAGGCCAAGCCAAGAAAACTGGCATAGATTTCAGGTCAACCTGGGCTACACAGTAAGTTCAAGACTAGCCTGGGCTAGTGCTAGAGAGATGGCTTGGTGGATAAGAGCACTTGCAGAAGACCTAGGTTTGGTTCCTAGCATCCACATGGTAACTCATAGTAACTCATTTCCGGAGACCCACAACTTCTGATCTCCATCAACATGGTATACATCCATTCACTCAGGCAAAGCACTCATGCACATAAAAGAAAATGTAAAATCTAAAACTAAACTAGCCTGAGCTTTATACATAGTGAGACCCAGTCTCAAGAAGCACAGAGACACAGACACACACATAGTAGAAAACAAATACAACTTGCAGTGGGGGGATGGGAGGTAGTATCTGTGTTGGCTGCACCTGCAGTGGCCACAGGTTTGCCAATATTAATTCCCCCCTGAGTTTGGAGTCATAGGACAAAAAGCATCAGCCTAAGC
This sequence comes from Mastomys coucha, assembly GCF_008632895.1. Lineage (NCBI taxonomy): Eukaryota > Metazoa > Chordata > Mammalia > Rodentia > Muridae > Mastomys > Mastomys coucha. The sequence continues at coordinate 116,922,991 of NW_022196904.1, read as the reverse complement.
TGGCCTCGGTGGTACCTTCGGGCAGTACCCTGAGCTCAAGAGGCTGACTCAGGAGCATTGGGAATTCAAGGCCAGCCTGGTATACAGCCAGTCTCAAGCCAAGAAATAATCACAACCATAGTCCCAGCTTCCATGGGAGGCTGAGGGGTGAGAGTGCCAAGAGTTCAAAGTAACCCTGGGTTACAGAGTGAGACCTGCCTCGAGAAGCCAAAACAACAAAACCCGGGAACTCTTACCTGGGCAATAAAGATGTTCTTTCTCAGCAACATTTGTAGCCATTTCTGGTGATGTGATTTATATCCTAAGAAGATTAGACCAAAAAATCACCTCTACAACTTGTGCTGTATTCGAGGAAGGACAAACTGTTCCCTTACAAGGGTGGGGCTGTGGATGGCAAAGGGCCATCTTGAGGGTAGTTTTCTAAATGATGGTAGTGTCCTAGAGAAGGAACAATATATAAAACAAAAACAGCCGGGCAGTGGTGGCACACGCCTTTAATCCCAGCACTTGAGAGGCAGAAGCAAGTGGATTTGAGTTCAAGACCATCCTGGTCTACAGAATGAGTTCCAGGACAGCCAGAGATACACAGAGAAACCCTGTCTCGATCTCTTGACTTTATTGAACAACTTCATACTAGGACTTTGACGGGTTAGTCTGGAAGTCACTGTGAACTCATGGTAATCCTCTGCCTCAGTCTTCTGAGTGTTAAGATTTCAAGCACGGCACCATACCCAGAAAATGGTAGCTTTTTACCTATTAGGTTCTCCTCAGTTCCATGGCACAATTTTGATACCCATAATTCGTTATAGAAATGCTTGCTTTCTAGCTGTGACTTCGGGCAGCCTGTCTACTGACATCTTTGGAGAACTGACTGTTAATCCTTTTTCCCCCAAAACACCTTGACTGACTGAATAGCTTTGTTGGGAGACACTAATGAAGTCTTTTTACAGAAGGCACGAATTGTATACTTGATATGGCTTCATCACAAAAAAATGACTGAATAGTTTAAGTGTTATATGTGTATATGTGTGCATGTGCATGGTCTTATAGTGAGAGTGAACATAGAGGTCTCTCCACCTTGAGAGAAGGTCTCGTTTACCAGGCTAGCTGGCCCTTAGATTCTTGGGGATTCCACTGTCTCCATCAGAAGCCTCCAGGGATGACACAAGTGTCCCACCATATTTACCTCATGTGACTTCTAAGGATCTGGCCTTGTCCTCAGGTTAACAGAAGATAATCTGCCCAGACACTGACTTTTTTGCTTAAAGCCCTTCTCAGCAGTATTTCCCTGCAACCCTCTTGAGATCAAGTCTCCTCTAACAGGTGAGCCTCAAGCCAAAGATGGCCTTAAACTGATCCTCCAATCTAGGTCTGCTCTGCCATACTCTGTCACTGCCCCACCTCTTTGTCTGTCTGTTTATTGATATAGTCTTGAAGGAAAGCCCTGACTTGCCCCCTGGTTTTGTTATGTAACTCACACTGGCCTAAAAGTCATAGTGATCCTTCTGATTATACAGAGACAGGGTTTCTCTGCATAGCCCTGGCTGTCCTGGAACTCACTCTGTAGACCAGGCTGGCCTCAAACTCAGAAATCCACTTGCCTCTGCCTCCCAAGTGCTAGGATTAAAGACATGCACCACCACTGCCCAGCGAACTATAGTCTTTTGAGTTATTCTCTGACCTCCACACATGTACACAAACAAATAAAATAAACTTTAAAGACAGACATCAGCTGCACAGATGTTGATGTCTAACATGTGTATCAAGTCAGTTGGTGTCTTGATTGTGTTTTACTTTGAAGGCCGTGTAAGAAAGTGGACAAAGGTGGCTGACAGGCCAGGAGTCTGCTGGAAATGGAGGCCTTGGAGAATAAAGAGATGGAAAACAGGGGCACCCAAAGTCCCCAGGGCCAAATACATGCAGTGTTCATTCAGCCCCTGGTTCCCAGCTGCCCCATCCAGCTTGGTCATCTAGTTAGCATCTGCCCATTCCAGGGGATGAAGTCTCTTCCGACTCACTCCCACTGCCATTCCCCACAAGCCCAAAGCCTTTCACTTTTATGGAAGTTTTCCCTTGTCTGTCTGTCTATCTGTCTGTCTCCAGGGTTTCTTTATGTAGCCCTAGCTGTCCTAGAATTAACTCTGTAGACCAGGCTGGCCTGAACTCAGAGATCCACCTGCTCTGCCTCCAGAGTGCTAGGATTAATGGGGAGCACCACACCCATCATTACTTTGCCTCTTAAATGCAGTAGTGATTCTACTACTTTGAGGACTCATGTGACACCCAGCACATATCCACTTCCTAAAATGAGCCACTTTGTGCTGAGGGAGGAAAAAAACCTAGGCTCTCTGACCAGTTGTTTCCCAGTTGAGATCAACATACATCCTATATATAGACAGCAAGAGGCATGTAATCTCCCCTGGCCAGATGAAGACAGGAAGAAGTCCCTCCTGAAACAGCCTGACACATCTAGCCCTTTCATGACCGTGGAGTCTCATGGGATTGAAAGTAGGATGGAGAGCCTTGGAGACTGAAGCCAAAGACCACTGACTAGCCAAGCCTGGGCCAGGGGCAGCTTACTTCTGAACCATGCATCCTCAGTAAAAGCTATATTCTCCAGAAACTAGGCACCTGGACTAGAAGCCATTCAAAATTCATAATCAGGAGCGAGCAAGATGGTTTAGCAGGTATGAGCACTTGCCACACAAACCTCTCAGCCTGAGCTTGACTCTGGAACCCACAATAGAAGAAGAGAACCTAAGCCCCAAAGTTGACTTCTGCATGCATGTATACCTACCTATACACACACATACACACACAGTTTCTACATGTAGTCCTACTGTCCTAGAACTCAGTATATATACCAGGCTGGCCTTGAACTCACAAAGATTCACCTACTGCCTCCAGAGTGCTAGGATTAAAGGTGCATTACCATGCCAGGTTATACAATCATTTCTCCCTCCCACCCCAAGACAATCTTTCTATGTAGCCCTGAATGGCCTAGGAATAAGCTATGTAGACCAGGCTGGTCTTGAAACAGAATCAGGGCCTGTAGCTCATGTGCCTTGTGAAACAAGGTGCCAGGTTCCAGGCTCTTCTGCCTGCTTCCACTAGCTAATTAATCCCCATAAACCAGGCAACCACTGTACGGTGATGGGTCTCTACGAACTCCTCTTACAAAAGACAGTACCTATCCCTGGCCTACTGGTTCCTCTGCTTGGCAACTTCTTATGCTGCCTGTCTCCATTACATTTTAACATTCCACATAAACATTGTCCACACTGAGAACTGCTCTTCCTGTTTGCTTAAGTGTTTCTCAAGATGTCCCTTCCTCTTGGTCTCAGGAATGCCCCAGTATCTCTCACATACACACCTTACCCATGTCCTAGCACTGGGCTAGGCAGCTTATTGCTTTAGGGATGTGTAGTCCCAGCTGTGAGTGCTGCCTCTCGCTGGCCCATCTCACCCACCTTTGGATGCTCTTCTAGAGAAGTCTGATCTGAGCCTGTCTAGACTGGGTCTGGCGTCAGCAATGGCCAGGCAGAAAGAGAATGGATACTTGGGGGCCTGCACCAGCCTTTTCAGAACACACAGCACAGCTGGCTCCAAGCTTCTTTTTTTTTTTTTTTTTTTAATTTTTTTTACAAAACCATGTGTCCCAGACAAACAGGACATTGGAAACTGTCTCCCAGGCATTGTGGCCTGAAGGGGAGGACTCCACGAATGAGCAGCTGCCAACCCAGGAAGAGCCATATGCCCTTCTGCACAGGGCCAGTGTGAGGATGGGTTCAGCTGGAGGCCTGCCCTGCCTCCACAAATGCTGAGTCTCTGTCCCTCCCAGTGCCTGCAAGGGAAGGAGAGAGAAATGGGTCTGACAGGAGGCGGGAAGGCTGTTGCCAGGGATGGGGCAGGCCCACCATATCTCACCAAGAACATGTGACATTATCCAACGGTTATGGTGATGCCAATGATGACAGCCAAGATGAGAACAGTGACAGAGACACAGATGGCAATCATGACTTTTTTCTGTGGGAGAGGAAGGGTCATGGAAAGTCACTCTGGAGTGCCCAATGCCGGGGCCAGAGCCCAGGCTTACCTTCCTCGCCTTCTTCTGATTCTCTAGGGCTATTTTGACATGCTCTTGCCCACGTTCCACGTAGTCTGCTGAGCTCAGGATGTTCTTCTCGATACGATTGATCATCTCCCCCTGCTCAGAGAATGAGATAGTTCAGAGAGGGAGGAGTGACCAAGCATGGAGGTGAAAACAGTTACTTGTCCATCCCAGTCCAAACTAACCAAGGCATTCTTTTTTGGGGGGATGGGGAAGTGGGAGGGCTTAAAGACAAGGTTTCTCTGTGCAGCTCTGGCTGTCCTGGAACTCTACCTGTAGACCAGAACTCAAGAGATTCACCTGCCTCTGCATCCCTGTGCTGGGATTAAAGGCATGCACCACCACTACTGCTTGGCTAATCAAGACATTATCGGCAAAAAAAAAAAAAGCTACACTAACAAAAAGCTAAGGCAGGACCAGAGCTGTTCACAGTAAGGCTTTCAGGCCCCACCCCATCTTTCCTGCCTGCTCCTGGCACTACCAGCTTAGGTCCTGGTGCTCCCATTGGATGACAGTGATTTCCCATGAGTACCAGAAGGTCAGGACAGGGCCATTCTAACCTAGGAGAGACTAGGAGGTTGACCCTCTAGGGACTGCTTTCCACAGGAGCTCTAAGAGCATTACCGGGACTTCTGTCATAGGAAGAGAAGCTATGATTAAGGCCATGCCTAGTGAGAGCCATGATGGTGGCTCAGGTGGGATGCCATCAAGGTAGTTGTGAGGAGAATTTGCCTAAGGATGAAAGCAGAGGCCACCTGGAAGTATGCCCAAGCTCAGAAGAGCAGAAAAGATCAGGAGAGAGTCTCAACTCCAGGTCAAGGCTAGGACTAAAGGTTGCACAGGGCTTCTGGGCACACACCTGCATCTCTACCTCCGTAGCTAGAAAAGTGAAGATCTCATGGAGTTCACGGATACTGCGCTCCAACTGCTGGATCTCACTGTGTCTCGCAGAGATCTCATTCAGGGCCTGCCGAGTCACCTGTGTGTCTTTCAGTATCTGAGGGACAGACAGGAACTGGAGATGTCACAGGGAAACCAGCATCTGGTTCAAAAGGTTAGCTCAACCAGCCCTCTAACCCAGCATTCTAATCCATTCCTGACTGGACCTTGGCCTGCCTTCCATACATAGAAACCAGAACTCAAAAAAAAAAAAAGAAAAGAAAAAGAAACTAGAACTCAAAGATGGAAAGCCCCCAGAGGAAGGATGGCTGTGGCCACTCACATTAGACACAAACACCTCACTCTGCCCACTGTCCAGCATCTGCTCCAGCTCCTCGTCAGACACCATCCCAGCATTGGCTGTAACAGGAAAGGCCAGTTCAGAGCTGATCAGGGTCCCCAAATCCCGAGGACAAGGTACCCCAACTCACTGATCTTCAGCTGCCTCCGAATCCGCTCCACATTCTTCTCTCGGTATTCGGACTGCATTGAGTTGCATTTGTTGATGAGCTCGACAAATTGCTGGGACAGGACTCCATGCTAAGAACAGAAAGTCTAGCTGGGCATCAGCAGGAATTGCCATGAGGTGCTGGGACCATAACTACCTTGTGATCTTAGCAGACTCCCTCAACCCTCAGAAAGGAAGCCACAGGTCTTATCAGGGCCCCCATTATAGCCGTAACTGCCTCCTCCTGCCCACACCTCACCACATCCCTCCTTCCCAGTGATTTCTCCCTAACAAAACATGCTCATATCTGCCTTGGTGTACTGCTCCTTCTGCCGAGAATGCTCTTTCTCAAACATCCTTAAGTCTTCAACCATTTATTTTTTCCAACTTGTATTGTTTTGTGTGTATTTTTGTAGAGTATTTTACCCCTACATGATCATCAGTACATCACATGTGCCTGGTGATTGTGGAAGCCAGAAGGTATCAGATCCCCAAAACTGGAGTTACAGAATGCTGTGAGACACCATGTCGGGGCTGAGAATTGAAGCCAGGTCCCCTGAAGAGTAGCCAGTACTTTTTTTTTTTTTTTTTTTTTTTTTTTTTAGACAGGGTTTCTCTGTGTAGCCCTGGATGTCCTGGAATTCACTCTGTAGACCAGGCTGGCCTCAAACTCAGAAATCCACCTGCCTCTGCCTCCCAAGTGCTGGGGTTAAAGGCATGCGCCACCACCACTTGGCTCTGTTTTGTCTCTTAATACTCATTAGATTATAAAATAATTGAAGCCCAGCTATGCCTTTAATCCTAGCCCTGGGAGACAGATACAAGTAGATCTGAGTTTGAGGGCAGCCTTACTTATATAGTGAGCTCTAGGCCAGTAAGAGCTGGTTAGTGAGACACTGTCTCAGTAAGTAAAAAATAAAAATAATTTACTTATTTGGTGACTGTCTAGCCCTATAGGACCTAAGTCTCAAGGGTAGAATGTTTAGTTCAGAGGGCACACAGGCACTCAGTGTGCATGTGTTGAAGGCTTGGTGAATGTCCGTGTTGCCATGTAGACTGCAGGTTCACTCGTGTACCTCAGTGTCACGGTGCCACTACTGTAGTGCAACAGGGTCCTCTCACATTATCCATTCTGCCACCCTTTCATCTCTTGAACTCTATCTATGGGGCCAAGGATGTCCTCTGGAAGAGCAGCCACTGCTCCTAACCTCAGCCCTGCTTGTTATTTTTTCTTTCTGTTTCTTCTTCCCTTGAGCAGAATGATAAGGTACTAAGTCCTACATGAGAAATATCTTTGTTCCCTAATCAGTCCAAATTCCCCATCTCAGTTTTGGGAATGTATATGTCTCACAGCCAGGCCTGTCATGTCTGACACAGCAAGTTCTCTTTGAATGGAGGAGGCAGGGTTTTAACGGATTGAGCATTGTGAGATTTGGATTCTCTACCTATACCCAGTTCTTTCTCTCATGAGCATAAGCTTTTTCATATGGAAGAGCATCAGGACAGAGATCCCAGAATCAAGGATCCCTAAGTCACCATTCAGTAACCTAAGAAACACTGTATGAAATCCCTTAGTCCTAGGAAAATGCAACCCACCTGGGTTTTCTTCATCCTTGTGTTGACTGAGTTATAATTCTCATCAGCTTCTTCCTTCTGGGGCTCTATGGCTGTAGGATAGATGGAAAGAGAATTTGTCCTGAGTCTTACAAACATTGTTTGAGAGGCCAGCTGAATTCTGTTTGAGGTTAGCCTGATCTACATATTGAGTACATGCCCCCATTAATAAAAGTGTAAGCCATATAATAAAAAATTTTAAGTGAATTTTAAAAAATTGATTGGGGACCAGAACACAGGTCCACATCTATATTCCAGCTACATAGTATGGAGGTTCTTGTCTTCATAAAATTTTTATTACAAAGTGACTATGAACAGCGATGCATTTTGGTAGTAACACATAATGTTGGAGGAGGAGGAGGAGGAGAAGGAGAAAAAAGAAGGAGCAGGCCTTTAATTTAATCTTAGAGCTCAAGAGGCAGAGAAAGATGGATCTCTGTGAATTTGAGGCCAGCCTGATTTACATAGGAGGAAGAGGTGGGGAAGGAGGTAAGAAGAGAGAAGGGAGGAGGAGAAGGGGGGCTAATTCTGAACTTCTGAGATAAGATTTTCTTTGAATTACATCAGTGGATTCCCACAAGTGTGAAGAAACCTCTCATCTGCCTGCTCAAAGAATATACACTGGGCTGAAAGGACTGTACCCATAAGTAGTTTTGAATTTAAACTTAAATTAGTAATAAAGGGCCGGGCAGTGGTGGCGCATGCCCACCCAGCACTTGGGAGGCAGAGGCAGGTGGATTTTTGAGTTTGAGGCTAGCATGGTCTACAGAGTGAGCTCCAGGACAGCCAGGGCTACACAGAGAAACCCTGTCTCGAAAAACCAAAAAAAAAAAAAAGTAATAGTAATAATAATAATAATAATAATAATGGAATCTGAGAGGCCATAATGTGTTCTGCAAATTACCATGGCTTTGATATAATAATAATAATAATAATAATAATAATGGAATCTGAGGCCATAATATACTCTGCAAAGTACCATGGCTTTGATGCCATGGGACAGAAATCCTAGACCACTGTCTGCTGTGTGACCTGGATATATCACTTGACTGTGTACACAACAACTAGATATACCAGCCAACAGGGCTGAATCAAAGAGAAAGACATGGCTGAGTCCCTTGAAATTCATTCACCTTTTAGCTGTGTCCGGACCTCTCTCCCCAGCTGTTTGATCTCCTCTCGAAGGTTCTGCAGGCCCTGCTTCATGCCTAAACGAGAAAGGAAACACTTCCAAACCACAGCTTCTACCACAAACCAAAACTTAACCCACCCTGGCCATCACCTGAATAAAACTACATCCCCCATAATCCACCGGGCCGGCGTGCATGAGCCCCAGGTTTCGCTTACTCTCCTCGGGAAGAGGCGTGGCCAGGATGGTGACCTGCTGTTTCTCCAACTCCCGGACTTTACTCTCCAGTTTGGCCATAGTCTGCCGAATTGTCTGCACCTAGGAAGGATCACCAAGAGGGCTGAAGACTTAAGTGTCACTCTAGTTCGCCCTACTCCTCGGTCCTCCTGACCCTTACCTTTTGGAAGAACTCGTCGTCCGGGCTGCTGAGCCGGGCAGCACCTGAGTGCACCACCAGCGCGACTCGAACCTCATCTTCATCGTCGGAGATGTTATCCCCCTGCCAGAGCCGGAATCATTGGCACCACTTGCTCGCTGCGGTTCTCGTCCCGCAGGAACCATGGGCTTCCGGGATTTTCCTTCCTGGCCATCAGCCACCCGTCCCGGACCCAAAACCAGGAATCCTTACTCCAGTGCGCCCGCCGGGCCCCCGTTCTCCTCACTCCTGGGAGTCCTCACCACCCCAGTTTCTCACCTGCCTCAACTCGTGGGTCCTGTCGCGCATGGTGGCCGGAGTGCCCTGGACCTGAGCCCAAAGGGCCTCAAGGTTCTAAATTTGGAAGTCCTGCACCTCTCGCACACTTGACACCCCGTCCCTCACCCTGCGAACTCCAACACCCCCAGGAGCCGCCAAAGACCCCACCCCTTCCACCATTCACAGTCGTGGGGAAGAACCCGACCATAGGACCCCCAAAGTTCTACAGGTTGGAATTCCCTTCTCTTCCCCCCATCCTGCTCCCGCAGCTGCAGCCCCGCCCCTCGGAGGATGATTCCGAGCATGCGCGCGAGGTCTCGTCTCGTCCTCGCTAGAGGGAAAGGCGGAGGTCGGAAGCAGTTGCAGCCGAACGGAAGCGAGGCTGCCCGGTTCCAGAGCCCGCCCCCCTCTCCCCCGCCTTTACCGGAACATCTCCTGTTGGAACTGAAATCTAGTTGCCCAAAGGGTTGAGAATGCGTCACTTGCACGCAGTCTGAGAGCCTCGTATCTCACATCACCCCATGGCGCCCCCTCATCACGTGACAGGCCGGGCCCAGCTCCGCGGGCCGCACGCCCGACAGCCAGTCACGTGTTCCGGCGCTGTCAGCGACGTCTCGGACTTCAGTCTCGCGACGTCCCCGACACCCCAGCGTCTGAGCTGTGCCCCTACAGCTTCGTCGAGGTGGGGAAGGATACACTGCCTACTCTCAGCCACCTACTAAGGATACTCTGTAGAGTTCACTTTTTTGTTGTTTTAATTTTGGGTCCTAGAGCGTGGGCAAAGTGAAGCCTTGCATTTGGGGCTGTCAGTGTCATGAGACCTTGAAAGTCAGAAAATAATAAGACCCGAGTCTACAGCGTCAGAGAATTGCAGGGTTTTGTAGGCAGAGAATCTGGGGGTGGGAAGTGACCTCAGCCAAGGTGGAGCTCGCCCCGCTGCTCCCCTGTGTCCTTCTGGCACAGCCTCTGACAGGTGGGCGGCCCATGCCCTGCTTGAGCATTGCAGTCCCGCTGAGCTCGCTACCTTCTGAGCAGCAAGATGATTTCAGAGCAGCTCAGGCTGAGAAAAATATACTGTTACCTCCGCAGCCCTGCCTTACAACTGACGTCTGAGCATGACTTGCTTTTCTTTAACGGAATTCCCAGCAACAAATTCGGTAGCTGGCACATAACAGGCCCACACAGAAGATTTGATCCAAATATTAGCCTTTCCTATATCTGAAACTAAAACCGGTGGCTTTCTGGTCTTTAGGCTTCTCTCACGGTGCCATTTCCCTAGCTTTGACCCTCTGGAAATATGTTCACATGATATATTTATTGGACACATACTATGGAATAGATACTGTTTTAGGGGCCCAACCTGTTACGTGATGAGGGGGCACCATGGGGTGATGTGACATACGAGGCTCTCAGACTGCATGCAAATGACGCATTCCCAACCCTTCTATTGTATAGAAGCCCCCCAAAGTCCCTCAGCAGGTGTCAGAACAGCTAAAAATGGGTATTTGAAAGTTCAGCAAAGGAAACAATAGTACCCTCTCTGGTTCTGGTCTAGAGGCCTAGATTTCTGAGTTTGGGTTCCTAGGGACTTTTGGAAAGCCATATTTTGTCTTTGGAACTTGGTCTCCCATCTCTGAACTAGGGGGTGACTGCAAAGGATTGGGAAGATCATCAAGACTGGAAATTGTCACATGCAGGCTGATCCCATGTGTGGGGCTTTGATCCCTTTAGAATGTAGCTTGCCTGGGACTGGGAACGAGGGACCACCCCACACAGAGAATGCCGTATTAGTGTGTTTTTCCAGAAGCCCAGTCAGCCTGGTTTGATCCCCTGAAGATAATGTGGAGAAAACTGCCTGCTGTGGGGTCTGACTTTCAAGGCCTTAAGATTCTGATAGCCTCCAAATGTAAGTCTTCATCTTCCCATGCCCCAGAGACCCCAAAGAAAAACAACAACAAAAATAATTTTGTAAAGATATGCTTGTGTATTAGCTGCTGCCTCTCTGGTTAACCGTTGCCGGCCTCCTACTCCTCCCCTCCCCCTCAGTCTCCGGTTAGTATTACAGGGGGTCAAGGGGCACTCTTGGATACCTGCCACCTACCCCTGCCTTGAGTGTTTCATTGTTTCCCTTCGAAATTCAATTTCCTCCTTTGATAGCTTGGTCTGACAGTTTCTTCCTTGTCAAAGGTAAAAACTGGATGGCATCAAGAAAGGTTCAGGTGCTGGGCAGTGGTGACACACTTCGTTAATCCCAGCACTCAGGAGGCAGAGGCAGAAGCAGAGACAAAGGCAAATGAGTTCCAGGCCAGCCTGGTCTACAGAGTGAGTTTCAGGACAGCTAGAACTACATAGAGAAACCATCTCTCAA